>NC_089275.1:20421976-20783226 GCF_963678975.1 Dysidea avara
ATAAGCGTGTCCTAATTGCTGACACACTATTAATACTTGTGTGTTCTGGTATATCATGGTGCCATTGTTGAAAAGCCTCAATTTTTTGTCAGAACTGTTCAGACAATGAAGGAAATTTATCCTATAAAAACTTATAGTTGTTGATTATTCCGTTATGTAGTTAAGTAGCATAACATAGTTGACGAAAGCAAAATTTCAAACATGCAAATAGCTGGATCCAAATCAGCTATGAATCTGAGCTCTCTTTATGAAATAGAACTATGTGTGGTAGAGCCATGCAGCGATTTTCATATACTTTTAAGTTGCGTGAATGAGAAATCTAGCCTTGAATGTGTAGTACTTGGAAGAAATATTTTATAGTTAATGGGCGCTTATAAGGAATGTGTACGCTTGTTCGAGCTTGTTCAATTGATGTAGTCTGCAAGAATAAACCATTTGTCACTTATCCACAAAGGTTTAAGGTTCATACATTAACGGCGATGGTTAAGGTGGCTGTAGTTTGGCTGTGTTTCCGTCACCAAGTGCGCTTCAGAAGTGCGCGTTAAACATGATACGCGGTAAAGCCTAGAACTGTAGAAGTATACGGTAGATCATGGGAATATCTATGAGTAGATGGACTATGTTTGCGATAAGTTGGCATTTTTGGTAAGTTTCTTGTTGATGTGCGTATTCATGGTAGCATGCAGTAGGCCATGCACTTGGCGTCGGGCACACTTGCTATTAATTATTCTGGGCAATCCTGTGGAACAAAGAAAACTGTGGAATAAATAAAACTATTTTCTGAGGATTTCACTATAGATCCCTTTTAATACTAAATACAGTACTGCTGTAGGCTTATAGGTAGGGTCCGCAATCCGAAAAATCAACTTCTACAAATCAATCCCCCTACCATTGTGGGATGTTCATTGTAGTATCCCATTGCTTGATCCACCATAAAACCGGAGGCACGATTGTTGTCTTCACAGAAATATCATTTTCAGTATCTCACAAGATGCAAGATTTATTTTTAAAATTTCGTGCTCAACACAAAAGACCGGATGAAACTTGCTACTTAGCCAAATCGTATCCAGAGTTGTTGTAGTTGAAAACTACGCACAGAAATAAGTAAATGGTTTGCTGGGTGCCTGGCACAGGGTTGCTTTCTTTGAAAAAACAGACAAAGAAATACGAAGTTTCGAATTCAAACTGCCCTACCACCCAGGGCAAGAGAAGCCAACTCTTCCTCATAGTGTTTCGATACGGTTGGGTGCATAGTCTGTCTATGCTGTTAGTTTGGAAAAGATCTGAGACTTCTCACCATCTGGGTGACGAGCGTAAAAATTTTTCGCAGCATCAAAGAATTGTGTTGCGAATTCTACCCATTTCCAGCGCTTCTGCAGCCACAACAATCATCAATTATAGACTAAAACTATGGCAAAAGATGTCCCTGAACGTTTGGTAGCAGCGGTTGTCAATTATTATTTCATCCACGGCTTCCACGCCTTGCTCTAAGCTATGCATCAAGGGAGGCAGCAAAATCGTCCAAATTTGACTTCACCTCTAACGCTCCACAGCAGTTTCAAATCTTCACTAGATCACCCTACATCACCATTATGCTGCAAAACATCCCAAAACAAACCGAAAAATGCACAAAATCTTTCATTTTTTATTCGAGCTGGGTGGAGCTCCTGGTGAGCTGCTGGTATACTGCATCATATGAAATCACAGAAACATCAACTACTACTACTACCAAACGTTTTGAACCATCATTTATCATCATTCTAAACAAAATTAAGTGACCAGTGTGGCATCAGAAGTACTGGAAAGCACTTTGGTACCATTGAGAGAATCCCTTGAAATGACGCACGAAAATTTTGACGTTCTTCACCCAGATGGTGAGAAGTCTCAGATCCTTTCCAAACTAACAGCATAGACAGACTATGCATCCAACCTTAACACATCACTATGAGGAAGAGTTGGTTTTTCTTGTCTTGGCTGGTAGGGCAGTTTGAATTCGAAAATTTGTGTTTCGTTTTCTGCTTTTTGAGAGAAAGCAACCCTGTGCCGGGAACCCAGTGAATCATTTGCTTATTACTGTGCGTACTTTTTAACTACATTAACTCTAGATAATATCTAGCTAAGCAGCAAGTTCTATCCTGTTCTTTGTGTGGAGCCCGAAATTTTAAAAATAATTTTTTCATCTCACGAAATACTAAAATCGATGGTTCTGTGAAGACAACAACGGTGCCTCCGGTTTCATGGTGGATCTAGCAATGGGATACTACAATGAACATCCCACAATGGTAGGGGGATTGATTTGTGAAAGTTGATTTTTCGGATTGCGGACCCTATTATAGGTTTACTTTGCCATGATAAAAAGTCCTTTTGTGTGTTCGATGAATGTGGGAATTGTGGGTCTATTAAAATCAGGAGTATATAATGGGATTTAGACTACAGTTAAAAGATATACCTTGTTCAAGTAAATCTGTCAGCCATCCAGAAAAATATCGGTAACCCTTATTGATACTTTCCAGTACCTCAGAGTTGAGACCTCGCATTTGATCATGACAGAGGAAGCCACGTTCAAACAAATGATGACAAGCTTCTAAATAAGCCAAGGTTTCTGATGTCTTCTCTACATCTGTAGCTGCAGTCTCCTCTCGATGGATAAACCAGTACAGCTCTCCCAGCACTTGTTCTTGCTATTAAAAGTGATTTGAATAACTCTAATTTTACAGATTGCCACAATCTTACCTGCATAATCTTTTCTGGCAATACATTCAATTTGGTCCAAGCGACCCACAAACAATGAGTCTCTTTCAACCGAGGTACCATCCTTGCACAGCTGTTCTCCACTCGGCCCAGTTCTCTTTTGTAAAGATCGTCTATTGTTTCCTAGCCAAACTTACATTTTCCACTGCGTTGAAAATGCTTAGTGCCATTAGTTTTTGAAGAAAACAGTCCACTAATAATGTTTTTTAGCTAAAAAAATTAAAGTTAAATAAAGAAGCATACATGCATGCACAACATACACACACAGAGCAAAAATACAGGTTGTCATAGCACACCTACAATGGCACACATACCTGATGAGATGGACAAATAAGCCCAAAATTTTGTGAGGGGGATTAAATGGATTCACCATCCATGGTTCAACTTGAAAGATATCGTCTTGGTCTTCTCTAAGTGAATATGCTCCAGTATGTCCGTGACTTTTTTTTTAATGGCAGAAATATTGGAGGATGCACCATCACAAACTAACAGACTTGTTTTGAGTCCATGAAACCGAAACAGTTTGATGGTGTCCATGACACATGCTGTGATGAATTTGCAGTCCATGGTGGTGGAAGCTGTGAAGTAAGGCCCAACAATGTCAAATTCACTTGTCAGGTCACGCCAGAGAAACTGCAGTAATAAGAAGTTTGCTGGACGCTCTCAGGCTCTTTCAACAATCGGTAAATATCATTTAGCGAAGGTAATTCTTTGTGAGTCATTGCAAGGCCCATCAACTGATGAATACGTGAATTCCACATCAGCTGGCATGCGACCTTCACTTCGTCAAATATTAGCACCCCATCTGATTTAGGCTCTTGCTTGCCAGATTCTCTACATTGCTCTTTAAAAAGCACATAACGTGCTACTTGGCTGGCTATACACTGTTTCCTTGCTCCTGGATCATGCATAAAAGCTCCTGTATAAGACTGTAGAGTGGACTTTGACGGCAACTGAATGATCCCAAAACTCTTGAGAGCTTCATAAGCAGCAGGGCTTCTAGTATACACGGCTAAAGCTGCAAAAAATGGAATATGACTTCTGTATTTTCAAAATATGGCTTACCAATTCTGATAGTTGCCATGCTCCACCTGTTGCCCCGTGCTCCAGAAACTGCAGAAACAAAACATGTTGTAAGCAAAGTGTACAAATCATTGAAAGATCAAACTCACCATTACTAGATTGGGCATGTAAATACTGCTGCTGTTGACGTTTGCTGTCAGTGTACCATACTTCTTTTATCAACTCGCCCACACCATGTTCACTTCCTTCTAAAAATACCTTCTCTAGTTCCTCATCACTAATCTCACAAACAATGGAACACATCTCCTCGTGCTGATCATCAGTTAGAGTAACATCTGCTTCACCGCACCTCTTCAATTTCCTCATCATATTAGATCTTGCAGCCTGTGCATTAGACCTTCTGTTCTGTTGGCTGGCAGGAGACATGTATTTCAGCCTTGCTCGTGAAGATGATGACTGCCTTTTCACTGTACGGCTGGGGCTCTCCTTTAGTGTTCGACGTCTCTGACAATTCAGGTCAGACACTAATCGTTTACGTGCAGAGCACTGCACTTCCTGGGCACTCTTCTCTGCTCTAGTAGCATTGCTGGCCGGTTGGAACCACAGTCGACAATTGATCGAGTCGATACGGTCAAAAGGCTCTAGTGTCTGTCTAACAGTCAGAGTTGAACCATATTGGCTTTAAATAGTATGACCTGTAATGATGTGGATCAATCCCAGGACAAAATTTGTAGTTCGACTTGACAGAAAACCTGTTGCACAACTATTGAGCATCTCTCTCCCTGTACATTTACTATTAACACAACACATCATGTGACATTATATGTAGCGTTTGTATTGATAGTTTAGCCCCACCACAGCATAACAGTATTGTTTCTTTTAAGAATGTTTGTAATAGAACTTATGCAATTGTGTCAGAGTTATATAAGAATTTCAAACTTCCCTATGTCATTCTTTGATCTGGTATTATGAAGCTTCTGCAGAGACATTTTTGTGTTATGTTGTATGCTCTTTGGATGGTATTGTAAATTAAAAAATTAATGTTTAACCTATTTAAATTATTAACAATTTTATTTATTTAGCATGGGATCTCCTCCGGATTGATGTCTACAGCTTCGGCGCTCTGTGCCAGTAGTTCAGAGAGACATATCCTATGTCACCCTTGCATCTCTCAGGGTCAGCAGTCGAGAGTTTGTTCAGCCAATACAAGCACAAAGCTGGGGCAAGTTAGACTCTGCTATTTTTTTCCACTGAGAGCATGCAGCACACTAGTCAAACAATGTGTTAAGGACCATCACAATGGAAAGGGATACAGATACAACACTTTAAGTACAGTTCAATAAAAATTGACATGTACAACCATGCTTACTGTCATTTTAACAAAATATGTATTGTTGTCCACTATTGTTGACAAATTTACTCTCTATTCTTGTATGTTGAGCTTATAGTATCGGTCTTAAGTTAGCATCTGCTTTCAAAAGCATGGGGAGGAAGAGTGTTGGATAAATACATTACTGAACATTGTGGCACACTGGATGATTTGATGCCAGGTGATCTTGTTCTTGCAGACAGGGGATTTGCTATCCAAGATAGTGTTGGGTTTCGTTGTGCTGAGGTAAAAACACCACCGTTTACAAGAGGGAAGAAATATCTTAGCAGATGTGAAATAGACTGGTCTCGTTAAATATCACATGTGTGCATTCATGTAGAACAAGTAATAGGGTTGTCAAAGCAGAGATACAAAATATCAACTTCCAATATCTTTACTCAAGAGTTCAGACTCCTGCACCATTGATGATGTCATCACCACATGTGCTGCCTTGACAAATTTAAGTGACTCGGTAGTACCATTCGATTAGGTACATTCAACCTTTTGACTAGTTATTATTATGTATAGTACAATTCATGCACATGATTTATTTCAGATTTTGATTAAACTCATAAAGGTATACTTATCATGTAACGTTTTATTAAAGTTTAAACATACACTAATCAGTCTGTATTATTTCTTTTTGGTGCAACGAAATTTCCTTTTGGTTCTACTTACTAATATCACAACAAAGATTGATTCTAGTTGGGTGTTTTTCAGGTTTAGGTGAGAACACTGCATGGTTGATAAGCCCTAATGAAGTTTTGTATCATCAGACATGCAAGGGATCACTCAAAGACGCTATGCTCACATCAAGATGTGCACTCTATCGAATTAACTATTATAGATATTGATAAAGTTATAATATTTTTGTTATTTCTTTAAGTATACATATACAACTATAGACAAAGAGATAAATACTGTGGTATACAGTAATAATGATAGATACAATGACAATATAGATGTTTGATTACAAGATAGGATAATGGCATGAAATGATGATACAGTGATAATGATATATATAATGACAATGATAGATGATAAATGATAGATAACTAACAGATAAATAACAACAGCATATTATAGAGTTTAGTTTTCAGATGAACTACTCTGGTTGTCGATGGGAATGTACCTTCTGGCTGCCGATATAAGTCCATCCATGCCATTCAATCTGATGGCTTCGAAATCTCTATCTCTGCACAGAGGGCAGCTTGCTCCTTGAGTAGATGTCAATTGCTGGACACATGGTTGGCATCCTATAATCGAATGGCAACAAGTCGACATGAAAACAGGTGGCTGTATGGGTACAGCCTGACAAATACAGCATCGTAGTAAACCCCTCAACTCATCCCTTACAGGACTGGGGACAGTATTCTCAATAAGCTGCTTTATATCTCTTTTCATTTCTGACATTTTTGTTTTGAACTCATTTTGAAAGAGCTTCATCCTTTTAGCTGGAGCTCGAGGGGCTACGTCCCTTTCATCACCATCGCTGTCGCTATCCGTGTTTGCCAGGCTCTGAAAATCTTCCTCCTTTACAGCATACACCTTACGCTTTGGAGCTCTCCAAAAAGGCAATCCTGTAATGGCATAAATTTCATTATAGCTAACGATGAAAGAATGGAACAATAAATAATACTTTGGGTCCCAGGTCAATTGTCAACTTTTAACCCATCCACACATTGCTATATGTAACTACATCACATGAGTTGTCATCATTTCTTTTGTACAGGGAGAGGGATTCCAAACATTTTGATGATGGAAAATAACCAAACAAAGTCCATAGACCACCACCTTGTCCCAGAGGCTGATGAAGCTGGCAGACTGTATGAAGAAAACGGAGGCCGATTGACAGTATTCAGTAACTTCGGACAAGATCCCCTGGAACAAAGGGAGAATTTGAAGAGTATTAGGATGGAGAGATTTAAGGAACAGTGGCCAAGCTTTGAAACTATATTTCATAGTTTAGTGAATGGCAATAAAGCCAATTTCCGTGATGGACTTTTGTGTTTTATTGATTTAACAATGCAGCTAAAAACACAAATATCATGAAACTTGTTAATGTTTTTACTTTATTTGATTTATTTTATCTATTGAACATGTGCTATCACTGTGATATATTATTAAGTTACAATATAGATAGCACAAAGGATCACAGACATCAGTAACTATTTGATTTCGTACATATTCATTATTTCAATGATGATGTAAAATAAAAAATTGTAGTAATACAAAATAATGTATATATGCATACCATGCAATAGAAAGTTACAATAATAATTTATAGTCATAATCTGCAACACAGCCTGGATGCTTGATAGGTCCATCCAACACTATAAAACAAACACAGCTTAATGTAAGCAGCGCAAAATGATTAGGTAAAGCATGGCTTGTACTAGTCACATATGTAAACTCCGTAAGTATGTGTGTGTGTGTGTGTGTGTGTGTGGGTGGAGAGTGCGTGTATGTGCAGGAGGGGAGAGAGGGTTGGCGTGTGCATGCGTGTGTGTATGTAATCTGTAGTGCTTGCTTTCTTGTTCAACTAAAGTGTATTGTCAGTTGTATGATCAGACGACAATACAAAAGTAGATTATCATTGGAAGATGACTGGCTTCAATGACTCAATGACATCTCTGTCCTGTCACTATACTAGATAGCAAAAATATACAAGTGTATCAACACATTTTGCTAATTAACACACCAATAACCAATGGAAAGAAGGTTACAGGTACACCCATGTAAAGTCAGGATAACACTGATTATACTGTGGGGTCATGTGGTACGGTACACAAACTATCTTCCTACCACATAGTAAGTGGACTGGAGTGGTTGGGTCAGGATTACTTAAAACAGTGCAATGTACAATGCATGCCGTAAAACCAAGAGTTTATAATATATATATATATATATATTATGTACTCTTGGTAAAACTATTCTTACCATTAATTATCAGTTGCAAAAGGATAATTAACAATACGTTATACAGTAAACAAACATGACACTAATTAAAGACATGCATTGACCATCAGAAAATGATGAGTGGAAATATCTGCTGCCTTGTACTGTAAGTGCTGCAGCTAAGTATTAGATGGTAGTCTACCAACCCAATTGTGGTGATGGGTACCTGGTATATGCTATTCTCTGTGTATAATCTGCAGGGCTTGTGTTAGCTGCAACAACAATAGCATAGATTTTATCCACCTTTTATGTATATCAATCATTTTTGGTTATTGTAAATAGTATGCAATGCAGCACAATAACAATGAAACTGCTTCATCATGCCTGCAAGCGAAGAGGTATTTACGTGCCTTGTTGTGGTTGCATACATCTACACTTGCATATCTAGGGTGATTAGTGTCTTAGTGTACCCCGGAGAAGCCACAGACAAAGGCCATGATGGCCACAGAATGGGGTGTCATAACAAATTTGATTATCGTAAAGTAAAGAAGGCAACAACCCAGGGGCGGATCTAGGATTTTTGAAAGGGGATTTCCAGAGGTGCAGACACATCTGGCCATGGAGTGCAGTGACCAGTCACGGTCCAAAATGTTGACAAGGTTGTTAATTTACAATTCTTGAAATTTCAAAATGTGTGTACTGAGTTGAAAATTAACCTCACAAAACTGATTATCAGATAGATTTTGTAATCATCCCAAAATAATCTGTGTGGTGACTGTTTTATTAGAGGATTTTGATTTCATTGACTGTTCTATTAGAGTATCTTGATCTTTGAAAGGTTTGCCGGTTAGCTATGCTTGCTAACCAAGTTAGTTGGTTGCTATGCTTGCTTGGTTAGCTAGGTTTGCTGGTTATACTGATGAAATGGATTCCGCATGCTGCTGCTAACAAGTAAAGTATATTGTCATGAATTAACATCTACAGGCGGATAACAATAATTCACTACTGGTAAACAAACAAACAAATGTACAGTATCTTACTGTGCAATTCACCAGAATGTTGTCCTAGCTACTTCTAAGCTCAGTTGGTACCGATGACTAGGAAAAGTATCATAACCAGTATACAGTACAAGCTGCACTCTTCATCGTCTCCTGGCAACACACATAGCAAAATAGATAATAATCTGTACATGAAATGATCATTCTATAAACAACATTTGATAGGAGGGGTACTTCTTCTCAGATGATTCAGATTTTTAGCAGACAAGTTTATTAAATTTAAACATCAATAAAGGCCTTGACAGGGGCCCGTGATATTTTTTATTCCTTTTGTTTTGTACTTTATGATGGTGTGATGAGAAAAGAGAGCGCTAAAAACAGCATTTACATTTTCCTGTTGAAAATAATATCTCGAAAATACTGAAATTTGTTGATCCACGGAAATACTTGCTCCAAACATTTGTGATTATGTGGTAACTCCGCTGCCATCAGTAACCAGCGCATCATTTATGGTATGACAGAAGTGAATGAATTACAGCAAGTAGTACTAGTACTGAAAACTATAGTATAATTTTCTATCTTAATTATTCTATAGAGAGGAACGCAAGCCTTGTGGTGGTATATATATATAGTGGCAGCTCCAGTGCATTCAAATATAGGACATGTTAGGTGCATAAAATCCTATGGATAAGACTATCGACTGTACTTGTCCATTTGAATACTATGTGCATGTTGCTACTAGAAACTTTGATGCTGCCAAATTTTTAGTTCATAATGTGTCGGAAAGATATAAACTTTAAAAGGCTGGAAAATCATGTCTCTGTCTATGCATATATACAGCAAGGCCTTAGTACGTATGTTAATATAGCAGCTGCAGAGTAATGCACTGCACACACCACTGGTTCATGCAAACCATGCAGGTTACAGTGCAGGTAACTTTATCGACTAATATGGAATATGTGATTACTAAATTAGGCCACTCCAAATGTGGAGTGCAGGCAGTCTGGTAATTACCATTATCCATTATCACTGTTCAAGCTGTGTTGGCTGTGTACTACAGCTATATTACTTGTTCATGGAGTGTATATTATTTGGTTTGTCTTGAATGCTCTATTAGAGTGAAATTTATTTCTAGTATATCAATCTAATATTCATGCTTGATGTATAGGTCTAGCTACATGCCTCTGACACAGATTCAATCTTCCAATAAGCATGTCTTGGTACTATACGCAGTCTGTACAGTGTGGCAACCTTGATCACTGACCCTCCGCTCATTACACATTTAGCAAGCTATTTGAAGGCAAATAATGAACAAATGTGCATAAGGAGAAACAATATGTGAGGCAACAAAAGCACTTTTGCGTGTTTAAAATCAAAAGGTAATTACATTGTCACCTTAAACATTTATTTTTTGATTGTAGCTAGTGGGCATGTTGTGGCCTCAATTGGGTACATGCTGTAGTACACATCAACATGGTGGAGCAGCTCAAAGAGTGGAGTCACAAATTAAAAATCCATGTTCTATTAGGAGAGTTGACTTCTATTACAGTGTCATTCACTTTACAAGAGCATAATCAGCAGAGCACACACACATTTAAGCACTATTATAGGTAGGAATACAGATTTCAATGCTGGGGTTGGTTCGTTAAAAGAACAATTGTTAGCTACCACCACAAGACGTTAATGCATACAGCATCTCCAATGTCAGCCCCCAATGCACTCAGACTGTACAACGCGTACATAATAACTTTAGCTGAGAGTGGGGCTGCATGAAAACTGAAAGAGTGCAAGTGGGCATTCTACAAATGTACGTGCTACTACTATGTGTGCAAATCTTTCTGTTATTGGTTGGTGATTTTGGGCTGGATGTGTTTCCTGGTAGTATTGACCACACAATTCCATAGGATGTGAGTCGCAACTCTATGAATATTTATTATGAAAAAGAAATCACTTTGAAGTGGTCACTGCTATACGGAGAAGAAGGTATGCTTGTTGCTTGCAGTGCTTATGTATATTGTACGCAGTCTATAATACATCCATCAAGTATACTCTATACTTTAGCTATGCTGGTCTCTTGTCAAAGTGGGGAACTCGGTCAGTGGTTAGTATATGGCTAAACTGTGAGTACATAAGCAACACAAATACTAGTCTGTCGGTCTGGGGTACTCAGGCAGTGGTAGAGGTGTGGCCAAACTGTGAGTACTTAAACCACACTAATACTAGAGTGTAGCCGTACCTGATTATTTACAAATGGCCAAACACTTTTTTATACCACATAGCTACACTTGTATTGTAAATTGGAATCAGGGAAAGTTCAATTCAAGGTGCCAGTGTGTAAGTTTCACTGTATAATGTGATTACAGTTATTTGCAACAGGTCAACAGTTGCCTTAAATGGTATTGATCAGGTCATAAATTGTAACAACTTACTTCACCTGATAATCTACAATTTAATTATTGTAGCAAGGCATCATTGCAGTAAAGTAATAGTGGAGTATTTCATGCCATGTATGATTTATGGATTAGATCCTATGCATGCAAGGTGACTCCCCACCTTGTGCATAAAGTTGTTATGCTGAGTAGCATATATGTGACCCCTTATCTGAGAAAATGGTCCATGTAGCCTTATCAATAGCACGAATTTGGAAACCCATAATTGAAATGGTGCCACCGTGAAATGTGGCCATGGTGTAGTCCTAACACACCACTGCGTTGTGGGGAGAATACATTGAAAGCAGGAAATGTTATGGTTAGTCAAAGTTGGGAATTCAGAGAGGCTATATGGCCCATTTTCACAGAGCCGGTCACATATAGCTAGCTACAAGGGAAGCCTCACAAAGAATTACAAGATGTCTTCAATTTGTTTCTTGGGTGGAGGAATATCATTATGTTTTAGAGAATCCTGTGTAATGATTAATGGCTTCAGTTAATATAGATCAATTAACACTGGGTGACCTCTAAAGCTTAGAAAACCAGTCATGGTAAATGGTGAAGCTTACAGTTAAACTTTGGATAATTGGATTTGGTGAAATCCAATTTTCAAAAACTGCAAAGGCAACTACAAAGCAACTACAAAGCATAAAACTTTAGCACTTGGCGCGCGCAGCGCGCCAAGTGCTAAAGTTTTATGCTTTGTATATATAATAGGATGATGGAAAGGTACCTCTATCTACAATGAACATCCCACAATGGTAGGGGGATTGATTTGTAGAAGTTGATTTTTCGGATTGCGGACCCTAGATTAGGTGTGTCTCTTGTTATCTATTATGCTATACTATTGTCATGCATAGGCGCACTGATGTATCAATTAAGGTCCAGAATAGGGAAACCCCCAGGGAAATCCCTCTTACTATGCCTCCATTAAAACTGCGTGACAATTATTAAGGTGCAGAGTACTATAGAATGGCATTTTCATGCATAGTTGTAGGCATTCCAGTATCCGAGATTTTTTAATTAAAAAATTCTCCGTATATTCCCCCAATAGAACCCTGGCACAAAATAACAACTCATGTTTAACTTGGGATTGCTCCGTCGTCCGAGCTCCAATCAGGATGAAAATCACTGTGGGGTTTGTCCACACGCTGATCATCATGAAAATCTTAGTTTTATCGTGCGCGTTACGTATAAGTAAGTTTTGTGTTGTTTTGTAATCTTTTCAAACCATGCAATGTATGTAGAATACTTTAAAACTTTTAAAAACGTACTGTTGGGTGGAAGGTAGTCACTGGTGCTTACTTTAAAGTGCGTAGTTACTTCGCTCGGGTTAGCGGTTTTCAGCTCCAGAGCAACTTTCTGATGGCTGTGTCATCAGCTCAAAAGTATAAACCACTTCAAAGTCAGCATAACTATGCCATAATTGAAACCATAACTCCACCTTAAGTATTGTTGCATCATTGTGGTACCTCCACTTTAGTTGTTTACCTTTATAAGTTGTTAACTTGATGTTTTTACTTACTTGAGATACTATGGGTATACACTGTTGTATTGAGAAGTGTGCAGTGGGTGAAACATATTTGCTCACCACAAAGCATACAAAGATCACTGAGATCCGATACGATCTGAAGTTACTCTCATTACATGTACAAACTTGCAGCTAGAAGCAACTGTAGTTTCAAGATAGTCCAGATTGCTAGATGGCTTCTTGATTCAATTGTGCCATTTTCCCCTTTAAAATGTATGGGGAGCCCTGGAGAAAAAATGTACCTTTTTTCAATTTTTAAGCACTGTGCATGCCAAAGTAGCTAATTCCAACCCAACAAACTATATATTTCTGAGATCAACAATCAATACTCTATCTATTGAGCATATAAAAAGCCCATTTTTCCAAAATTAAAAATCGGGCTGGAATGCCTAATAGTTGTTCTGGGTTTTTATAATAATACCATTATACAAATGCAAATAATAGGGGAAAACCCTTGGAGGACCTTTTCTATGTTTATACTGATCAGTATTAAATTATGGTCATTTTGGTGAAAATTGTGTGCCAACAGCATGTTTTAAACAGGAGATATCATCGAAAGAATGTGGGGCATCAGCTGGTGCCATTAGTATAATGTAAAATGGTTTAAAATGCTGTATGCTAAAATCTCCGTAGTGTTACACTCTTGTGCTTGTAACTTTGGCTAGGAAAATGCTATCAACATGTGGTTTGTACCAAATGAACCCTCATAAGTTGCTTAATAAGATAATTGTATTAAAACATTGGAATTTCAAATATTTAATTATAGTTGGAAATCCCTACCTTAAGCACATTTAAACAATATATTAATTATAACTAAGTACAATCACTACAATTTATTCTTAATTTAATCTGTTGTACTATAGACTCCATATGGAAGTTTCTGTACAGTAAATAAATAATAATAATAAAGTTTTTGCTAATATAATTGACTATATGCACTGCCATATACATTCTAAAAACACGTGATATTTTAATACGTCACGACGGTGAACGAATGGGATCTAATGTACATAGAAAAATGCAAAATTCGCAAAATCTCAGGAAATAGACCACTTACCAGTACTTCTTGCAGATCGATAAATTCTTTTGCCTGTATAGCAGAACAACTGAAAAGAGGAGCTGTGTCCGTAGTATCAGTGGTGAGTTATAGCTCGAGCTGCACTGATTTACTACCCGCACTTTTGTATGGGATTTACGATAGTCGTTCACCATCAAAAATTCTCGGGTGCGCTGCTGAACAGCACTAATTGATCATATTTTGATTAGTAAATAGACCACTCATATAGTCTATTAGGGATGTCAAATGGATTTTAAAAGTGTCGTAAATGCATGTTTTAGCCACAGCATCTTGTAGAGCTCGAAAATATGCTGCAAAATGATATATGGGTTTGCCACATTTGGTTTTTTAGTAGCCAGTAATTATTGTTAAATATACAAATAGGCGGTTCTCTAGACTTCTCTATTGATCACCATTGGTAGCCATGGCACAAAACAAAAACAAGTGACATATGGGTGATTATGTCACTTTGTATTATCAATTGCACAGTATTGTATTATCAATTGCACAGTATTGCCAGGAAACTAATACAGGCGTTCAAGTTGCATCTTACACTAACTGAAAACCAACCTATCGATTATCTGGAATGTTGTTGTGCATGGCGATCGACAAAACATCTTCCATACATTTTCTAGGCAGGGATCTAACATTGGGGCTTACACATGCACCTAGCTACTCTAATCACGAGGAAACTCACCCGAAGAGTACTACCTTGACCAGTTCATCATTATGAAACGAAAAAATCTAGTGGATAAACTGTCTACAAGACTCACAATTCATTGTGCCACTTTTTAATGAAATTTACGGGAGAAGAAATTTCGTAATTTTTGAGGGGTTTGACATCCCTAATATAATAAAAGTTTTGTTTGATGTTTTTGAGTAGCAGTATGTTTTTAGCATCATGATCTTTCATTATTAGGGACCCGCCGATTATTCTGGCATAATTATGAGCATAATAGGTGCCTGAAAGCATTGAGCATAATGCTAGCATAATAGGTAGAATATTTTGTAAGGCAGTATGAATTCTTGCTTATAAAAATAGCTATCACAGAAAGATCGATATGCTCTAATAGAACAGTCAGTAACTCTAATATAGCTGACTGTTCTATTAGAGTATATCGATCTTTTCTGTAATATGCATTTTGACAAGTAAATTCAGCCACTTATTATTTATCCATAAACTGGAAATTATTAGCAGAGCATGAGAACTGAGGCATAAATAATTGGGCATAATTTGAGCATATTAGGTAAGTATTGAGCATAAATTTAAGCATAATAAGTAAATTTTTGAGCAATGCAGCATAGCATAATAGGTAAAATTATGAACATAATCGGTGGGTCCCTATTCATTATACATGGCAGTTATATGGCAGTCTTTACTAGAGCTATAATAGTACACATGTTCATGTTGCATCAAATGATCAAAAGCAATTATGTGGCAATCTTGTTTGTTGTTACAAAACTAAACCAGTTCATGTACTGTAGCAGTGATACTTATATATGCTGAAAAGTTTTAATTTTCTATGATTGCAAATTTGTGGAGACCCCACTAAATTGGTGCTATGTTTGGTATTCTTAAGCTTGTGTCCTACTAAATTATGCAGATGGTCCAGATATGCCACCATAACCCTGTAGTGTTGAACTACATGAATTTCAACCATTCATTATTAGGTCACTGCAATGAGATAACTTGTTTCTCATCAGCTTCTCATAGAATAACAGATGCGGGCGGGCGGGTTATCTCATTATCTCATTATTTGTAAGTCACATAAAAACTTCATACAGTAGCTGACACATAAAGAAAAATTGTATAATACACTATTACAAAAGCAGTATGATCTATTTTTTTATTTTAGGTTTTTGGCAGTGTGCACATTGAGGGTAAAACGCTGAGTCCACATCAACTTCAACTTCTTCAGCACAGTAAATACATATTGGAGTATAGCCTGCTGAATAGTACAGCTTCTCAATAGGGTCATAGCAATTGATATTGCGCACATATACTTCTGAAAAGGGCTCTGGAAGTTCCATATCCTGTAATGAAGAGCCACATGTATAAGAATAGTTGTCAAGCAATGACTCCAGTGATGTGCGTTGTGTTTTCTTTAACTTTGTTTTACAGTACAACAGACGCCACATATCACATTCCTCACACAACATCATCATGTCAACATTCTTTACATGTTGCACACTTGCAGAAAATGGTAGTGTTTTTTAGGTGTCTTGACATGGAGAGATGGTCGATGTTCTTCAGTGGTAACTTGACCAAATATCTGGCTGAAACTTAAATAATGGTTGTCACTTCCAGGTGTAGGATCTGGCAATGAATTAAGTTGTTTAAATATTTCTTCAGATAATCGAGGTGGCTTACATATATTACATTCTAAAGAGCCACATTTACGGATCTCAAAAAAGTAATGCCGCTTCCTGCAGCAATGTTACATGAACTCTTTCAAGTTTGGGTGATCAGGCAGGGATTTTTTGTTAATAGATGTATTTATTATTGTGTCATCAATTTGCTTTAGCATAGTCAAAGACTGGTCCATAGATTCTGCAGTAGCAGCATTAAAAACATTAAAACTTTCTTGTTTTAGTTGAAGTCTTGATAGGACTTGTGCAAGACAGATTTTTGGACCAGCAACTGAATAAATTATGGCCTCTCTCAGTGTGGGATGCTTAGCAGCTGCAGCTCTAATTTCCTTCATATTTCCAGCTTTTCCCAATAACTGTTCGCTGTCATCATCCATTCCATTCCGTGCGAGTCCAACACATTGCAGTCCCAGGTTGATGACTGACATAATGCGCTCCACTGGATTTCTCCATGAATGGTAAGGGGCTGTCCTGGCTGCACAAAGATAATCTAGATCTAATTGTAGAAATAATGAAATCAGAGATAACTGAACTGCAATAAAAGTAAGCCGGTGGTCAGGACCCCCATCAGTATATAAAAACAAAATAGGCTTTGACTGAACATCTGTTTCGATCAAAGAAATAAGTTCAGAAGCATGCCTTATTGGGCTGGATGGCTCAAAAGTACCTTCTTTTAAACTAATATGGACTTTACCTGAATACCAAGAGCCAGAAATATCATCTGGGATAGCAACTTTAAAAAAGACTGATGGTATAAAGCTGAGCTTTGTAAAGTCATGATCAGCCACCAAAAACTCTGAGCCAGGTGCTGTGAATACACGACGCCCTCGCTCAGCTGCTGCTACTGGGACATTGGGCTCGCCAATTTTTATCCTATGTTTGTCATCGAGGCAATAAAATAAGCAGTGTTCCCTAAAAAGAACTGCATATTCTCTTAAATATCGAAAAACACCAGCTGCGTAATGACAATCTGGGTGATCTTTTCTGAACTGACGCTGTTGAACTTTGAAGCGTACTTTAAAACGGCCTGTGTGGTGGAGGGCTCTTAGAGAATTGGGTGCTTTGGGCCAAAACTGTAATCTAATCCATTCTACACTTGGAATTTTAGTGTCTGCTGGACATCTTGCTGCTACTTGATCTCTAAAGTCACGGATTGATATTGCACTTGCAATGTGTGTAATATTTGTATGACGACGATCATCCACAGCTGTACCAACTGATTCTTCAAGTAATTTACTACATTCATCCCAAAACACGTCATATTGAGACTTCATGCCAGAATTATTATGCCGGAGGTCCATTACTATAGATGGATCTTCCATTTCAATTGCTTGCTTCACTCGTTCGTCAATTTCGGCCTGATCAGTTGTGTCACTACTGGAGCAGTCACCTGTAAGATCTTTATAAAAATATCTTAAAACTGCTGGCTTAACTGTATGTGTTACCCGCCCAAACTTTTGAATAAATTCTTGAATCATCATCCTTGTGTGATAAACTGGAATATGCTTTTTAATTTCTTCAATGACCACTTGGCTGTTTTTGAGTGCTTGATCAAGACAATTGTCTGGTACATGCCAAACAAAATATGCATTTCCACAATTATTACCACTTGAGTAGATGAGTAATAATGCAGAAACAGATAAGCCAGCTTTAAGCTTCTTAACCATGTAATACTTTTTCTGGTTATCAGAGGGTAGATAAGAATGCAAATCAATTAGGGAATAAGGGCCTGCCTTTGAGAGCTGTTCACAGATATCTTGAAGCTCAGTGCAAACACTCCCAATTGGCTTTAAATACAAAATATCCATACTTTTGTCAATGGATCTCCAGGGTGTACCAGATGAATGAATAGTTTTCATGACTTTGCTTTTATCTTGAATTTCACATGCATAAAGATGCAAGGTGTTTGCCAGCAGTTCACAACTTTGCCTCATAGACGCCCAATTTTCTCTTGAAAAATAATTAGCTTGCAATAATCTAAATAATTTTGTACTCAAGCTTTGAATGATATCAGCAGACATATTACCTGCTGAGCGTTTGCGATGTTTTGATAATTCAGGAGCATTGAATCCCTGAAAATCTTTAAAACAAGCAGGAATTTGATATTCACGAGCAGAAATGGTACTTTGATGCCCGTCTATGTACCATAAAACCTCACACAGTGATTTTACAAAATTGGTTCCTGATGAATTTACCTCATTAGAATTCCAATGAAGTTTTTTTAATTCTAGGTAATATATGATTTCATTATATAACTTATCCTTTTTGTTTCTCTCTTGAATACATGATGGAACCTTTTTCCTTGATATTTCTAACTGAGATTGTTTCAAAATGTCAAATGCATTTGGACGTTGAACTTCCACCACACATACATCTTCTGAAGTATCAACAAAAACTTGATAAACTTTCCAAACTCTTTTGCTACTGAATTTACTGCTAAATCGGGGTTAGCCTTTAAAGATAAGGATTCCTTGCTGTTGCCAACAAATACTTCTGCAATCTGTGAATTGAAAATCTTAATAAAAAAGTAGCTAATTTGCAATATATATTTATGCCCATATTCAACAAAATCCACCTAACCAGAGCAAAAAGTTTTATTAATGCCATGCAGCAAAAGATGTTCGTTCTATATGGCCATTATAGTATAAAAAGCATCAAATAATCAAGTCTGCTTATGCATCATGGCAGCCATAATGTATGCCCTTTTCAGTATAAGCGCCCCTGGCATGTTTTGGGTTCTTTTGAGGCCACTGGGTTGGCTAGACATGGCTGGGTGGATCAATAAAATGCCATGTATTCAAGTGATTTCAATATCCCATAAACTAAACCCCACCTGGATTTTGTGGCTTTGAGAATAGCTACAAAGACCATATTTGTAACCTAATACAATATACACTGTATACTTTCCCTATACCATATTCTCCATCTTAGCTCCAGTGTCCTTTAATATCTTATCAAAAACAGCCAAGCTGTAAAAAAAGGTGCGGCCCCCAAAAAGGCCATGGTGAAAAAAGATGTGAAATCCAAGGTGGCGGCCAAGAAATGGCTGTGATGGTAGGTTAATGGTTACATTTTAATAACAACAATTCAGGTGAATTTGGTGCCAAGACCAAGCGGCACAGAATTCACCTGAATTGTCGTTATTAAAATGTAACCATTAACCTACCATCACAGCCATTTCTTGGCCGCCACCTTGGATTTCACATCTTTTTTCACCATGGCCTTTTTGGGGGCCGCACCTTTTTTTACAGCTTGGCTGTTTTTGATTAGATATCACTTCTTTTTGTATTTGTATACTGCAAAGCTGGCCTATGGCTGGCTTTGGGGCTTTTTTAACCCATGTGTTTTTTTCTTTACTACAGGAAGAAGAAGAGAACTTAAAGAAGAATTTTAGTACTTCAATTATTTTTGATTTTATTAGTAATTATACAAATTATATACATATATTTATTACATGCCCATTATGCCCCACAGGATATTTTTTTGCAGCTGATCTCTCTACTGGGTGACTTGAAATGTTGCTGAACTATATACAGGATGGTTTCTTTGTAACTGAACTCTCTACAAGGTAACCTCTTCTAGCTGGTCTCTCTACAGGGTATTTTGTTTCTAGCTGAACTCTCTACAGGTGATTTGTTTGCAGCTAAACTCTCTACATGGTGGTGTCTTTGTAGCCGAACTCTCTACATGATGGTTTCTTTGTAGCTGAACTCTCTATAAGGTGACTTCGTCTAGCTGAACTCTCTACATGGTGATTTTTTTTGTAGCTGAACTCTCTGCAGGGTGATTTGTTTGCAGCTGAACTGTCTACATGATGGTTTCTTTGTAGCTGAACTCTCTACAAGGTGACTTCGTCCAGCTGATCTCTCTACGGGGTGATTTGTTTCTAGCTGAACTCTCCACAGGTGATTTGTTTGCAGCTAAACTCTCTACATGGTGGTTTCTTTGTAGCTGAACTCCCTACATGATGGTTTCTTTGTAGCTGAACTCTCTACAAGGTAACTTCTTCTCTACAGGGTGATTTGTTGTAGTTGAATTCTCTACAAGGTGGTTTGTATGAGGCTGAACTCTCTACATGGCGGTTTCTTTGTAGCTGAACTCTCTACAGAGTGATTTGTTTGCAGCTGAACTCTCTACATGATGGTTTCTTTGTAACTGAACACTCTACAAGGTGACTTCTTCTAGCTGATCTTTCTACAGGGTGAATTGTTGTAGCTGAACTATCTACAAGGTAACTTCTTCTAGCGGATCTCTATACAGGGTGATTTGTTTGTAGTTGAATTCTGTACAGGTGGTTTCTTTGTAGCTGAACTCTGTACATGATGGTTTCTTTGTAGCTGAACTCTTTTACAAGGTGACTTCTTCTAGCTGAACTCTCTACGGGGTAATTTCTTTGTAGCTGAACTCTCTATATGATGGTTTCTTGTAACTGAACTCTCTACAAGGTAACTTCTTCTAGCTGATCTTTCTACTGGGTGATTTGTTTCCAGCTGAACTCTCTACATGGTGTTTTCTTTGTTGCTGAACTCTCTACAAGGTGAATTCTTCTACCTGATTTCTCTACAGGGTAATTTGTTTGTAACTGAACTCTGTACAAGTGCGTTTTTGTGGGTGATCTCACTGCAGGTTGATTTGTTTGTAGCTGAACTCACTAAAGGGTGATTTTGCTTGTAGCTGAACTACTTGCATTGTATCTATTTTCTAGCTGATCTCTCTACAGGGTGATTTGTTTGTAGCTGATCTCTCTACAAGTTGATTTGTGTGTAGCTGATCTCTCTGCAGGTTGATTAATTTGCAGCCGATCTCTCTACAAGGCAATTTGTTTGTAGCTGAACTGTCTATAAAGTGATTTATTTGTAGCTGATCTCTCTGCAGGTTGATTTGTTTTAGCTGAACTCTCTACAGGGTGATTTACTTGTAGCTGAACTCCTTACATTGTGTGTAGTTTCTAGCTGATCTCTCTACAGGGTGATTTGTTTGTAGCTGATCTCTCTACAAGTTGATTTGTGTGTAGCTGATCTTTCTACAGGTTGATTTGTTTGTAGCCGATCTCTCTACAGGGTAATTTGTTTGTAGCTGAACTCTGTACAAGGTGCTTTTTTGTAGGTGATCTCACTGCAGGTTGATTTGTTTGTAGCTGAACTCACTAAAGAGTGATTTGCTTGTAGCTGAACTCCTTACATTGTGTCTAGTTTCTAGCTGATCTCTCTACAGGGTGATTTGTTTGTAGCTGAACTCTCTATAAGGTGATTTGTTTGCAGCTGAACTCTCTACATGGTGGTTTCTTTATTGCTGAACTCTCTGCAGGGTGTTTTGCTTGTAGCTGAACTCTCTACAGGGTGATTTGTTTCTAGCTTATCTCTCTACAGGTTGATTTGCTTGTAGATGAACTCTCTACAGGGTAACTTGCTTGTAGCTGAACTCCTTACTTTGTGTCTAGTTTGTAGCTAACCTCTCTACAGGGTGATTTGTTTGTAGCTGAACTCCTTACTTTGTGTCTAGTTTGTAGCTGATCTCTCTACAGGGTGATTTGTTTGTAGTTGATCTCTATACAAGTTGATATGTGTGTAGCTGTTCTCTCTGCAGGGTGATTTGTTTGTAGCCGATCTCTCTACAAGGTAATTTGTTTGTAGCTGAACTATCTATAAGGTGATTTGTACATAGCTGATCTCTCTGCAGATTGATTTGTTTTAGCTGAACTCTCTACAGGGTGATCTGTTTCTAGCTTATCTCTCTACAGGTTGATTTGTTTGTTGCTGATCGCTCTAAAGGTTAATTTGTTTGTAGCTGAACTCTCTGCAAAGTGTTTTGTTTGTAGTTGATTTCTCTACAAGGTGATTTTTTGTAGCTGACCTCTCTTCAGGGTGATTTGTTTCTAGCTGATATCTCTACAGGGTGATTTTTTGTAGCTGACCTCTCTTCAGGGTAATTTGTTTCTAGCTGATCGCTCTACAGGTTGGTTTGTTTGTAGCTGAACTCTCTACAGGGTGATTTGCTTGTAGCTGAACTCCTTACATTGTGTCTAGTTTCTAGCTGATGTCTCTACAGGGTGATTTTTTGTAGCTGAACTCTCTACAGGGTAATTTGTCTCTAGCTTATCTCTCTACAGGTAGATTTGTGTTGATTTGTTCATTGCTGATCGCTCTAAAGGTTGATTTGTTGCAGCTGAACACCCTACAAAGTGTTTTGTTTGTAGCTGATCACTCTAAAGGGTAATTTGTTTGTAGCTGAACTCTCTCCACAGTGACTTGTGTGTAGCTGAATTCTGTGTAGCTGAATTCTCTAGAGAGTGACTTAATTGTAGCTGAATTCTCTACACAGTGCATGACTTGTTTATAGCTGAACTTTCTTCAGTGTGACTTGTAATGTTCTGAATCTCTATAGTGATATATTTGCTTAACTCTCCACATGGTGATTGTCTTCTTGCTGAACTGTCCATAAGATTAACTGTTTGCAGCTGAACTTCCTACAGAATAACTTGTGATGTAATAAAATTCTATAATGGAGTAAATAAATTAGCCGAATGCTCTATTAGGGTGACTGTTCTATTAGAGTATCTCGATTTCGCATTTGCTACACGGAGTTGGCTTTCGAATCATAACTCAGTGGTTTGTAATCCGATTCTTCTGTACTACTGCAAGGACTTTCTATGAAGATTATTCCAGCTATACACCGATTTTCAGCTCATTGCTCTAAGCGGTTTGCCTAGTAGGCGTGAAAACTAATACTTTTTTATTCATAAAAATCGATCGCGTAATTGTGACACAGGTTGGGTTTTGTGTCATATCTCTGTGGTCTTTATCTAGATTCCTTTCAAACCACCAAAAGGCACTCCTACGATGGTTACTCCATCTACATAGCAATTTTCAACTCATTCAATGAAGCGGTTTACCCTGTAGGCGTGACAACAAATCGATCTTGTTTTACGCGAATAATCGGTCATAACTCCTGAACCATTCATCGGATTTGTACTAAATTTGATGCTAGGATTCGCCGTTGGACTCCCTTTCTGTGTGCCAAATGTCAAGGCGATCGGAGTACGCGTTTGCTTGTTATAGCAATTTTTGCAAGTGTGCGAAAAGACGAAGAAGAAAAAAAACGAAGAAAAAAAACGAAACTTTGGCAGCTCGTATCTCGGAAATGGCTGAAACGATTTCCTTCAAATTTGGAATGTAGACTCCCTTGGCTGGCGGGCAACTGTGTAGCAAATTTGGTTCCAATCAGATAAGTGATCACCGAGATACAAATGTGTGAAAATGACGTTTTCGTTCTTCCTGTCAATATACTCACGGGTGTGGCGCGCCGGCTTCTTGGGCCGCACGACACACTACCGTGTGTCTTGAACACTACCGTGTGTCTTGATCATACAATATAGCTTTTAGGCTCCTTGGCTATGGGTAAACACCTCGAACAGGCTCTGCCTTCTGTGTCCACCCTCCAGTGCCTAACTGGTAAAGTAGATAAGAAGTAAGAAGAAGCTAGAAGCAACCATAGATCGACACTGTATAAAAGGGCCACCTATAGACAATACGGCTACTGAAGTTTTTATAGGCTCTTAATTTATAATGATTGCATGCAGTCAATTATTAAACTTCAACAGTGGCGACCATGCATATGATCATTTCAATTCCAAAATACGCTCATATTTTTAAAACAATATAGCTAGCAGTGGCGGATCCAGGATGGGGCATTTGGGGCAAATGCCCCCCCCCCCTTCAAGAAATTGCATACAAGATCGAGATACTCTAATAGAGCAGTCAATTACTCTAATAAAGCAGTCACAATGTTCGTGAGGCAGTGTAGCTTACCTATGAAGCTATAAATAGGATTTTATTTTACATAACAGACGTGATATAGTTGGTAAGGATAACTAGCTATTATTGTTGTGACCTTTTTTTTTTTTTTTTGGTCTTCAACTGGTTTTCAGTAAGTTTTTTTGGTCTTCAACTGTTTTTCAGAAAGGTGCCCCCCTCTTTCCAAACTCTGGATCCGCCCCTGGCTAGCTAGCTAGAACTCACCTGTGGTGCTTCAGTGGTGGTTGATGAGCTAGACAGCTTCGGAACCAACACAGAATTGAAAAATTCATGAAAGGTAGCTGTATCCGAATGGGATTGAACGATTTCCCAAGGAAGCAGCGATTTTCTACGAGATAAATCCACTACCGTCACACACAAGAGAGCCATGCTGTTAATACCAACCTTATCACGTGCGATAATGGGTGCGCATGTGCATAACTAAAAATTTGATGCGGGTGGTTGATGAGAAACAAGTTATCTCATTGCAGTGGCCTTAATACCTGCAGTCGAATATTCTAATCCAAAAATAATGCATGTAATAAAGATTTACAATATCAGTATAATGACATAATAAGCATTCCCTATGTACTGTAAGTTCTGTCATGGCGATGCCTCCTGAAAGATCTGCACATTACAATTCCTGGGACGGATCTTCATCTCCACAAATGATGCAACTTGTTGGACACGTGGTAGTTGAGAATTAAGAGCTACTACACCACAATTGCTATACCACCATCCACTGCTTCTAGTCCTTGCACAGTTTGAGTTGTCATTGTCTACTGTGCTAAACCTCCGACCAGTATTAGTACTAAGGAAGTTAAATCCTATCCCAGTAAATGCAGTAGCAATGAGTTGATATCCTGTAGCAGCAGTGTTCACACTGAATGTGTTGTAATGAAGAAATGATGTAGTTCCAGTAGCAAGTTGATAATCTATCCTCATCTCCCATGCAACTCTTTGAGTGAGACAGTGCAATGCTTCAAGCCCATACCAAAAGTCTCCCAATAGATTTCCAAATCCTTGTTCATATTCTGTGTAATTCCTGTTGAAATCAGTGGTGCTGTTGATCCTATTTCTTTGTATGACCATCCATCCTCCATCAGTAGTGTTCATGTCACAGTAGGCATCAGCAGTATCAAATGGTGTCTTTCTTATCCTGTACACACCAGATGGAGCTACTGAAAGTTGGAATGGTTGTAGGTCACAGCAGCTGTTGAGTACAATACTGCTCACACTACATTCTGATCTGAATCTAGTGTACTGGTCAACATAATTCCTGCAAAATTCATCAGCATTGACAGATGATAGAAATACCACCAGAGCTACAATTTGTATGTAGATGATCTTCATTATTATATAGAACCACGCTGACTTTCTTGCTGTACAAAGAGTTGATAATTTTTCTTATTGGATCAGCTTTGCTGTAGGCAATTTATACACATTTTGTTTTGTGATTTTGAAGGTGTTCTTCCTCACCTACTAACATGCTAAGCTTCAGTTGATGCTGCTATTAACTTCATTAGAACACTAGTAGGACTGCTGTACTTGTGTGTGATCAGTTATGTTTTACAAGTGACATTCCATTACGCCACAATAGTGGCTATGTAGCTATCCACTAAGGCTGGTCTGGCATACAAATGAAAATGTATTTGCACACTAACAGCAGCTCTGTGTATGATACTGCAAGCCCTTAAGCTTTATGCATGGTTCACAGTTTCTAGGAACTGTACATGTGCATTTTTACACATGCATGCTAGACTTGTAGGCTTGAGTCCATTATACTGGGCCTTTATTGGCATAAAATTTCTGGTATAGTATAGGATGGCAAAAGTGCCTGCAAGCATAAATTTGGCAGAAGCTAGCTCCTAGACCTCTACAAATGAGAAGTTGTAATAAAATTACCAACTTGAGCCATAGAACATATCATCACTGACACTGCAAATGAAAATAATATTAAATTTTGATCCCAGCCTGACTTATCAGCTGATGTAACATTTATTCATGATTCAGTAGCAAATATTGCTATGTTCAGAATAAGATCATGTGATACAGTGTTTTAAATTAAAAATAGCATAGCAGACTGGCAATACCAAAATTAAGGCATGTAGTAACTTTATTGCATAAACTGTATAGACCAGTACCTTCATTACATTACATAATGGATTAGTTGATTGCTTTGATTCTACTTATTGTCAAATTTGAACTTTTGCTGAGGTGTTTCTTAAACTGATTTAACATAACTAGCTAGTAAAAGGTACTACTATAAAATTCTCAGTATACTACTAGCTACTCTGTTCTATTACTGCTTTTCTCTATTGAACCCCACACAGGTGCTTCAACTGATCTCGACTATTTTGAGTGGATGGTCTGAACTAGTAATTATAGCAATACAGTCACTATACAGGCTGTAACAGGTGTTTGTGTGCCTGGAACAATGTGTGAATAGCTTGGAATGCAGTAACTATAGGTATGAATACCTTGAACTTTTAAATTCAATTGCCACTTGGAGGAGCTATCAGAGAGTGTTACTACCCAAGTGGGTCACTATCATCATTTCCCCTCATTTTACTATCACTGGGGAAACTATGTACCACCACTACCCACTTCCTCCTGATGTACAAGTGATACAGTTGTTAACATTATTATGTGACTGTGTGTGTATTACATGCACAATTCTCACTATATGTTGTTGTGGCTAACTGCATTATCTATAAATGTGAATACACCACATGTCAAAGCTACAGTGTGTGGTTGAATACTGCATGTATAAAATGTACGGTCATTAATATCAATGAATCATTACAGAACAGTTACAGCATCACCATACTAGCTGTACAAGGTACAGGAAATACAAGTACACCATCAAAGGATAGCAATAACCCCTCACAATAACTTGTGTCACACACAGAAAATGAAAGCTTAACAATGTTAACACTAATAAGGTACATAGGTACAACTGCATGGTGTCCATTTTTGCTTGAGAAAATAGCATAGGAGATTAGGAGTGTAGTATGCATCCCTTTACTCATGCAGCGTAAAGGAAGTCAGCTAGTAACTCTGTATAGCTACAGGATGAATTGTTTGCATCTGAACTCTCCATACACATTGTGACTTCTACATATTACTTAATTATATATAAGTAACATCCCTTGTAACTAGTTACAACTGTCCAAAAGTAGCTATATTAGTTACACCAGTAACTAGGTACAATTGTTATAAAAGTAATGTAAATTGCACATATCTATACAAGCCCTAGGATTTAGCTGAGACTGAATGAAACGGCAAAAATATATTTCTAGTAATATATTTCTGGTGCAATTTAATATGTTCTATCACTTACACATACTTTCAGATTGCATCATAAGAGTAGCTACTAGCTTAGCTAGACAAACACTCTGCTGTATTATGCATATATCAGTTATAACTTCTTACATTTCATTGAGCTGCACACACATGCATGTTATAAGAATACAATAACAGCTAGGGTAAAAATTATTGATCACATCAAAGGTCTGTCAGTGCTGTCATAAGATGGTATAACCATGCTAATAATGTTGCATATTTTATATGTTGATGATTAAAACTAGTTCAGGTGGTCTTCTGAGGTGACTTGAAGAACATAATGTAATGATCAACTTGGGATGATTTATGCTGAATGCAAGGCTATAGTCTTAAGTTTCAGCCAGAATCCTTTAAGTAAACTCAAAAGCACACCCTACTGCATAGCCAATACTTCTTTATTGAAGTGCATGCATGCATCCTGTCAGAAGTGTGGAGTTGTAAAGGTGTCTATTGTGACTTCACGGATATGTGCAAGTGGAGAAGACATACCTTGCAACATTTAATTGTCTATTGAAATAGAAACAACTCACATATAGTATACTCTTAAGGATATCATTACTACACACTCTAAAAAATGAAGTGTAGTTTGCACACAAAAGTGGTGTTATGAAGCTCACTTTGGGCCTAAAGTGTGGACCATGACACTGTTTTGGTGCAAAGCACACTTCATTTTTTAAGTCTGGACCTTGGGGACACTGACCACATATATAACATGAGCAAAGTAGACTATAATAATTATATGTTTTATTAAAGCTTTACAGCACAAGTGCTGAAGGTCTATAGGACACCTGGTCCTACAGCCTGCTCAAAGACATTAGATACAAAGACATTAGTTACATAAGGTGTGTTTGAAAAGTTGCAGGAAGGAGAAAAAATGTTAATGACTATAGCTGGTACATAGTTAACCATTTACCAAAGTGTAGTATCTATTGGTTGCAAAATGGTGAAGTGCATGGGGGGAGGGGGGTGGGGGGCTTTGAATATTACATCAACCAGTGAATTCTGTCCATGCCATCTAAATATCTTAAAGTGGGTTCCACATCAGTATCACTGGATTAGTGAAGAGCTGTTGGATCACCTCTGTAATTATGAAATTGTACGATATGACAGGAAATTTTGATGAAAGAAAAAATTGACACATTTGATGAATAAGTATTCATCATGCAAATGTCCATAAGTATTTTTGTTATCAACATTTAATTCATCAAGGTTGTTAAGTGTGGATTTGTCAATTAATTTTCCTTTAGTCAAAATTTCCTGTCATATGCAGTATAAAATAGTACATTGAATTATATGGGTACTCAAAATTATTAATTTCAAAATTTGCAGGTATTACAGCTATTTCCTTTCATTATAAAGCTCTTTTAAAGTTTAAAGCTTCAATTGCTAAAAAATTGATTTAGTGAAATATATGGCTAGTTACCACTATTAGAAAATCAATTTCAAGTCTATATTATTTGGGTACAGAAGTATCAGGCTGTTTTCAATACAAAACTGTTGATTAATTAGTGAATTACAACTTGTTTGGACTAGAAGAGATTCTGGATTAGCTATAGGTGTTAGATTAAACAGGTTTGGGCATGTATTCAGATACAGGTACATAGTTTATAGCACACTGACATTAAACATAAGTCCTCGATTGTTGATCTCAGATAATAAAACAATCCACTCTGGGATGTGAATTGAATTTAATTGTACCTATATAATAGATCACTATCTTACTATTTCCTCAACAAGTTTCAAAACCTAGTTTTGACTAGAGAAAACAGTTTAAAAATAAGTGTTTTTTTCTTAAGGGAAGTAACATTTTATGACACAAAGGGTATGAAGAACAGACATGGTAATTTGATTTGATCACAAGTCCATCCATACTAGATTGTATTATGGCTTCCTCATGACAAAAACTTTGATGGTTTGTAAATGATATTTGAATGAAAATGGGTTATGTACTGTAATAGTACTACAAATTTCAAGATCCTGTGTAATTCTATCCATATAAGTTGTTAAATGTTTTTGAGAAATAAGTCAACGTAAATGTAGTCCAGTAGCTAGTGTCTCAAATGACTTATGTGCATAATGCCATCTGTGGAAATGGTTATAAGCCTACATTTAAGAAGATGGAGGGGATTGTTCACAGCTTAAGTTAAAACCATAGCTATATGTTTGCCAAACAATTAGTTTTAAACAAGATCATTTACAACTCTGTTACTCGTTCATAGAGTTTAGTGGATACAAGCATATCACATGGTTTTGAGTTTTGCAACATTTACATCCTAAATAAATAATTATGCTCGCACTAAGAATACTACCACTTTACAAGCTTTTTAATGATCTCAGTCCCTCTACTCATGATCAATATACACCCTTCTATGAAGACATTCTTTTTATCACAGTAACAGACTCTATAAGTGTTCTCTAATTTCCTTATCCAGAGTCATTCCAGACCAGTGTTAAAATTCAATTTCCTCAAATGCATATAGCCGTGATGCTTGTAACTATACACCTCTTTCTGGCACTGGATTCTGTTGTGTCAATTACAATTCACACCTATATAAAGTGTGGCTTTGGCAACTTTCACTTTATTGAAAGATGCCAAAGCCACATTACGTAGGTGATAGGAAGTATGTACGTACGTAGCTAGGACAGCAAAGTTTGTCATGGGAAACGAAACCTTAAGATCTGTCATTATAGTGATTGGCTGCATGGGAAAGCTACACACTGTAAAATTCTTCTACAATTCAAAAAGGGGAATATAGCTAGCAAAGTGCTTATAATTCTACAGTTATCCATTGTAGAAATAGCAATGTATAATTATACCAAATGCATCTGTCAATGTATTGCTTTAGCTGCATGTGACTAAGTCAAGCTACTTAATATGTTAAGACAGATGCATAGCTGCTGCAAACTTGTCTTTACAAAGCTTTACTGCAGAGACTTACATAAGTATAATTAAAGTTCCATGTATATTTACATTCAGGGAGAGAGCTGACAATGTTAACGTTATCATCTATAGTTTGTACAGTGAAGCACACATGGCTCTTGTCCACATATTATAGAGCTATGCATGTATTTTGTAATCCCATGCAGTAAAGGGTGATCATGAGTTAACACACCAGTGGTTAAAACAACTAAACCACATGTAGTACATTAAACACCTGTACATATCAACGTTGAAACCGGGTCACTACTGCTGACCCGGATGACCCACTGACCCGGATAGCAATCCGAGTCAGACCCGGATGTGACCCGGATTAATTAAAGCCGAGACGTGTTTCGGCTAGTCTCGAGCGAGCGAACGAGTCTACATTTTCAGCGTTCGATTCGTGTTGAGTAAATATTGCAACTTCAGCCTAGCTGTAGGTTGAAGACCAAAAAAAAAAAAAAAAAAAGGTCTTCACCTACTGACAATAGAGCTACCCCTCACCATAGATACCCTCAATTTCGTGCTACATACTACACTTACTAACAAATGAGCGTGGCTGAGCATATGTTGGTAATGCGATAAGTGGGCGTGGCTCACGAAAGAGCTACGCGATAGCGTTTATAAGTTTCCACGTCGTCAAACGAACAATTTCGTTTCTCACGTGATCCAATCCGGGTCAGACCCGAATAAATTGTGAAGCGGGTCAGACCCGGATGACCCGGAGAAAATGTGACCCGGATGACCCGACCCGGTTTCAACGCTGGTACACATACTACACATTCCTCTGTTGTATGTGATATGTAGGAGATGATAGTTTAGGTTTGCTCTATTGAATAACTAAAATACTACAAATCACATGCCCCACAGGAAGAAACATTATACCTTAAAGGTATTTTTTCACTACAGTAGAATCTGGGACCAGGGGTGGTCTGAAAAGTCCGTATTTCTGTAACTGTGTATAAATAATCTTAAAATAGCATGAAGAATTTTTTTTTAATATCAGTATTTTTATCTACCCTAGAACACTCACTACTCTAATAGAGCAGTCATTTCCGTAGTTTTGTTAACCGAGAATCCAGGTCCGGATAACTGAGGTTCCACTGTACTTGCTATTAAATAGCCAACTTTACTAATTCTGATGCAGTTGCATTATGCCTCACTCCTCAGCTCTATAGGGTGACTTGCTACATGACAATTATAAAAGAATAATAGTATAACATTATTGTAAAAGTAAAACTAACCTGGATCAAATTTTCCTTTAAGAACACCACTGCATGCCTGCATGGTGGTAGAGTAGCTAATACTACCCATTATCTTAGATAAATTCATTAATGTATATATATATATAATGCTACCAGCTTCTATAAGGTGATAGACTGGGAAGCATTGGAATCTGATTGGCATGCAGTGCAGGGATTTAGTTCACATTGACATAATACGCAAATAATAATAGTAATTATTTATCATATTAACAAAAGAGTGTTATATAATTAGTATAGAATCATTTTACTGGCTGCAAGGCCATGCATGGTGGGTGGCTAGCCACCCCATCCACAATCCACCCTGGATCAGTCCCTGGACATTAATGGATTTCAAGAAGTCAAGATGCTATTACAGCATTTGAATTCCCTTCCAAATATCCAGCACCATTGGGGCTATGGGACTGACAATAGTACTTAAAAGTGGGGAAAATTTTGAGATTTGAATGCTTTGAGATTAAATCTGAGAGTGGTACTTTTGTACTCAAATATAATCAAGACACACGGTAGTGTCGTGCGGCCCAAGAAGCCGGTGCACCACGCTGTGAGTATATTAACAGGAAGAAAGAAAACGCGATTTTTACACCTTTGTAGCTCCATGATCCCTTATCCGATTGAAACCAAATTTGCTACAGAAATGCCGGCTAGGTAGGGGAGTTTACATTCTAAATGTGAAGAAAATCGCCCCAGTAATTTCCGAGATACGAGTGGCCAAAGTTTGGGTTTTTTCTCTTGGTTTTTTTCTTCTACTTCTTTTCACACACTTTACAACATCGGCCATAAAATGCAAATGCGTACTCTGATCAAGCTGAAATTTGGTATACTTAAAGGGCTCATTAAGGTAAATCTCAGTACCACATTTGGTAGGAATCTGATGAACATTCACGGAGTTATGACTGATTATTTCTGTAAGATAAGGTCATGCTCACAGGGTAAACCTCTTGAAGGAATGAGCTGAAAATTGCTATGTAGATGGAGCTATCGTAGGAGTGCCTTTTGGTGGTTTGAAAGGAATACAGATAAAGGCCATCGAGATATGACACAAAACTCAACCTGTGTCACAATTATGCGATCAATTTTTATAAATAAAAACGATCTAATCAAAAGCAGCCAAGCTGTAAAAAAAGGTGCGGCCCCCAAAAACGCCATGGTGAAAAAAGATGTGAAATCCAAGGTGGCGGCAAAGAAATGGCTGTGATGGTAGGTTAATGGTAAAAATTTTAATAACAACAGTTTGGGTGAATTTTGTGCCAAGACCAAGTGGCACAAAATTCACCTGAATTGTCGTTATTAAAATTTTTACCATCAACCTACCATCACAGCCATTTCTTTGCAACCACCTTGGATTTCACATCTTTTTTCATCATGGTTTTTTGGGGGCCGCACCTTTTTTTACAGCTTGGCTATTTTTGATTAGATATCACTTCTTTTTGTATTTGTATACTGCAAATCCGGCCTATGACTGGCTTTAGGGCTTTTTTAACTCATCTATTTTTTTCTTTACCACATGCAGGAAGAAGAAAAAGATTCTTAATACTTCAACTATTTTTGATTTTAGTAGTAATTATACAAATTATATACATATCAAGACACACGGTAGTGTGTCGTGCGGCCCAAGAAGCCGGCGCGTAACACCCGTGAGTATATTGACAGGAAGAAAGAAAACGCAATTTTCGCACCTCCGTAGCTCTGTGCTTCCTTGATGAAACAAGACGATTTTTGCTGTGGACATGCCTTCTAACTTCAGTACTCCACATTCCAAATTTGAGAGAAATCGCTTCAAGCGTTCCCGAGATATTCGACTTCAAAAGTTGGCTTAGTTTCTCGGTTTTTTCCCTTCTTCCTCTTCTTATTTTTCTTCCTCTTTTCGCACACTTACAACAACTGCTATAAAACACGAATGCAATATCCGATTGCCTTGAAATTTGGCACACAGAAGGAGGGTATAAAGGCGCACCGCGGTACCAACTTTGGCTGGAATACGATAAACAGGCAAAGAGTTATTATCGATTATTCACGAAAAATAACACCAATATGTTGTCACGCCTACAGGGTAAACCGCTTACGGGAATAAGCTGAACATCGGTGGGTGAATAGGTTAACTATTGAACCTCAAACCTTTTGTGGTTTGAAAGAAATCGAGCTAAAAATCAGGAAGATACAACGAAAAAACTAACAGTGTGTAACAATTACGCAATCGAGATTAGCTAATAAAGAACGACTATTTGTCACGCCTACCAGAAAAACCGCTTGGAGTAATACTTTGAAAATCACTGTACAGATGGAGTATTCATCTTAGAAAGGCTCTTCAATAGTGTAGAAGAATCAGACTTAAAGCCACAGAGTTATAACACGAAATACAACTTGGTGTAGCAAGTTCGAGATCGAGATACTCTAATAGAGCAGTCATCCTAATAGAGCAGTCACCCTGAAGAGAATTCAAGAGAACAGCTAGAAACTAGTAACCTGTACAGAGATCAGCTACAAACAAATCGCCCTGTAGAGAGTCCTGTTACAAACAATTCACCCTGTAGAGAGATCAGCTAGAAGAAGTTACCTTGTAGGGAGTTCAACTATATGCAGTTCAGCTAGAAGAAGTCACCTTGTAGAGAGTTCAGCTACAAAGACACCATTATGTAGAGAGTTCAGCTGCAAAAAAATCACCTGTAGAGAGTTCAGCTACAAATAAATCACCCTGTAGAAAGATTAACTAGAATAAGTCACCTTGTAGATAATTCAGCTACTAACTAGTAACCCTCTAGAGACATCAGCTAGAAGAAGTTACCTTGTAGAGAGTTCAGCTACAAAGAAACCAATATGTAGAGAGTTCAACTACAAACAAGTGACCCTGTAGAGACATCACCTAGAAGAAGTTACTTTGTAGAGAGTTCAGCTACAAAGAAACCATCATGTAGAGAGTTTAGCTGCGAACAAATCACCTGTAGAGAGTTCAGCTACAAACAAATCACAGAGATCAGCTAGTAGAAGTTACCTTGTAGAGAGTTCAGCTACAAAAAATTCACCCTGTACAGAGATCAACTAGAAGAAATTACTTTGTGGAGAGTTCAGCTACAAACAAATCACCCTGTAGAGAGATCAGCTAGAAGAAGTCACCTTGTAGAGAGTTCAGCTAGCTACAAAGAAACCACCATGTAGAGAGTTCAGCTGCAAACAAATCACCCTGTAAAGAATTCAGCTACAAACAAACCACCCAGTAGAGAGATCAGGTAGAAGAAGTTACCTTGTAGAGAGTTCAACTACAAAGAAACCATCATGTAGAGAGTTCAGTTGCAAACAAATCACCCTATAAAGAATTTAGCTACAAACACATCACCCTGTAGAGAGATCAGCCAGAAGAAGTTACCTTGTAGAGAGTTCAGCTACAAAGAAACCATCATGTAGAGAGTTCAGCTGCAAACAAATCACCTGTACAGAATTCAGCTACAAAAAAGTGATCCTATAGAGAGATCAGCTAGAAGAAGTTACCTTGTAGAGAGTTCAGCTACAAACAAAACACCCTGTGGAGAGATCAGCTAGAAGAAGTCACCTTGTAGAGAGTTCAGTTACAAAGAAACCACCATGTATAGAGTTCAGCTGCAAACAAACCACCCTGTAGAGAGTTCAGCTAGAAACAATTTACCTTGTAGAGAGATCAGCTAGAAACAAGTGATCCTGTAGAGATCAGCTAGAAGAAGTTGCCTCGTACAGAGTTCAGCTGCAAACAAATCACCCTGTAGAAAGATTAGCTAGAAAAAGTTACCTTGTAGATAGTTCAGCAACAAACAAATCACCGTGTAGAGAGATCAGCTAGAAGAAGTTACCTTGTAGATCATTCAGCTACAAACAATTCATCCTGTAGAAAGAGCAGTTAGAAGAAGTCACCTTGTAGACTGTTCAGTTACAAAGAAACCACCATGGAGAGTTCTGTAACAAATATATGTATTATATTATAATTAGTACATTTACTGATAAAATCAGAAATATTTAAAGTATTTAAAATCTACTTCATCTTTTCTTCTTCCTGTGGTAAAGAAAAAAGATAGGTTTAAAAAGTCCCAAAGCTGGCCTTAGGCCAGCTTTGGGGTATACAAATACAAAAAGAAGTGAAATTTAATCCAAAACAGCTAAGCTGTAAAAAAAGAGTGCGGCCCTCAAAAAGGCTATGGTGAAAAAAGATGTGAAATCCAAGGTGGCGGCCAAGAAATGGCTGTGATGGTAGGTTAATGGTAAAAATTTTAATAATGACAATTCAGGTGAATTTTGTGCCAAGACCAAGCGGCACCAAAATTCATCTGAATTGTTATTAAAAATTTTTACCATTAATCTACCATCACAGCCATTTCTTGGCCGCCACCTTGGATTTCACATCTTTTTTCACCATAGCCTTTTTGAGGGCCGCACTCTTTCTTTACAACTTGGCTGTTTTGGATTATTATTACATGCCAATTATTCCCCACAGGATAATTTGTTAGCAGCTAATCTCTCTACTGGCTGACTTGAAATGTAGCGAAACTCTCTACAGGATGGTTTCTTTGTAGCTGAACTCTCTACAAGGTTACTTGTTTCTAACTGATCTCTCTACACAATGGCGGATCCAGGATGGGGCATTTGGGGCAAATGCCCCCTCCTCCTTGTGGAGTAGCCATATACAGCTAGCTACTTCTTTTGATTAAAATATTTATTTCATGTCAGGCCATAATCTACTTATAAATCATGAAAATATGCACAATTCACCAGCATTTGTTATTACAAATTCACCCAAAACCAAACGAATCAGTAAAACTAGCTATGAAATTGTCTGCCAGCACCTTCGTGTGTACTATGCGCCTCTAAAAATAATTATCGTGTTGTTGCTTTTAAAGATTTTTAAGACTTCACAACCGTCTGCAAAGGCCAAAATGGCAAAAATCAACAGTGAGACACTACTAAGAGGTGATTATTAAACATTTTGCTGCTTCAAAAATGCAGCAAACTAACAAGAAGATCTGGCTCTCCCCAACAGTTTGTTTGTGCCCCTCCCCTTGCCAACTCCTGGATCCGCCCCTGCTACAAGATAGATAACTTCTTCTAGCTGATCTCTCTGCAGGGTGACTTGTATCTAGCTGAACCCTCTACAGGGTGATCTGTTCACCGCTGAACTCTCTACAGGATGATTTGTTTGTAGCTAGAGTCTCTACTGGGTGACTTTTTTCTAGCTGATCTCTCTATAGGGTGATTTGTTTGTCTATACAGGGTAACTTAACTATAACTATAATTCTGTAATAAACGGTAACAAAAATTGTTCCTACTTTTTTTTTCACCTTGGATGTCAGCACTTGTTGCTGGCATACCTTCAGCATGCAATTTTGATTTCTTACTTGCATGCATGCTGTAAAGCTAAATAAATAAATTTGAACTCTCTATATAGTCTCGTGCCCAGATCGCTTTTTCTTTTTGTGTGGGGACGGAGAAAAAAGGGTCTGGTGGATCTCCAATACATTTTTTGTGCAGCCGGATCTACAACTTTAGGGATCGTTGATTAGTGGTGATGAATAGCAAAGGCTCGTTAACGAAGCAACAATAGGAAATACGGCGCGCGTACCCAAGGATGCAGCCTTGCCAAGCAAACGCGTGCCGTATTTCCTATTGTTGCTTCGTTAATAAGCCTTTGCTATTCATCACGACTAATCAACGGTCCCCAAAAGTTGTAGATCCGGCTGCACAAATAATGTATTGGAGCAGAGGAGGTTGGACGCCATTTAAGCGCCCCTGAAACAAATTATGCGAAATTCATTTATTGAAGAGGTTTATACATCGATCTCAGTTTAATTCGGTAAAGTATCATTGTTCTGATTAGGCCCCTATTTGGTGATTATTAGTTTCTCATCCAGCCTTTCTAATGCTTTCTAATTATTATGATGCGGGCGGAAGGGTATTATCATTATGCCATTATTTAATAATATTAACACACTGATGTACAGACCTACAGGGCTTTTAATAACAAGAGAGTTGCAAGTATCAAGAGCAGAGTTGTCATAAGGCCAACTACAGAAGAAGAAGGCGACGACCAAGATGAGACAGTCAAGATTAAAGAACTTACTATCTCTTCCCATCCTGAATAAGACGTTAAACTGTTTGGGTTTGGGGTTTCCTGTTTTGAACCTCAAACTCTAGTTACGCTATTGTGACTATACATACATATTACATCTTGGTATTTTCCCTGGGATTGTACCTTTACATCATTGTATGTATATGTTTTTGTATAAATGCACGTATGTTTTCAAAGTCATGTTAGTATTCAGACAAGTTACAGATATAACTGTTACTTCAGCTATATACAAATAACTTAAGAACTTGTTCGCTCTCGTATCAGCTTTGTTCTGTCTGAGAGTTGTGGTGATTTAGATTTAGATTTAGATTGACCTTGTCCAAATTGTCTTCCTTTCTTACTACAAACATTTCCTTCACCACTTTTCGTGATCGCCAACTGTTTTTCGACAGTCAACTAAAAGCCTGCTTTGATGAAGTCGATAGAACACGATTGCACTGGTGATATATAGCGCATTGTAGCGTTCATCAACACAAAATTATAACAGTTTGATATCACGTATTCTTTTGAGCATGCAGAGTAAATAATGGCTTACCATGCGGTAGCTTAAGGATGCGGGAGGTGGATGAGAAACTAATAATCACCAAATAGGGGCCTTATAGAGTACGTATGTGACAATTCTGGAGATGTTCTACACACCAAACCGCAACTTATTAATTTCACCCCAATCACCAATCGCTTTTACAAAACAAAGTACATCACCTTGAAGCTTACGTGAAGCACCATCCGATTATCTAATCAACCCCATCGTTTTTCAAATTTATTATTATTATTAATGGACAAAAATTGCTTGGCAGTACAAGACTGTCAAGCTAGGCAGCAGGCCTTTGAGAGTGCCCATATCTTGTTGTTCTCCATAAATCATCAAGATTCTTCTTAAACAATGCCACGGTTGGTGCAAAAATAACATCTGCTGGAAGAGAATTCCACAAATTAACTACTCTGTTGGTGAAAAAATTATGCCTCACTAGCAGCTGAGATCGAAATTTAAAGAGTTTACGGTGGTGACCTCTGGTGGTATCCGTATTACTCAAAGTGAAAAATGAGGTAGGGTTGATGTCATAGTAACCATTCAATATCTTGTAGGTCTCAATTAGATCTCCCCTTTGACGTCTACAATACAGTGAATATAAACCAAGTCTCTCTAGACGAGTTTCGTATGGTAAATCAAATAAACTAGGTAATAACTTGGTGGCATGTCTCTGTACTTTCTCTAGGAGATCAATATCTTTAGCCAAGTAAGGGCTCCAGACCTGGATGCAATACTCCAAGTGAGGTCTGACATACATTTTGTACAAAAAAAGTCTACAAGTCAACAGAAAAAAGTTTGAAGGACCTTCTTAGCAAACCAAGAACTTGCATAGCTTTTGCTGCAGCCTTACGACACTGTAGAGATGGTTTCAAGTCTTCAGTGCACCAAATACCAAGATCTTTTTCTTCTTGCACTTCTGTGATTTCAAAGGGTAAGTTGGTGGAACTGTCCAGCATAGAGTAGGTGAACAGAGCAGAGTTACCAATCCGCATCAGCTTACATTTAGCTATATTGAACCGAAGCAACCATGTGTGAGACCACTGCAACAATCGGTCAACATCACTTTGCAGCCTAAGGTGATCATCAAAGCTCTGAATAACAGAATAAATTTTTGTATCATCAGCAAACATTCTTACATTACTTTCAATAAGGTCTGGGATGTCATTAACATATAATATAAACAACAAGGGCCCTAAAACAGACCCCTGGGGGACTCCACTCACCACCTGAGCCCAAGACGACAAGTGACCATTCAACACAACTCTCTGGAAGCGGTTGGAAAGAAAGTTTGATAGCCACAAAGACAAATTACCACGAACACCAAATGCTTCCAACTTGGAGATCAATCTATGATGAGGTACAGAATCAAATGCCTTACTGTAGTCTAGAAATATGACATCAATGCCAAATCCTTGATCCAAAGCAGAAGTCCACTCTTCAAAAGTTGATAACAAGTTAGTAAAACAGGACTTCCTGTTAACGAAACCGTGTTGCTCACCATTAAGTATGCCTTGCCCATTGTACTAGGACTATTGAGGGTCACGTGAATTACCAAAGAAAAGAATGCAGTTAAGAGCAATATATTTATATGGCACTTAGAGCGCGTCCAGACCCTTTTTCTCCGCCCCCACACAAAAAGAAAAAAAGCGGTTTGGGCATGAGACTACTCTCTAGACCATGTGCGCGCTAAGGCGTGGCACTTTATTACATCATCAAAATAATGCAACCACCATTTTTGAGGGCAAAACACATCGCATGCTATGGCTTACAAACATTTTTCAATGCAAATATGAAGGAATCGTACTAAAAGATAGAGTAGCACTGGTATAAAGTAAGTTACTGGGTAAAAGTATATAACATATTTGCTGCATGGCAAGTTATTCTAGCTAGGGAAGGTTTTTGCAATAGAACGCTCGATAATTTTGCCTCGACTTTTACCCTCACTTTTCTCGTAAACTATCATGAAACTTGAAGCTGTAGCAACTTTTTCCGGGTTTTTGACAGACCACACCTTAGCACGCACAAGGTCTATAGGGTGATTTGCTTGTAGTTGAACTTCCTACATTATGCATAGTTTCAAGCTGATCTCTCTACAGGGTGTTTTGTTTGTAGCTGAACTCTCTACAGGGTGATTTTTTAATAAATGAATTCTCTACAGGATGATTTGTTTGTAACTGAACTCTCTACAAGGTGACTTCTTCTAGCTGATCTCTCTACAGGGTGACTTGTTTCTAGCTGATCTCTCTACTGGGTGACTTGTTTCAAGCTGATATCTCTACAGAGTAAATTGTTTGTGACTGATCTCTCTACAGGGTGATTTGTTTGTAGCTGATCTCTCTACAGGATAACTTGAACTCTCTATAGGGTGATTTGCTTGTAGTTGAACTCCCTACATTTTGTATAGTTTCAAGCTGATCTCTCTACAGGATGATATGTTTGTGGCTGAAATCTCTACAGGGTGTTTTTTGTAGCTGAACTCTCTACAAAGTGATTTTTTCTAGCTGATCTCTCAATGATATGATTTGTCTCTACTTGAATTGAACTCTATTCATGGTGATCTGTTCGTAGCTGAACTCTCTACAGGGTGATATGTTTGTAGCTGAACTCTCTAAAGAGTGAAATCCTGCAAAATTCATCAGCATTGACAGATGATAGAAATACCACCGAGCTGCAATTTGTATGGAGACCTTAGATTTCTTGCTGTATGAGAATTTATTATTGATTTTATCATTGGGACTGAATCATGGCTATTGAACTCTGTACTAAATAATGAGGTCTCCCCTCCTAATTTTACAATATTTATTAGAAAGGATAGAGACAGTGGATATGGTGGGGTACTGTCCTCCATACAATGATCATGAATATACAGAAAATCTCACTGACTCTATCAATTGCATTGTGAGTAATTACAAGAATTCTACTACAGGGGTAGGTCCAGACTTTTAAAAAGGGGGTTCCACTTTGGAAATGCAACTTCAGCCTAGCTGTAAGTCGAAGGCCAAAAAAAGGTCATCACCTGCTGACAATAGCTGCCCCTCACCATAGATACCCTCACCAACTATATTTTCTTATTTATAACTCCACACATAGCCTGCTACACTGCTCCTCTTAAGAATACAGTGACTGCTCTACTCAATCTTGACCGCTCTATTAGAGTATCTCGAGTAAGAGAGGTTCTTTCAAAAGGGGGTCCCATGGAACCCTTTTGAACCCCCCGGGGATCCGCCCCTGTACTATATGGTTTGGTGGTGACCTAATATCAACTAGGTTGACAACACTATCAGTGGCAACAATGACACTATGTGACACCTTTCTTGACCTACTTACAAGTCATGGCTTTATACAGATGAATTTACAACCAACTAGAAACAACCATGTATTAGATATTTTTCTCACAAACCATCCAGCTCTAATCTCCGATATCAAAGTTATTACTGGAATAAGTGATCACAAGGCTGTGTGTGTTGAATGTGCTCTAACTATAAAATCTGTATCATCTACTAAAAGGAAACTCTATTTGTGGAACAAGGCAGATTTTATATCTATCAATCACTTAGTAACAGAATTTTCCAACACCTTTCTTGATAACACCATTGATACTCCAATACAAAATTTATGGGATGCCTTTAAGATGATGTGTATGAACTGTCTACATCTTGTACCTACCAAATCTGCTCCTTCAGGCAAATCCAACCAACCCTGGGAAACCCCTATAATCATACGTCTCTCAAGTAAGAAACAGCAATTATACAACCGAGCTAGAAGGAGCAACCTAATATCGTACTGCTAAAAACTTATGCAGAAAGAGTGTTGACAAGTGCATAACAGATATTTATGTGATATGTTTAATCCTGATTCCACAACAATCTATGGAAAAAGTAACTATTCCAGGTGCAGATCTAGAAATTTTCAAAGACAGTTTCAGGTTCTCTGGAATTGCAACTTCAGCCTAGCTGTAAGTTGAAGACCAAAAAAAGTCGCTATGTAGTTTTAAAAGCTGTGAAGGGATTTCAAAGGCAAAAGTATGAAGTTTTGCCAATAGAAAAAGCCATGATATAATACGGTATGTATAACTCTTTTTAATTTTTTATCAATCAGATGAATCATAGGGGGCACGGTATTTCAGATGGGGTTTCTGTAAATCCCACAAACCCTCTAAAACCGCCCCTGTATTCCACCATTAGATGTTAATGGGCTAACTGTGAGTGACTCACAAGAGAAGGCTAATGCTATCAATAAACAATTTCTATCTGTTTATACTGAGGAGGATGTCTCTACCCTCCAGATCTAGGGGCTTCCCCATACAATTCTATCGTTACAGAAAATATCACTGTAAAAGGCATGGATAAATTGTTAGCTGATACACAGAGCCATAAAGCCCATGGCCCTGATAAGATCCCAGCTCACTTATTAAAAGAGACTGCTTATAATATGGCTCCCATACTTACCCTTATATTCAAGGAATCGCTAAACTAACATCGTCTCCCCAGTGACTGGAAAGCTGTCCGTGTTACGCCAGTCTTCAAGAAAGGATCATGTAAGAATCCTGCTAATTATAGGCTGATATCCTTGACAAGCATACCGTATAGTAAGATCTTTGAGCACATAATACTGATATAATTCAGTGTACAAACACCTTGAGACTAACTCAATTCTCTGTGACGCCCAACATGGATTTAGGAAGACTGATCGCTCATGCGAGACACAGCTTATCACAACAATACATGACATAGCCACACACCTTAACTCTGGACAGCAAGTTGATATTCTTTTATTGGACTTTTCAAATGCCTTTGACAAGGTGCCTCATGAACAATTACTCCATGAACTGGACTACTATGGGATCCGTGGAACTTATTTAGAGTGGATCAAGCAATTTCTTATTGATAGAACTCAGCAAGTTGCTATTGAGAATAAGCTTAGTGATTTGACCCCTGGTGTTCCTCAATGGTCAGTACTTGGCCCTTTACTATTCTTGCTATTCATTAATGACTTACCTTGTAGTATTGACTCTGTAGTTAGGCTTTATGCTTGATGTTTTAATGTACAGAGGTATCAATGATCCTAGTGATCATCATGCACTGCAAAATGATCTGAACAAGTTAGCTCACTGGTCCACCATTTGGCAAATGCCTTTCAATTTAACTAAGTGTGAACATCTCATAGTTACTAACAAATCCTCCCCTTTTGTATGTCACTACAGGTTGAATGGTTATGTGATACAGAGAGTACAATCTGCTAAGTACTGTATCTAGGTCTAACAATTTCAGGTAATTTGTTGTGGTCCGCACATAGTTCAGGAATTAATGGTCGAGTTAACTCTGCCTTGGCAATTTTGTGAAGGAACTTTGGTCAGCACATGCAGGATGTTAAAATTAAATACTACCAGACATACATCCGCCCCATCTGTGAATATGCCGCAGTCATCTGGCCACCCCACTTACACACTAACATTCACCAAATTGAGATGATTCAAAGGAAGGCTGCCAGATTTGTATTTAGTGATTATTCTCGATATTCCAGCATTACAGCTATGCTAAATCAACTTGATTGACAATCATTGGAGAGATGAAGAGATGATTCGATTTTGGTTGTTTCATAAAATTATTAATCCGTATGTAGATATCCCTTGTGATCATATCCTTCATAATGTTCCCAGTGTCAGCCATTGTAGCAACAAGAAATTCCTACACTTACCCTCAAGAATTGATTCTTTCATATATTCGTTTTTTCCAAGAGCAATCCAATTATGGAATCACCTACCCGATCACCTTGTGGAAACTGATAATGTTGATACTTTTAAATCTCTACTAGCTACTTAATTTACATTTAGTTTGTTAACTAATCAGGTAAATTATACTAGTGATTGAAGTCTGTACATTATACAGTAATAATAATAATGAGAAGTGCTAGCTATTTATTTAGGCTTTATGGTGTGAAAACGCCTTGGTAGCAACCAACAGCCATAGCAACAAACATACAATTATTACTAACTACTTAAATAATTATATGTGTTTACAATTGGTAATTGAAGGTTTTGTTTGGTGACATCTGGAGCATGGACATAAGTAATGTAAAGCGCAGTTATTATTCTCATCAAAGTTTCTTAGGAAATGATCCCACAGATACAATTTCAGTTTAGATTTCAACAAATAAACTTACATATTTAAGTCTAGAATTGGCATGGCATCAGTGGCGTATATAGCCAGGCCTTCAGGGATGGGTGGGCACACTCATCCACACATTTCACCCCATTCATCCTTAGTACATTTGGTTTAAAACTGTTTCAAAAGTGCATAAATGTATCTAGCTAGCTAATAATATGCTACGCTGCTGTTCCTGCAGCTTATTTCACTAGTCTAATGCTACTGCATGGATGATATAGAAGCTAGAAATCAAAACTAACTTAGTAAACCTCCTTGTCTTGTTCTCTTTTAACTCATCTATACTTGTACACTACTTATATTCCAGTCTGACTCATGAGATAATCACCGCATGGCTTAGGGGGCATCTCCAAACTGATTTTGGTACGCTTAACATCATAATGACGCTAACTTCAGACCCCCCTCCCCCCCTCTCCTTAACTTCACACTATGAAAACAATGCATTGGCAATAGAAGCACAAAACATTATATTCTTTACCTGAAAACATAGTCTACAAGCAGTATAGCTGCTTAATCACGTCAATTCCTCTATCCCTAGCTGTTTACACTATAACTGCTTTAATAAAATTTATAACGTCATGAACCCCCCTCCCCCCTTAACGTCATTATGACGTTAAGCGTACCAAAATCAGTTTGGAGATGCCCCTTTAATTCACCCACTTTCTCATCTCCAAACAACTAACACCAGATTTTGTCTTATAGGTTGCTGAAACCCTGACTGAAACCCAACAAAAGAATCTGTGCTGTTACTCAGTATTCCGTATGTGAAACATGGATGGTGGGGTCTATTCTATGGAACGGAACGGAACGGAACGGAATGATGGACTAAACTACGGAACAGAATGCTTTCTCAAATTGAAACTTGCAGCCTACCATTGCTGTACAAGTTATCGGTGGCACCATAAGCACTTCCAGCAGGTAATCAAACGCATCCCAAGAAAGGTAAAATGAATTTAAGGATTGATTGTGGGTTCTTGTTGGTTGTCATTAGTAACAAAGTACTGATTGTGGGAATAGCTGACTCAATGTGTTCATCTTCGGATGTATCAAGTAGGGAACTTAATGCATGACTTGTTTTTACCAGTATGTGAGTTTTTTTTGCTTACTTTGACTTTAGAATGTACATGTCTGGGGCCCAGCCTTTCTAATCGGCATAAATCAGTATGTAGCTACACTACAAAGGAAACAAGTATGGTGACAAGCTGAATCAACTCAGTCTAAGCAGAATCTAAACGAATTTTGTGCAGTGTGTGAGGAGCAAATAGTCCGATACCTCGAGGAGGCTATATCGTGTGAACATCAATGATTCATTAACAGAGTAGTGGACTAATGCCAGATATCTTAGCCTGAGTAGTGAGGTGAATCCAGGATGGGGTCTATTTTACAGAATGGAATGCTTTCTGAATCAAAAGCTTATCATTGCATTTTATCAGTGGAGCCTCCAGAAAAAATGGAATAGTATAATAATAAAATATTAATAGCTGTCTCATGCAGTGATTGTTCTACTACCTGATATATCAAGCAGGTCTCTTCAATTCATTTATTGCATGACCAAGGCAAGTTTTGTTACAATACAGTAGCTGATTGGATGTCAGTTGTTTCTGATCTTGACAAGATAAATAGTTTAGAAGACCACTTATTTTCAGTTTCAGAGCATAATATCCACAGAGAAATTAACTAGAAAGTTACTGGTGACAGGAAAAAGCTAGGTGATCATCAGTCTAATAAACAGAATATGTGGTTGATTGAGTGAGGTATTACTTTCAAAATGTTCAGACAACCAGTGATGAGATGCATGGATTCATCAAATTTTTGTTGCGGTTGGAGACACCAAAAGCAAACTGATTGTATATTAATTCATTCACTTTATATTTTCTCAATTTTGAGCCTGTATACAATAATTAAATTTTTCTTTGTTAATAGAAATCCTAGAATAAGATGGGAGAGAAAATTTATCTTTGTTTACCTATACTGTACAACTTCAAAGGAAAATGAAAACAGACAATCAATAAAATTAGTACAACTACAACAAGGTGAATTACAGATTTAAATACTTAGAGCCTTTAGATAATTATTGTTCCAAAGCAAAATTTTATATGGAAAAAACAAATACTGGTGAGGTCTTGGTTAATTAACAACAGTGGATGGAGATTAAAAGGGTGGTAACTTCTTGTTCTTGAATATGTTGCAAAGTGGAGGTACAAATCAAAATGGGATATCAATTTCATTATGAAAATTTGTATACATAAACAATCTAGCATTACTGTATTCATTTGCTCTCCACTTAAATATGCTACAACAGTGTCAGTACATTGGCAGTCTACCTTGAAATCTCAACTCTAGAGTAGATCCAAAACACAGCAGCCCGCACTGTAACAAATACATATGATCTCACTGTAACTTCATGGATCAGCTGGACTGGGAATCACTTGAATACTTTCGAACTAATTTAACTTGTTTTGTTTGAAGTGAAGCATGTGACATGTTACACTTAAGAAATTCTAGGATTCTTAAGTGGTATGTAATTAATGTGAGTGTTCCATTTCAGGTCTGACTAGATGTATATGTAATAGGATGGATGGCTGTGGTATTCGGGATTAATAGTGCGAGCATTGTAAACAGGAAGGAGTAAAATAGTGCAAGGCGAAGCCGAGCACTATTTCTTTCCTGTTTACAATGCAAGAACTATTAATCCCGGATACCACAGCCATCTGTCCTATTGCAAATTAATCCGACAACCATAGCAACTGTTGCTAAGCAACAGAAATTCAAAAAATAACTACTGCAAAAGACCAATCACGCATAGCAACCATTGCCTAGCAACTGTTGCTATGGTCTCAAAGGTGTTTCCTTAGCAACGGTTACCTAGCAACCATTGCTAAGCAACCATATTGGGTTATACCGCATCTATCACTATGGTAACAATAGTTGTCAACTCGGACATTTACTTCTAATAGAAACACACCACACTATTCTAGCCAATCAAATTAGTATTATAGATTTTTGTCAAGGGACCTTGACAAACAAGTGTAATACTAATTCTATTGGCTAATCGCTTGACGTATATCAATATAATACGTCAAGCTGCTATTGAGTGTATTATACAGTAACACATTCAGTTGTTGGATTAACATTGAAATTATACACACACACACACATCTTGGCCCAAATCACGTTTGCCTTGGTGGCTATGGGCATGGTTTCACATGCATAGAAGGCTTATAATTAAGAATTGGTTGATCTTGGAGTTTTCGCATTCAAGGCTAGCAATCAGACACATCCTTGAATTTGTGCAACAGAAAAAAAGCAGCTCACTATTGAAGACGGCATTAGTCCACTGGACTGGCTATTAATAATTCCATGCATACACTTCAGTGATGTTTGCAGAATATATCCTCTTTGTGGTCTGCCAAAATATTTGTTCCTCACACACTGCACAGAATTCTTGAAGTTTTAATTCAGCTGGCTCTTTCCTGTTACCAGTGTCTTCCTGCTTGCTTTGTACACTGATTTATGACTTGAAAAGCTGGCCCAGACTGTTTTCTAAAGTCAAAATAAGCAAAACAGCTCACATAAAGTGCCCTTTTTGATATATCCGTAGATGAACCATGGATGAACATCACTAGTACAGCTCATCCCACAATTACTACTTTGTTACTAATAACAACCAACAAGAACCCACAATCGATGCTTTAATTCTTTTTATCTTATGTTTAATCACCCACTGGAGGTACCACTGATAACTTGTAAGGGCAGTTTCAGCAATAGTAAGTTGCAAGCTTCAATTTGAGAAAGCGTTCCGTTCCGTGGTTTAGTCCACCATTCCGTTCCGTTTCGTTCCGTAGAATAGACCCCACCAACATGGACTGGATTCCCTAAAGTTCCTCACGAGTCTGTTTTCAGCCTAAATTTTGGATCACGTGATATTGTGCGTTAAATAGAATGCACTGGAATTAGTCGGATCACGTGATGTAACTATTGAACTTATCTCAATATCTATATATCGACTGCTACTTCACAATGGAAGTATCGTGCTACACTACTTGTCTCTTATTCATAATAGTAATAGCCAGTGGGCGTCGCTGTCCTAGGGAAGTTCGAGTGGGCACACCCTTGGCTACGCCAATGTATGGCATTCCACAGGGATGGTAAATGATGAAAATAAGAATGTTGTGATATGTTGTTAAGATGTTGAGGTAACAAGAGTATGTTACCGCTGGCACCTGATCTATAGTATTAGTATAGAGTTGAAAGTGATGTAGTTATTGAACTGATTAGTTTATAACTTGATAGATTTGATAGCAAACAGTATGTCCTGTAATTCAAATATGCAGTGTTGGGAGTAACGCACTACTTATGTAACGCGTTACGTAATATTATTACTTTTGTGGTAACAAAGTAATATAACAAAATACGCTATAAAAACAGGTAATATAACGCAAGCTACTTTACTTACAAATGTAACGCGTTACCTAAGTAATATAGTTACTGTAACGAGTCTAATATTATGTAATATTATTACTACAAGTAACGAAGTTACTAATCTCGTTAGTTATCCTCTGAGTAATGCCTAGCCACAGCGAAGTAACGAGGCCTACTGAATGAACACCAGCTTCTTACTTATAACCAAACTTTGCATATTGTCCAACAGCGCAATCATGTCACGTGATAAGGTGGTAGTTTCACACGTGACAGCTTAAGGCTGTGGACACAAAGTAATATAATATGTAATATTATTACAGTTACTTTATTTTATGGGTAATATCAAGAGTACATAATATATATATATATATATATATATATATTATGAACTCTTGGTAATATGTAACTGTAACTAAATAATTCAGTTGCAAGTAATATGTAATATGCATGTAACTAGTTACTTTTACAAAGTAACTTGCCCAACATTGCAAATATGTACATTAAAGGAAGAAGCCTCAGATTTATCAAACGGCCTTTGTAATACTAACTGGTGTAATTGTTCAAGATGTATTTGGTGGCGCAACGTTGAATTCTTTCAAAGTTTACAATGTCTTTCATTAGGTGTGGATGCCAAACTTGTGTACAGTACAGCAATTGCGATCTTACCAATGTTATAGGCAGGTTATATAGAGCCGGTACCGGTTACACTGTTTTGCCGGCTATTTTGCCGGCAGTGGAGGGTATAATACTTAGAATGTTACGTGCATTAAAAAAAACTTGTACAAAAAACCTAAGAAAGCGAAAAAAAAGTTGTCTAAGCGAGGGTTCGAACCCGGACATCCGTACTCATAAGCAATGTTTGTAACGTTTATACCACCAGTGCTGCAGCTAGTCATATTATTTAGTTTCTACGTTATAAACATCCGACTGAAGTGACTTCTATACTATATATAACAAGAGTGAAGAAGAAACCAAAGCTGAACCCTAGCCTACCCCTAATGCTAAGGAACTAGTTTTCGCATCCCCTAAAGTTGAATGCTCGGGGCAACCTACTAGACGCGTGCCCTAAAGTTGAATGCTCGGGGCAACCTACTAGTGCCGGCACAATAGCCGTTAGTGTTTGCAAACCGGTACCGGCTAAATATACACTTCGAATGTTATATGCATACAATCTAACCGATGTAGACTAAGAAGGTGAATGAATGGGGACAAAAGTACGGCGAATTAGTTCGAGTGTTTGGCCATACCTATTTGATCTTATGTTGCGCGGGCCCGACCGACTGCATTTTTCTTCAAATGAAATAATTTTGAAAATCACGTGTGCGGTCACGTGTTCTTAATTAAAGACTACACCCTCGTGATATAGTCCAAAAGGGACCATTGAAGATCGTCCAATGCTCTAAAATTGTAGAATACGATGGGAAAGCTCTTTTGGAGATTTACGCTTAAATCAGATTAAGTATATTAAATACAGAATTCTAACTAGCTTAACTACCAAACTAAGTACTTTAACTACAAAACTAGCTACATTAACTACAAAACAACCTTAATTAATAACTTAGTTCAACAAGTCTATGCCATCTTCTGGGCAAAAGCCATAATTCCTCAGGATCATTTTGGCATTATATCGCCAGAGAGTAACTGACAAGCGCTGAAGCAATTGTTTCCTTGCAAACTGTCTGGGAATACCACTTTTAACAGTGGTACGGTCGGTAATCGTGGATAAGGTTGATAAAGCAACCTTATCCACGATTACGTTTAAATCTGATGCTACTAGAAGAGTATGAAACTTAGATTTTTAACTGTGTAGCTATATGTGCTATTATAGCTACATTCATTATTTGCATTTTGTATGATTGTGTTTAAATTTTTTATCATTTTCATTTTCAAACCGACCTACCTACCCAAATTTAAAATAATTTTGCCCGCGCAACATAAAATCAAATAGGTATGGCCTTTGTATGCACGAGCGGTGATGTTTTTTTATATCGTATCCCTACTGTGCTCAAGATACCGGCCATGACGGAAAAACACAGAAGGGATATAACACTTTTTATTGTTTTACTGTGCTTTAATATCTTACATTAGCGATTTCCAACCAACTAATTTTTCACACATATTTTTGCTACTTAAATTACACACCTTCAATAAAATAATGTTTCACAAGCTGCCGTTCCAGTTAATGGTAGTCAACGCTTCGTAATTCGTAATGCACTTTACTGGATTAAAATCCATGCGTTATTTATTGAAATATGTCAAATCAAAGTTTGAGAAATGAAAATCCCCATAAGGAGCCCGTACAAATAATTGCGTACGTAATTCTCGCATTTATTATACAACAACAGGTTGATATCATCAAAGATCACTAATGTTATAAACTCTGACAATGTGACATACATAGGGGAAAACTACTAAAATATTAAATTAGTGTGTGCACTAAACCTGTAATAACAGCTTTTGCTGATGCTGTCTCCCTGTTTAAATAACATTAAAAAAAATTAAAAAATTAAAAAAAAATATTACTAAACCATGTTGGATGTGTCAAGTGGTAATAACTTGAAGACGTTGATTACTAGAGTCTGTAACAAAGATAGTACCAACACTGTTGATTGCTATACCAAGGATGTCATTGAATTGTCCTCTTCGACTTCCTGTTGTTCCAAACTTAGTAATCAACTGGTGGGTGGGGCTGAACACTGTGAGGGTGTTATCATCATTAGTTATTATATAATCATCAGGAGTAAGACAAATAGCCCATGGCCTGTTACAATTGATCTTCTTGATAAAGTGACCATCTTCACTAAACACAATTATTCCTCCACTACTACTACAGTCAGTCACATACACTTGGTCACTGCTGTCCATGGCAATATAACATGGATCCTGAAACTGTCCTGGATTAGATCCTTTGGAGCCAAATTTGAATAAAAATGTAATATTATTGTTACCAAATACCTGAATTCTACAGTTAGTATAGTCCACCACATATAGTAATCCTTTACTATTAAACGTTAGTCCTTGAGGATTATTAAATTGGCCATTTCCACTGCCATAGGAGCCAAACTTTGATAGGTAGTCTCCTTGTAGAGTAAACTTCTTCACCACATGATCATCATACTCACTGACTGCTATTACATTGTGACCTACAGCTACACCTAGAGGATTGTTCAGTTTACTATCTCCACTTCCTTGACCAAATGATCTGATCAACTTAATGTTATTATCAAACACTACTACATCATTATTGTAATTGTCTAGCACAACAACATCATCATTAGTGGTGGTGGTAATATCATGTGGACACTGAAACTTCTTCCCTCCATATTGTGTGATCAGTTGACAATTTTGTACTTTAATTTTAGTGTAGTCTCTCAATGTCGTTGTCATTCTAAAACAATGCACAATTGTGTTATTATTTGTAATGCAAACTTTAATGGAGCAAATAATTGTTTTTTTCAATGGATGTACATACATACTACATAATTATGTGACTAAATTTTGGAAAACTGTTGGATGTTTGCACATAGACTGTGAATTGGAAATATATTATGTGAAGCTTCAGTGTTAAAAGCTACTTCAGCAAACTGTTTACCAGCTACTGTGAAATAACAACCTAGTGGTATGGCTGTAGTGCAACTGTTCAGTGCATCAGTGTGGCTGTCCAATAATGGTGACACATCAACTTCTATGTAGGCTAGTGCCAATTATGCTTTGAAAATAGCCTATTATACTTTTGAACAGTGCTAAAAAATTCAGTCTATTATGCTCAAAATTATACTCTAGAGTTGGCTGTTTTATTAGAGTATATCAGTCTTTCCTGACTGTTGTATTAGAGTAAGTGACTGCTCTATTAGAGTATCTTGATCTTTTTTCTGTGAAGTGTAAATAACCAGCTAAGAAACAATAAACATAATAACATTGCATGTTTTCTTGATATGAAATGCAGAACTAAGGTGTAGTGTGTTCATTTTGCTGTATTTTTGGCACGCACATTGCGCATTTGATTAAAATTCTTGAAAATTGTCCTATTATGCTGGCATAATACTAGATGCTTTTGCTAGCCTATTATGCTAGCCTATTATGCCGGCATAATTGGCACAAGCCTACTTCTATGGTGTGTGCAAAGTTTGATAACATGATGTATTTGCTTGATGCAACAACATGTGGTTATAGTGTTATGGGAACACATGTACAGTCTCTGATTAGTATGCCATAACCAGACCCTTGTGGAACAAGGCTACACCAGACTAGTCTCTGATGTGGTGAAAATTTTGGTTATCCACCAGTGAAATAATTAGAGAAGTTATGTTTAAGTACTGGTTGAATGCAGAGGACTCCAGGCTGTGTGGCTCTTCAGTCACTTTCCTAGACTACAAGCTGGTCACCACCTGGCCAGGGATTTTTTTCTGCATTCAACAATTTTTGGTGACTCTGTATACACTGGATTTCACGTTGTGTCACCTCTTTATAAGACCACCTTTAAAACTATAAAAACTTTTAAATTTATAGGAATGGAAATGGTGGAATGGACTACTGGGAATGATGGTGAATTAGAATAATTTCACCTAGTAGTTACCTCTTTATAAAAACCACCTTCTAACAAAGACCGTTAACTTCTAACAAAGACCATTAAAATTAATTTCTAAATTGCTTCTATCTTCTTGTTTAGAGTGTATCCCCATAGGATGATTTTTAAATCTAATTGTGCATCACATGGCTAGGAGTCAGATTTGAAACCGGGTAGGGTCATCCGGGTCCGATCCGGTTTACAAATTATCCGGGTCTGACCCGGATTGGATCACGTGAGAAACGAATTTGTTCGTTTGACGACGTGGAAACTTATAAACGCTATCGCGTAGCTCTTTCGTGAGCCACGCCCACTTATCGCGTTACCAACATACGCTCAGCTAGGCCCATTTATCAGTAAGTGCAGTATGTAGCACGAAACTGAGAGTATCTATGGTGAGGGGTAGCTATTGTCAGTAGGTGATGACGCTTTTTTTGGCCTTAATTTACTCAACACGAATCGAACGCTCAAAACGTAGTCTGGCTCGCTCACTCGAGACTAGCCGAAACATAGCTCTTATCGCACGCCTCGAATCCGGGTCAAATTCGGGTCAGTGGGTCATCCGGGTCAGCAGTGGTGGCCCGGTTTATTATTATTATTATTGTATAATGTACAAACCTCAATCACGAGTATAATGTGCATGATTAGTTAACAAACTAAACGTTAATAAACTTAATTACATGTAACTATAATAGTAAATGTTTCTGTCATGGACTGACTGTATGTAGCGTACCGTAATGTAATATTATTAGTAAGATAGGCCTTATTTAGAACGTATGATGTAATTGCTAGCACGTGCTTAAGGCCCCTATTCGGTGATTATTAGTTTCTCATCCAGCCTTTCTAATTATTACGATGCGGGCGGGAGGGTATTACCATTATGCCATTATTTTATAATATTAACACACTGATGTACAGACCTTGTCCAAATTGTCTTTCTTTCTTTCTTACTACAAACTTTCCTTTACCAGCTGATTCTACTTTTCGTGATCGCCAACTGTTTTTTGACAGTCAACTGAAAGCCTGCTTTGACGAAGTCGATAGAGCACGATTGCAACTGGCACTGCAGCAATTTGCTAAGGAAAACAACAGTTCTCCTGGTGATATATAGCGCATTGTAGCATTCATCAACAAAAATTATAACAGTTTGGTATCACGTGTTCTTCTGAGCATGCGCAGAGTAAATAATGGCTTACCATGCGGTAGCTTAAGAAGGATGCGGGCGATGGATGAGAAACTAATAATCGCCAAATAGGGGCCTAATATACAATAAGATGGAGTCATAGTGTGTTCCTCGCGGTCCGATTGTATCCGTCTGAGAAGAGGCGATCCTTCCCGAGATTAATCCGGAACCTGTCTGTACTATCAGGCCACCCCTCATAATTAGGGTTCGCAACGTGAAATTTCGACCTCTGAGAATCAACTACCAAACTACCCACAAATGCTAGGCTAGGTACCACTTAGAAAATGCCAGATTGGCGTTATTTTTCATTAACGTCTTGTCGTGCAAATTGGCGAATATGCTTACAAATTACGAGGTTTTTTGCTATATCTTCAAGGAAATGTCTTTTAAAGCTACAATACGCGCTCTCAACCTTTCTTACTAACCGTACTCTAAACTAAAACCATTAGTGGCTGCATTGTCTAGAGCAATTTCCAGCCGCAGCATCGCGAAAAGGAAATTTCGGACTTTAAAAAAGTTTCGATATCACTGGAGCACACAGTAGCGATGCCAAAGTAACCCTCCCAGGTCAAACTGGTCTGGCATGGGCCCAACTACTACCACACCAAATATGATCGAATTCCAAAATTGTTTGCCATCTGGCTTAGCTCGACGTCTGTCAAAAATTCGTCAAAAATGTCGATCTTATTCACTGACAGGAACTTTTGCTAGCCAGATGTGCTAGTTTATTTCTCAAAAGCTTGGTAGACCCATTGCCAGTAGCTTTCATTCATAGGATTGGTCTGGCAGCTCTTCAAGCGACCTCAAAAATTGCCAAATGCCGATATCTACGAATTTTGCCTATATCAACTAATTTACAATGCGTTAAAGAAATTTTGTACTCCAAACGTAATGCTTTGCCTCTCTTAAGTCATGCTGCATCCTTGTTTAGTTGTATTCGTCCATAGGGTGGCAATGGCGGCTCTGTTATCGAGGCCAAAATCCATCAAAATGCCCATCTCACCATTTGTCATCAGTTTTAGGAAGTTTTACATGTCAAACATGCTGGTTTGCCTTTCTGCATCTTTACTGGACGTTTCAATCACCTTCGTCTGTGTAGGCACCTTTCTTCAGTTTCTTGAAAATGTCAGAGCACGCCAATTGGACCGCAGCGCAACCATCAACACCACTTACTGCTTATTTTGTTTCATTGATTCGACGAAAATTCAGCAGTAATATTGCATAACCCAAGTAGAGTTAGTCTAGTTTTGAATATCCACCCTTCGGAACTCTACACGAATGAAATTTTCGATTGTGGTTTTTGAGAATCGGAATTTGCATTTCGGTAATCATTTGTATAAACATGTAGAGTACAATATTTAGAGCTACACTAACTCCATTTTCGCTCTATTACATTTCTACTGGTTTTCCTGTCATTCTTGCGTGGAACCAATGAAACAAAATAGCTAAGCAGTAACTGGTATTGATGGTTACACCCAATTGGCGTGCTCTGGCGTTTTCAAGAGACTGAAGAAAGCTGCCTACACAGACGAAGGTGATTGAATGGTCCAGCAAGGATGTAGAGAGGTAAACCAACATGTTTGACATGTAACACTTCCTAAAACTGATGACAAATGGTGAGATGGGCATTTTGATGGATTTTGGCTTCGATAAGAGAGCCGCCAGTGCCACCCTATGGACCAATATAACTAAACAAGGATGCAGCATGACTATAGAGAGGCAAAGCATCACGTTTGGTGTGCAAGATTTCTTTAACGCATTGTAAATTGGTCAACATCGGCAAAATCCGTGGATATCGGTATTTGGCGAATTTTGAGGTCGCTTGAAGAGCTGCCAGGCCAACCCTATGAATGAAAGCTTCTGGCTATGGGTCTAGTAAGTTTTTGAGAAGTAAACTAGCACATCTGGCTAGCAAAAGTTCCTGTCAGTGAATAAAATCGGCATTTTTGACGAATTTTTGACAGACGTCGAGCTCAGCCAGATGGCAAACAATTTTGGAATTCGATCATATTTGGTTTGTTAGTAGTTGCACCCATGCCAAACCAGTTTGACCTGGGAGGGTTACTTTGGTATCGCTACTGTGTGCTCCAGTGACATTGAAACTTTTTTAGAGTCCGAAATTTCATTTTCGCGATGCTGCGGCTGGAAATTGCTACAGACAATGTAGCCACTGGTGGTTTTAGTTTAGAGTACGGTTAGTAAGAAAGGTTGAGAGCGCGTATTGTAGCTTTAAAAGACATTTCCTTGAAGATATAGCAAAAAATCTCGTAATTTGTAAGCATATTCGCCAATTTGCACGACAAGACGTTAATGAAAAATAACGCCAATCTGGCATTTTCTAAGTGGTACCTAGCCTAGCATTTGTGGGTAGTTTGGTAGTTGATTCTCAGAGGTCGAAATTTCACGTTGCGGACCCTATCATAATACTGGTGCTGTGAAGGAGTTATCCCATTATTGGTGCTGCGAAGGAGTTGCCCCGTTCAGCAACATTTGTAACCCGATACTCAAACGCTGTGGTACCGTGGCATTGGACTTTCTACTAACGGTACCCGGAGAGGCAAGCACCCGCGTAACTAAGACAATTGTTTGCTGTTTGTTTTTCAGTGAATTTACTGCCACGATGGAAGAATCGGCTCGCCTACGCACCTCGCGGAAAGCATACCGCTCGCACGTGACTAGAATTCTGAACAAAGTAGAACAGACACTAGCCAACGATATTGATGCACTGGCCCTGACCTATCTGAAAACCGCCATGACTCAGCTGGAGAAGAAGAAAGAGCAAATCGCTGCCATTGACCAACGGATCATTGAACTCGCACAGGATGCTGATGAACTAGAAACAGCTATCCTAGACTCAGAGGAACTACAAGACGTGATTTTGGAGAAGGTCAATGAGCTGAACCAACGAGTGGAGACACTATTGAGACAACCTCATGTTAAAACTACTCCAGTCGTGTCAGAACATGAATCAGGGGAAGATGTAACCCCAGAAGCCACCCAAGAGAATGTGAGTACCACAACTAGCACACCACAATCAATTAACACAACCCCCAGTGACACACCTGCAGTTTGTGCTAGTGCTGTAGCAGCTAATAACACTGCTTCAATCACTTCAACAACATTTGAACCAGTTGTTCCTAGTACATCATCACTCACAACCACATCACTTTCAGTCTCATCAATTTCTCATCCATCAGTGACCTATTTACACAGCTTGGGACCTCCTCAGTTGATACCAGCTTCTACAGATACCTCTACACTGTTCCCACAGTTATCAAGCCTGAATCTTGGGGTCAGCAGTTCACCGAGCCTTGCAAGAATACCTGCAGTAACTTCTCCATCATTATTGGGTACTAGAACCGCAGATCACAATCAGTTTGCCACAAGCAGATTACCGAAGTTGACCTTACCAACGTTTTCTGGAAACCCCCTCACCTGGTTAACCTTCTGGGATTCATTTCAGGCTGCAATTCACTTGAATCCTACACTCAGTGGGGTACAAAAGTTTAACTATTTGAAGGCTCAACTTCAGGATGATGCTGCTCAAACAATTGATGGAATTCCACTCAGTGATCACAACTACCTTCATGCAGTCACCTTACTGCAAGACCGATTTGGGCAAACCCATAAGTTAGTTGCTGCCCACATGCAAGCTTTGTTAGAAACACCAACCCCAACAAACAGTCTAGCTAGTTTGAGAAAATTCCACGACACAATTGAGAGTCATTCTCGCGGTTTATCCTCCCTTGGGAAATCCGATCAGACCTATGGTGACCTGTTAGTGCTGATTATTCTTGGCAAGCTACGCAAGGATATCAAACAGAACCTGGCAAGATATTCCCCAAGTGCAGAGTGGAAGTTCTCACAACTGATGTTGGCTATCCTCAGAGAAATTGAAATCCTAGAAACTGGTAGTAATAACTTGTATAGATCCCCATTTACAGCTGCATTTACAGTGAACTCCAAGCCACCTGGAAATCACAAACCCCATGACAAGGGACCACAATCTTGTGTGTTTTGTAAGGGATCCCATTCAGCCAATCAGTGTACCACAACTGACCACCAACGAAGATTAGAGATTATCAGAAAGAACCAACTTTGTTTCAATTGTCTGGGAAAACACAAGGTCAACACCTGCTCATCAAAATATCGCTGCCATAAGTGCCATCGCAAGCACCATACCAGTCTTTGTAGTGAAGCCGCTTCTTCTAAGAAAGAAGAAAGTGCAGAGACAACCCCAGTCACCCAGGAAGGTTCTTTAAGTACAGTGGTCTCCCAACCAGTGACAACAGCTTCACTCCATTTGGCGAGTAACCAGACCTGTCTACTGAAGACTGCGTAGCCACTATTTCAGCTGGTGGCACCTATGTGGAATCAAACATTCTCTTCGATGAAGGATCGCAACGTTCCTTCCTGGTCAAGGGACTTGCAGACTGCCTTCAAGTGCAGCCACATGATACTATTGAACTGTCACTCTCAACCTTTGGCACTGGTGCTAGTTGTACTGACAAGTTTGATGTAGCCACAATCAATCTTCACACTATTTCTGGCCATTTGTTACCGCTAACTGTTTTGATTGTACCAACCATTGCTGCACCGATACAAACAGTGGATCAGAGGTCAATCACCAACCTCCCTTATCTGAATGGACTACGTCTGGCTCATCCACTTTCTTCAGCAGAGCAGTTCTCCATTACCCTGCTGATTGGAGCAGATCAGTATTGGAAGATAGTAGAGGACCATGTGATCAGAGGCAATGGTCCAACTGCCGTAGGATCCAAACTTGGTTACTTACTCTCAGGTCCACTAGATACACCCACTCAAGGAAAGATGGTCACAAACATGTTTCATGTAGCAGCCCAACCGGCTCCAACTCCTGAATTAGAACAGTTCTGGAATGTAGAGTCAGTGGGAATCACACCCAAGGATGAATCAACAAACAGTTTTCTTGACTCCTATATCATGCAGAGTGTCGAACGCTTAAGTAATGGTTCCTATTGTGCCCGTTTTCCGTGGAAGGACAGTCATCCTCCTCTACCAATGAACCTTTCAACTTGCGCTCATCGTACCAGATCATTGGCTCGCAAACTGGCACTGAATCCTACATTGCTCACCAAGTACAGTGACATCTTGGCGGATCAGGAGCACCGTGGTTTCATTGAGAAAATGCAAGATCCAGTTAGTACCACAAGATGCCATTACATTCCACATCATGCTGTCCGTAAGGACTCACCTACAACCCCAGTACGCATCGTGTATGACTGTAGTTGCCATCAAACAAAGAACCAACCAAGTCTGAACGATTGTTTACTAACAGGCCAACCCCAACTCAATGATCTGTGCTGTATCATTTTAAGATTTAGGCTACACCCTGTCGGAATCTGTACAGACATCGAGAAGGCCTTTTTGCACATACAACTTCACGAAGATGATAGGGACTACACCAGATTCCTCTGGTTAAGTGACCCACAGGATCCAGACAGTGAGTTTGTTACTTACAGATTTAGAGTTGTCTTGTTTGGTGCTGTGTGTTCCCCCTTTATGCTGAATGCTACCCTACACTGTCATTTAGCTCAATACAATTCACCAACTGCACAGAGCATGCTTGCAAACTTGTACGTAGACAATGTAGTATCTGGGTGTCCATCAGAATCTGAAGCTATCAGTTATTACAATGAGGCTCGTTCCATAATGAATGGTGCCCACTTCAACCTTAGAAGTTGGGCCTCCAATAGTTCTCAACTTATGGACCAAGCAAGCAGAGACAAGATTTCAGATACCAGCAATCCAGTCAATGTTTTAGGGCTGCAATGGAACACAAAGGTAGACACATTGTCACTTACATCTAAGTCTTCCATCCCCAGTATCACCTCATTGATCACCAAGAGAGAGGTCTTGAAGGAATCATCCAAGGTATTCGACCCCCTGGGACTACTTTCCCCAGTGACTGTCAAGGCGAAGATCTTCATGCAGTCACTATGGCAACGTAACCTAGACTGGGATGAACCGTTATCTAATGAGGACCAACAACAATGGCTCAGTATAGCAGAGAACGTCCAAGAGGCCAGGTGTCTACAGATTTCAAGACAGTACTTCCCTACAGTTGGTGTTTCAGAACAACCTGACACGCTACACACATTTGCTGATGTGAGTCTCACAGCTTATGGTGCTGTAGCCTTCCTTTGTAGTGGCAACAATAAATCCTTTGTTATGGCAAAGTCCAGAGTAGCACCCCTCAAACCACTGACCTTGCCGAAGCTCGAACTGATGGGTGCACTCACAGCAGCAAGACTATGTGACTTCATTGTTCAAGCTCTACATCCTCTCACCTTGCTCACTCATTTCTGGTCAGATAGCCAGATTACTCTTCATTGGATCAAGGGAGAGAAACGCACTGGCACCTTTGTCACTCATCGTGTCACCGAGATCCTCAACCTCTCAAGACCAGATCACTGGCAATACTGTCCAACACAGGACAACCCTGCAGACCTTCTCACCAGAGGCATTACTTCTTCACAACTGAAGTCATCTACATTGTGGAAGCAGGAATCTCAATGGCTACCATCCAAGGACAGTTGGCCCACTTGGAGCTTCTCGCCTACCATTGAAATGCAGGCACTGGCTGTCACCACAACCAGTTTTACCCCATCAGCTACCCAACAACCTTCAGGTACTATACACATCAACAATATTATTGACATAACCAGTTACAGCAGATTGTCCAGACTTTTGGCAGTTACTGCATATGTGTGTAGATTCATTACCAACTGTAAGAAGCCATTGCAGGAACGGGTAACTGGACCGTTAACACCAGCAGAGCAACACCACGCTCTAATCATTTGGGTGAGACAGTGTCAAGAAGAAGATTACTCAAGAGAGATCACTAATCTTAATACGAAGTCTGCAAACAGACTACCACTTGTCCGCCAACTACGTTTGTTTTTGGATGCAGATCAGCTAATACGCAGCGGCGGAAGAATACACAATGCCCCCCTGAGTGATATGGCTAAATTTCCACTATTACTTCCACCCAAGCATTCGCTGACATCGCCGATCATTCACAGTGTACACCTACGGTTGTTTCATGCTGGAACCAATGCTACGTTAACAGCAATAAGACAGAGGTTTTGGATACCTACCGGTAGACAACAGATCAAATCTCAACTACGCCAATGCATCATCTGCCGTAAACATAGTGGAAAACCGTACCAGATACCAGATCCTCCACCTCTACCACAGATTCGCACTTGTGCTTCAATCCCCTTTACCATTACAGGCATTGATTTTACTGGGGCTCTCTACGTACGTAACAATCACACTGAGGAGAAAGTGTACATTTGCTTGTTCACCTGTGCCACAAGCCGTGCCATTCACCTTGAGGTCGTTACTGATTTAACAGTGGACACATTCCTTCTGGCATTCAGGAGATTTGCTAGTCATAGGTCACTCCCACAGATTGTTGTATCAGACAATGCAACTACTTATCAGGCAGCTGCAGATGAACTTTAGCGACTTCTACAATCAAAACATCTTACTGAGGCACTGGGAAGGCAAGGAGTACAGTGGCAGTTTATCCCAAAGCGCGCCCCCTGGTATGGTGGGTGGTGGGAGCATCTTATCGGTTTAACGAAGATGTCCTTGAAGAAGGTTCTGGGAAGATCAAGAATTAGCTTAGTTGTGTTGCAGACACTAGTAGTGGAGGTAGAGGCCATCCTCAATGACAGGCCTCTCACACATGTTTCCTCAGACCTAGAAGATGCCGAGCCACTCACACCAGCACACCTTCTACATGGTCACCGCATCACATCATTGCCCCACACAGTAGTGGATGAACAGGACTTGAATGATCCTACCTATGGTTGTAAGACAGATGTTACCCAGAGAGCTCAACTGCAGGCCTTCCTGCTGAACCAGTTTCAAGCACGTTGGAGATTTGAATACCTAACTTCCCTTAGAGAATATCACAGAACTACTGGAAACAACAGCCAGCGAGTCAAGCCAGGAGACATTGTTTTGGTGTACGATGATAGTCCAAGAAACACATGGAAGTTAGCAATTGTTGAAGAACTGATGACTGGGAAAGATGGACTAGTACGCGCAGCAAAGATCAAGACAACACAGGGAAGAACTAACAGCCCCATAGCCAAGCTGATTCCATTGGAGGTATCAACACCAATTGTTCAAGAAACACATGGACCCAACAGCACTGCCCAGCAAGAAACACCAACAGAAGGGGATACAGTGGAGAGAAGACCACACAGGGCAGCTGCTCAGAGAAGTAGAGAGAGGGTCAAGAATTGGACAGAGCAGCTTGGTGGGCCCCCGGAAGATGTCATGGACTGACTGTATATAGCGTAACGTAATGTAATATTATTAGTAAGATAGGCCTTATTTAGAACGTATGATGTAATTGCTAGTAGAGGTGTACCGATATGGGTTTTTGGCATGTACCAATATCCGATATTGATGCCACCAAAAGAAGCCGATAACCGATAGTCGATCCGATATTTGCATTATAGTTAAAAGTGTACATTTACCTACCCTACAACAACATGTACATATATTCATTGCTATACTCTACCTGTGGTGGTATACAGCTTGGGTTTCTATTGTGCAATCCAGACAATTAGGCACCCACAAACATTTTTATGTATACTCCCATGAAGCCTTATACGGACATTTCTGCATTCTAATTGTTTGTGAGAAAGCTGGTACAGCAAGTTTCCTTGGTTATCTTGTGACCCTTTTTATTACAAGGTACTCTATAACTGCTTCATTTATAAAGACTGTGATAAGCTTTCTAGCAACAGACAGTAGAATCACGTGTGTTTATATGGCTTCTCGTAGCGTAGCGCTTGTTTCAGAGTGAACAATAAGCCACTGGCACTAAGGAGCCACATGAATAACGTAGAAAACCAATGCACAATCCGTTTATGTACAAACTATTGCTACTGTATAAATATCGGTAGCAATATCGGTCCTCCTGCTGTTCTGTACAGATACCGATATTGGTAAAAATTACCATATTGGTGGTCGATATTATAGCCGATCTGATTATCGGTACACCTCTAATTGCTAGCACGTGCTTAATATACAATAAGATGGAGTCGTAGTGTGTTCCTCGCGGTCCGATTGTATCCGTCTGAGAAGAGGCGATCCTTCCCGAGATTAATCCGGAACCTGTCTGTACTATCAGGCCACCCCTCATAATAGTTTCAACGCTGCTAGGAGTAATATCTGAGATATATGTAGTAAACAACATACAAAAAGGGGCATGTCCATGAAAATAAAAGTGACCTTTGACTAAAAGAGCTGATATGTGTTCACTGTGGTGTGGCCAAGAAATAAATGTTATAATACCAGCAACTACCTTAATCAAGGTATAGATAGTGTTTTCCTTATATTCTTCCATGTGCAAAAAGATGAAAGTCATTTCAGTAAACTTTGCTGTAAATAAGTGCCTACAACTCATGTGCCTTTTGCTGTATGAACACACAAAAAAAAAGATTTTAATATTTCCATGAACAGACGAATCTGATGTTGTACCATAGGACAAGAAAGTTTTGAGGTATTTAATCTTCGTGGATTGTCAAATTGTATATAGTAAAATTAGAAATTTTCATGGTTGAGACATCGATCAATATACAGCTTCCACACAAAACAGGCTGTGAAATATTTAAATTTCGTGGACAAGACATCCATGAAATTCATAAAAATTTCTGCCATATGGGGATCCCTGGTCCAAACCCCGAACATTTCTTAATATTTTCCTTGCCCATTTTTTCTACTTCTTGGTGACTTTCCTAATAGAGTATCTCCATGGTACCTGTTTCACATGTTTGTTTTTGCTATATATCTCCTTCTTAGCTAATACTCTTAGTACTTTTAAATCACAAATGGTCTGTGCTATGATGGACAGCTAATTCGCTTACTAAAGTTTCTGTCAGTAGTTTACCCTGCAGGCATAACAAAAAATCACACTTGCAAGTTTGGAAATTGCTTCTAACTTTGCTCCATTCTACACAAATTGGAAGATAAATGCACATGTATAATATGCTCTTTACACCCTACAATAGGGTCCGCAACGCGAAAAATCGATATCCTCCAATCAACTACCTAACTATTGTCATGTGTTAGGCTAAGTGTAACTTAAATAACACCAGCGTGGCACCCAAGTTTGTCACTTTCTTCTGGTAGAAAACGATACAAATGTCTTTAAATCACGTGATTTTTCGTTGCAGTGGTTCGTAGGGTCCTTCGTATGCCACGATATTCACTCTCAACATTGTTCAAATAGTCTATCATCAACTCAAAGTATCGGTGGTTTGATTTTATTGGTCAGTTTCTGGTGGCAGCACGGTCTGTGCGGATTTTTGGCGACAAACAAAATGTTTCTTCCTCTGGAGCACAGGACAAGCAGAGCAGCAACTGGGCCGTGGGTCAGCAATGACCAGTACTAGGTAAAGTACCTGCATGCGGAGTATGGTTATAATTGAAGCTTGTTAGCCATCTGGCTGAGTCATCTATATGCTGAAATTCGGCCAAAACGACGCGATTTTTGCAAAAAAAAAACCAGAATGGTTGATACATCAGTGAGACAGTCTCCAACAGCAAGAATACGAAGCTTATAAACACCTAACAATACGGCTATCTCGCCCAGTAAACGCATAGAGCAATCCAATGCCGGCATGAAATAGGCACTCACGTGATCAACATTTGAATCACGGAAAATACAACCATAATCCGTTCCAATGACCTTAAAACCGCTTGAAATCAAATGACAATCAGTTTGTGTGCGTTAGGTTCAGCATCTCGATTAGCCCAGCAGTCCAAGACTCTCCCTATGATGTCATCACACACCTGCACTAGCCTAGACCACGCCTGAGTGAACAATTAACACAAATCTTTTCAAAAGGAACTCACTGCATGGTTCTTGTTCAGAAATGAAAGCAATTTCATGGGCATTTCCGTGATTTGAATTTCGATCACGCGAGTGCCTATTTCATGCATTGGATTGCTCTATGCGTTCACTGGGCGAAATAACCGTATCGTTAGGTGTTTATAAGCTTCGTATTCTTGCTGTTGGAGACTGTCTCACTGATGTATCAACCATTCTGGTATTTGTTTGCAAAAATCGCGTCGTTTTGGCCGAATTTCAGCATATAGATGGCTCAGCCAGATGGCTAACAAGCTTCAATTATAACCATACTCCGCATGCAGGTACTTTACCTAGTACTGGTCATTGCTGACCCACGGCCCAGTTGCTGCTCTGCTTGTCCTGTGCTCCAGAGGAAGAAACATTTTGTTTGTCGCCAAAAATCCGCACAGATCGTGCTGCCACCAGAAACTGACCAATAAAATCAAACCACCGATACTTTGAGTTGATGATAGACTATTTGAACAATGTTGAGAGTGAATATCGTGGCATACGAAGAACCCTACGAACCACTGCAACGAAAAATCACGTGATTTAAAGACATTTGTATCGTTTTCTACCAGAAGAAAGTGACAAACTTGGCTGCCACGCTGGTGTTAAGTTACACTTAGCCTAACACATGACAATAGTTAGGTAGTTGATTGGAGGATATCGATTTTTCGCGTTGCGGACCCTACCTACAAGTGTGAACAGAAAATCCAATAAGACTTGTGCAAGTTATGGCACTTTTTTTAAGTGTTGCAAAAGTAAAATTAACAGCAAAAGAGAAATAAGAAGAAAATAAGACAAACTTTGAAGGTGCATATCTCAATAATCACAGGACTGATGATTAAACTCAAATTTGGAATGGAAGAGAGGAACTTGTTGTGGAAAATGGGGTTTGAGGTACTGTACAAAGGGCTTGAAAAATAGCATTATGTTGGTTCCTGTAAAATACACACTTGTCTGTTGTTCACCCAAATACATTGGCTTTCCAAATACATTGGCTTTCCTTGGCCACACGACACACTATTGTGCATCTTGAGATTTGTAACTGTATCTGCAAGGATACAGTATGCTTGTCAAAAGAGATACGGTATCATGTATAATGTAGCTAATGAAGTACTCAGTTACCCTACCTTCATTATCCATAGCTACCCTTGTTTATTTGAAATTAGTATTGACTGCTCTATTAGGGTATTTTGAGTGTAAGTGTTATGGTATTTCAACAGACTTCTATATATAATGTGACTGAATTTTGGAAAATCTCCCTTATGGGTGCATTCAACACATTAAATATTTAATTCTGAAACACAGCATTATCAGTTAATTTCCCACCTATTTAAGGGTAGAATAAACCGTAGATACCTTGAATTACAAGTAAAATATTTGAAAAGTGTTTTCTGCTATTAACAGTACCATGCTAGTTCAAAAATCTAATTCTTTCAGGTGTGACCATAAGGATGATTTTCCAAAATTTGGTCACACATACGTTTCAGTTATCTGAGCAATGCACTTATCTGGATACTTTTACAATTGGAACTGAGGGTCTACTGTAGTCCCTGGAAGTGTATTGGTGAGTAGCACCTGCCTGTCACAACTCACCACAGTAATACCACCAACCTTTCACACTTATTTCCTCCAGGATGCAAATCACTACCAGTGCTCAGGTGAATAATTCTTGGTTAATTTAGGCACTTGTTATTAGAGACTTGTTTACCATTTAGATAAGGATTTTGCAGAATGTATACCATATATGATAAGCGTAGCCACAAAGCATGGTATATCACTTATATATCACAGTTTGTCGTGGTATATCAGTTATATACCACAGCACGGCACTTTTGATCTCAACCACAGGTGTGGTGTATATATTACATATATATATATAAAATACTTTCACATTTCAGATCAAAGGAGCCACATGCACCTGGGTTACATACGAATGGGCAGTGATTATATAGACGTTAAGGTTGTAATTGATGGATCGATTAATACTCATGTGATTATAGTATGCATGCACAACTTGGATTTCCCATGAAAGCCACTCAGACAGAAAGTGATTTGTTATCCTCGCTATCCTACGAGTTGAAAAGTATTGGGCTAAGGCCACATAAACTTAATTATTAGTTTCTGATCCTCTCCTGCACTGCCATTTTTCTACCTCATCAAGCACCACTGGTGGCTAAGGGAGGCCAATTAACACCTTTTATAGTTGGTACCTTGCTAGAGCAGTCTAAGAAAATTGCATTTTGAGCTATTTCAGCTATAGCTAATTTAACTACCTAGTCAGTAAAAAAATTAAAATAAATTATATATCAAAAATGCTTTGTGGATAAGCATGCACTGCACTGCATGTGTCAAGGTATTTCATGGCATATGTGGTCAGATCTGTATAAAACTGATCCAAATCATGCAATCACACATCAGGCAAAATTAGTTTTTTTTTTTGATACAGCAAATGGGTTGGAGGTATTAGTAGTTAATAAAAAGAATTCAAATGTGGTTTTCTAAACACAGAAATTTTTTGTGGCCAAAGTTTAATCATGGTCATAATTTTATATATGTTTCCTGATTTGCGAAAAGGGGTCTTCCACACACATCCAATTCTATGCATTTGGATGACCATAACTCAGTGCTTAAGAAACACATTCAGCTGAAATTTTCTCCACCTCCTAAGCTATGCTGTTGCTAACTCTTGACCAAATTGCAAGTTCATAGCCTTTTCCACTCTGTAGTTATGGGTTGTCAAATGTGGTAAATTGGATGTGTGTGGAAGGCCCCTTTTCGCAAATCCGGTCACATATACATGAATGCAAATCAAGCCTCGTACAGACATGACATGTTTATGTTGCAGACAAGTGCAGACTTACATGTGTACATGCATGTAGAAGTATATTCTCCTGCTTTCTAATTTGTTTACTTTTGTGATAGCCTTTGTGATATACATTAATTTTGTTATTTTATTTGTTCATTTAGAAAAATTTAATACTATCATGGGAGATAGGTGAGGGTGCTTTAGAGTTTAGACCCATCTTTGTGAGTGTAAAATATAAGTATTTCAAAAATACAATACAACCATCCCTACCATGAAACAAAACTTCTTATAGTTTTCGGCTAACCTCTGCACATTACATAGTATGAAATGCATACATGTAGGATAATAAAATGTATGTTTGCATGTGTACAAGACCTGTACTATTACTAAGTCATTTTGTTTTCAAGTGGTAATAAGTTGAAGACGGTGATTGTTATTCTCTGTAACAAAGATAGTACCAACACTGTTGACTGCTACACCATAGATGCAGTCGAATTGTCCTCTTTGGCTTCCTGTTGTTCCAAACTTAGTAATCAACTGGTGGGTGGGGCTGAATACTGTGATGACGTGACCATCGCTAGTTATTATACAATTATCGGGAGAAAGACAAATGGCATATGGAGTATTACAATTGATCTTGTTAATAAAGTGACCATCTTCACTAAACACAATAACTCCTCCACTACTAATATCACAGTCAGTCACATACACTTGGTCACTACTGTCCAAGGCAATACAACGTGGAACCTGAAGTTGCCCTGGATTAGATCCTTTGGAGCCAAATTTGAATAGAAATCTGTTACTACTATCAAATACCTGAACTCTACAGTTACTATAGTTTACCACATATAGTAAACCTTTACTATTAAATGCTAGTCCTTGAGGATTATTGAATTGGCCATTTTCACTGCCATAGGAGCCAAACTTTGATAGGTAGTATCCTTGTAGAGTAAACTTCTTCACGACATGCTCATAGAACTCACTGACTGCTATTATATTGTGACCTACAGCTACACCTATAGGATTGTTCAGTTTACTATCTTCACTTTCTTGACCAAACGTTGTGACCAGATTCATATCTTTGTCTAGTATTACCACAGTATTATATTCTCTCTCTACCACTACAACATCATCATTAGTGGTGGTGGTAATATCCCAAGGATACTGAAATTTCTTTTCTCCAAATTGTGTGATCAGTTGACAATTTTGTGCTTTAATTTTGGTGTAGTCTCTTAACATTGTTTTCACACTAAAATGATAACACTATTGTCAATAATATTATTATTTGTAGGACAATTGGCTAACTTAATGCAAAGTTTAATAATTACTTCTCAATGGATCACTTATTTTACATACTACATAATATGTGACCACATGTTGGATCCTTGCACATGAATAGATTGGAGATCAGCAATTTTATAAATGCTTCAAATCTGGTATAAATTCAAAAACCATGGGCTTGAAATTTGACTGTGAGTACAGCAAACGATAGTGCTTGCTATCTACTGTTAAACTCAGCCTAGTGGCATGAAAATGTACATACAGTGTATCGGTGTGATTATCCCATCAATGGTGATAAGTAATGATCAAATTCAATAAAGTACGAAAAATTTGGTCATTAATTTTGCTCGATGCAAGTGCATGTAACTATTAGTCTCTAAAGTGGTGAAAATTTTGGTGACCTACCAGTGAAATAATTAACAACCTTTAATGAAATGTGAAAGTCATGATGTGCAGGTTGAAATTCTGGATTCCAGGATGTGTGGCTGCTCAGGCATTTACCTAGTCTATGGATCAAGTCACTACCTGGTCAGGGATTTTTTGGATTTCTTTGTGTAATGCTAAGTATGTTTCTAACGTCTTACTTTACAGGCTTCAAGTCTCTATAGTCAGTTCGCATTCACCTGAGCCAAATATAGTCACATCAAAGAGGTAAACATGTGTTCATTCCCAAATATGGTTATGTACTGGAACAAGGATGTTTTCATGTTGTAAACATGTTTGCACGTCTGAATTGTCTATACTAAATGTATGGGATATTTTAAAGCCTCATAACTCAATAATTGTTCTTGCCTGTATCAAAGCACTTTTTGATAAACCGTTCCAGCATATAAAGGGCTTCACAGTACCAGGGGCAGAGAATGGTATTCAAAAGTGTGGGTGTGTGTGTGGGGGGGGGAGTGTCTGGGGGAATGTGCTGAATGTTTTGAGACTGAGAGTATTTTAGGTGGTACATGTGTACTCAAATAGGATACTCCTATAACATTATAACAATGACTATCACAGGTGACCACAAATGACTGTCAATAGTGGGATAGTGAATAATAAACAAATACCGTACTAGTGCAGTACTTGACCAGGGTCTGTATTGTTAAACTTCATTGTAAGAAGTAGGATATGAAATGTCAATCTGAGAAGAACTGAGATCAGTTATTACAATAGATATCTTACAAGTGCAGGTGGCATTAAGGATTTTTCTCACTAATTTTGGATGGTGAGAAACATATTTCCCACATCTCTTGGTTTCTTTTTAAAAAATATTATTATTAGTTAACAAGCACTGTTCTATTGGAAATTGTGGCGGTTTATGTATGTTTGATTAATCTTATGAAAGATATTTAAACGAGTGCCTTCAATAATTTTGTAACGTACATGTTTTACCTTACTTGGTTCTATGACTCAATACTGCCAGTCTTGATGTAAACCTTGCTACATGCATCACATTAATTTATTATACACTTGCAGCAGCTATGGTAAATCAAACATCCAGCTGATTGAGACAGAAAAGCAGTTAATCAGATATTTGTGACTAGATTTGCAAGGACACATGTTTGCATAAAGGAGATTGTGTAGTAGTATAATACAGTAAGTAGCTATTCAAGTAGTCCTGGAAGTATATTCAGCTGGCTTTCGCATCCGCTATAACACATTTGTTTAAGCAGATTACCGAAGGATCAGATTAGATTACTGATAGTTTACAAACAAGTGGAAGAAAATTCATAGATTGTATAAGTGGTTTAGTGACAACAAATTGTACTATTGCCAGCTGTTCTATGAAAGCATCTTGATCATATGATTGTGTTGTGTACATAGCCTATCTTGTTTTGACTATTTTTTAGTACTCTAATATAGCACACATTTTTTTCTGAGCATAGGTGTGGAGGTCCCCTTGTGCTAATTCGATCTGTACAAAAATCAGACTGTCACTATGCCTCAAAATCATGAAGTACAGTAAATCGACTGAAGCACACATGAGTTATTGCAATTTTTTAAAAGAAAAAAGAATACATAAGATTAAACTTTCATCACAAATTTTTTTTTACGAGAGCAGGTCACCTTATATAAATCACCATATCTAATAATGTTAACTATTGTCAAAAGAATCTACTGCTTCAACCACAAGAATGTTATAAAACCATAAATCATAAAAATTGGACAGTCAGATTTGTGAACACGTTCTATATACCATTTAATTTAACAGAGTTCTAGTGCTCCTCACTATACAATAAACACTGTTAGTCTGTTTATCATCGAAGTGACATGCATTAAGGTTGGTTGTCAGGTGCTTTTACAACTATGCATGCATAAATGCATACACAAATGGCCTAAAATCTGTCTGACAAAAAAAGTTGGAATGCAAACTCATAACTTGACCTTTCCTTACCCTTCTCTTGTGTAGACTGTGTGGTCATTGTTTTGAAAATCTCTTTGGTATGATGATAAAACATGTCATGGATGAACAGGTGATTATGTACAATTACACATGAGAAGAATCCAGTTATATACCCATGTTTTAGGGGAATGCCTATTTCATGATAGGTGCACTGGTTGGTTTAACACATGAAGAACGTTATAGATAGCACAAGGATTCCATATAAGATGAATAAAAAAAATTTAAAAATTTTAAGAGGGAGAGTGGTAATGTAAACCACAAATCCCTAAATTGACTCTCTGTCATAAATATTTAGTTACGTGCTCCGTCATTTTGAAACAAGTCAAAATAAGGATTTGTGGTTTACATTACCACTCCAGCAATACCTTCTAGTTTCATGGCTTTTTTCAGCGATCCCTATTCTCCCTCTTAAAATTTTCAATTTTTTTATTCATCTAGTTTATGTACTTTTTATTAATCCAGCAATGGATTATGGATTTGTTTTATTGATAATGAAGACTGTTGTGAATAGTGTATTTTTGCATTCTGCATAGTAACGCCGTCAACATTTCAGCACACACATGAAACTGATCAAATTGCAATGTACATACAGAGCCTCCTAGTATGAGCTAGAATTTACATTACTTACTAGTGCCTTTAATAGTCCAAGTGCAAGGGTTGCTGTTATCAGAAATACACTTGACTGCATTATTAGAATATTTACGTGACTGCTCTATTAGAGTATTCAATTGATAACCTGTCTGCGTACAATAATCACACAGTGAAAAAACCACCTTGCAACAAAGTCTTCAGCACAGATTAAGCTTCCTGGTCTATACTAAGTTTTATAAGGACAGATTTTATTAGCAACAAGCAGCATACACTAGACAACCTAACTCTGAATGCAATTTTGTATGGCTTTGCATACGTAATGGAATTTTGGCAAGAAGAAACGGTCCAGTTTGGGCTGTTTCCATCCAAAACTGAAATAAAAAATAGGTCTTTGACACGCACAATGATCCATTCAGCAAGCCTTGCTACTTTTTATCCCAGGATTCTCCTCGTAAAGTTCATTATACCTGTGAAAGAATAATATTATGAATAATAATAATAATAATTATGATCAAAATGGCAAATTTCAGTTTTGTCTGAAATGCATGTACTGTTTCCTTTTCACTTGATACTTACTAGTGGACCTATACTCAATGCAAAGAACTACTAGAGGGTTGTATTGAGTTGAAGGATGCTTTTCAAGGTGGTTTTTAGGTGTGCATTCTAGTAGGAATTTTGCAAAAAACTTCGGCGATCCCTATTATGAACCCACTGTCGTGATTCATGATGGTGTCCTTAGCAGGGACCCACGAGGATCCAACTCTTCTTGGAATTTTATACACTTCACAATATTCTATACTTACCTCTGCAAGTAGTCTTGCATGGCCAATCCACTTGTTCCCCATCACAGTGTCTCACATGATGTTTAAAAATTATAAGCGCCTCTGAAAAGTGTCTGAAACTGATTGCATTTATAGGCCACTCACCTGCTGCACAATGAGCATACTAGTCTATTATGTCAACTAGCTACTAAAGCTTAGAAACATTGTGCAATATTCAGGGAAATAGCAATTAATAATGAAGCTAGTTTCAGTCCAGCAGCTCAACAACCAGACTTCATACATCGTGGTACATTTGCACAATGTTTCTAAATTTTAGTAGCTAAGCAACATAGTAGACTAGTATGCTCATAGTGCAGCAGGTAAGTGGCCTATAAATGCCAAGTAAAACAGTCAGCTTCAGACACCTTTTCAGAGGTGTATACAATTTCTAATTGGTTTAAACATTGTGTGAGACGCCGTGACGGGGGAAAAGTGGATTGGCCATGCAAGACTACTTACAGAGGTACCTAGTACAAGCATAGAATATGGTGAAGTGTATAAAGTTCCCAAGAAGAGTTGGATACCCATGGGTCCCTGGGTCCCCTGATCCACTGTTTTTACCTACCCTCATGGGATATGTCCAAGTAATACTGTGGGCACTATGATGTATGTATATGGCTTCATATTCAGTTTGCATAAACATGTTATGCTGAGCAGTCGTAGATTTTAACAGTTGTCCTTGGCTATATATGAAGCCATATACATCAAAGTATCGACAGTCTTTTACTTTTAGATATAAGCTAGTTATATCGGGAATTAGTAAAACGCGGAATACAGAATAACGGAATTGCGGAATAACGAAATAAGCAAAACTAATATTTTGCAGATTGTACAAATAGTTACATGCTCTATAGCAATCATACTTTATTACACCTTGCAACAGCTCTGCATGGCACTGGATAGCTAAACAGCAGCTGGGCGAGCATTAAATGGGACGAGTGAGCAAACAACCAATCACCCTAGAACGATCTACCTTTGCTAAACTTACTTATCTATACTCCTTAGTTGATATAGCTACAAAACGCCAAGATCTAGTTCTATTCTTAGGTTAAACTAGCTGCCCTTCATGTGCATATGACCGAATTTTAGAGTCACACTAGAGTTCAGTAGGGAAGTCCAGTGGTTGTGTGTCTTTAAATGGATTTCAAAACTCTTCAGGTTTGAATCAAGAGTGTAGGTAAGTGAAGTTAGCGAAGGTAGATCGTTTTAGAGTGATTGGTTGTGTGCTCGTCCCATTTAACGCTCGCCAGCTGCTGTTCTATCCATCACCGTTGTGCGCCATGCAGAGCTTTACAAGGTAAATAAAGTATAATTACTATAGAGCATATAACTATTTGTACAATCTGCAAAAGATAAGTTTTGCTTATTTTGTTATTCCGCAATTCCGTTATTCCGCGTTTTACTAATTCCCAGTCATATCACAGCAATCGTAGAACTGTGACAACTTAGTTATTAACACTTGTCCTTGGCTTCATCTTGGACTCAAGTCTGATGTCAATAACTAAGATATCCTACTCCTGCTATGATATAACTATAACTTGTGTCATACAGCCAAAGTCAGTACTGGAGAAAAATAGATTACATCTTCCAAGAGCTAAGCTTTCTCAGAGATATGAACCTTCAAAATTCACTTTAGTTTAATCATCTTTGCTTTTTATTCACATAGAGTATGTTTACCAAATTTACTTGACATCAGGTAAGTTAAGGCTGGTTTCCATATAACTGCAAACTGCCTGCGTTATTGCCTGAGTCAGAGTGTCAATGGTACCATGCAACTTGCTGTGGTTGGCCTGCAACTTGCTGTGGTTGGCCTGCAACCATAGCTGAGATGGATTAACAGTTCACTACACATCTGTATTTTTCTGTATATTGTAAGTTTAGCAAACCTTGGAAACGACCCTGGTAGCAAAGATACATCTTAATTTGTTATAACATGGCATCATGGCACATTACAAGTGTTTTAGAGACACTATACGAAGCATGGTATACTCATAGGAATCATGCTTGGCTTCTTCATGTTGAACATTGCTGGATTTTACTTGCGGTGTTTGCTTCCATTAACAAATCATTTTGCCAGCGATGCCAGAAGGTTGAACTTCTACCAATTTTTACGGTGGCTGCGGCACAGTTGTTTCGATACCAGTGAGGTATGTTTCCATACCTGTGCCAAAAACAACCCAGCTGTAAAAAAAGGCGAGGCCAAGAATGCACAAGTACATGTTCATGGAGTAACCAAAAGACATGATATCAAAATCTGGCCAAGAAAGCATTTACAGTATAGGCACTTTTGTGCATTCATTTTCTATATGCTTCACATTATCACATCCAGCTAGCTGTACATGTGTGCTTGCAGTATACACAATACTACTGAGATGATAAAAGATATTACACTGCATTGTTACCAAAATTAATTTAACTAAAAATTTACAATTGGTTTCAACTTGGCCATCTTTTTTGCACTGTATATTAAAATAAAAAGATGGCCAAGTAGAAACTAATTGTAAATTTTTAGTTAAATTAATTTTGGTAATAATGCAGTGTAATATCTTTTATCATCTCAGTAGTATTGTGTATATTGCAAGCACACATGTACAGCTAGCTGGATGTGATAATGTGAAGCATATAGAAAATGAATGCACAAAAGTGCCTATACTATAAATGCTTTCTTGGCCAGATTTTGATATCATGTCTTTTGGTTACTCCATGAACATGTACTTGTGCATTTCTTGGCCTCGCCTTTTTTTACAGCTGGGCTGTTTTTGGCACAGGATATCACTACTTTTTGTTGAATAGAGAACATACAGTTAGGTATATTACATAGGAGACACTGCATGCATGCATGCATAATAACAGTTTCAGCAACAGATTAGCTAGCTAAATTAGTAGCAAAAGCTCCCAAGTTCAGTGTTTAGAAGCGCTACTAAAAGTGACTTGCTAAGAGAAAATTCATTCAAACTGAAAATAATGTTTAAATTCCCGCAAGGACTCACGTGATATCTTGCGTGATGTTTCACGTAAATAAGAACCAGCAAAGTCAAGGCTACAGTCTTAACTATTCTTGCTGAAGCAGTGGGTTGGTGATATAACTAGTCTAGTCAAAATCTGTGCGTGACAAGTGGAGCCGAATCAGCTGCGAGTTGTTGCTGAATGTATGCCTCAGAATGGACATGAAGCCTGACGGCACTGAATGCATCACTGTGACACTATTCTCCCAGCAAATTGCCGGGTAAGTTCGTGTATAGCTAAGTCATTGTAAACGGCTATATAACTACAGTTGTAATTTTAGACAGGAATCTCCCATGCCATAGTAGCTTCCTGGGATTATATACTATGCTTGTGTAGGCCAGAGCCTCGTAGCTGGCTTGTTCTAGCTATGTGGGTCAGGCCGCGAACAAGTTGAGCTGAACCCTGAGAAAACAGCTAAAAATGAAAGAGGATATTTTCTCAACGTTTCAACCAACCAAGATGGTTGGTGATGACAACAAAGATGTCAAGAGCAGACAAGTGCTTCCACCAACAGTTCAGGAAAGGTTAATAGGCTATATACTTTTATGGCTTCCTATAATGTATGGTGAAAACTATGGCTATAAATAATGTGTCAGGCATTTGAATGATTAGCAAGTAAGTCAATGCTATACAAATGAGTTAATATTTTTGAGGGCTCAGCTCATCCATGATGTGTACATACAGTAGGCCGTAATTACTATGTATCGATTGATTGATGTCATAATAATATAAGCAGATCTGAGACAACCATGCATGGACCCTACTATATAGTAGCTGGGCAGATATAGAGTTATGTGTACTCTGATATAATTGTTGAGTGTTGTAGTTTGCCAATGGTCAAAGCTAAATTAACCATTCTAGATAGCTTTTTGTGATGTTAAAGGTATCAGGCAAACTCCAGTTAGGGGCAGGCAATAAAAGATTATTTTTCAAAACAGGAGAGGAACATGCTTAGGCCCGCAAGGTACAGCTAGGCTTAATCTATTTAACCCAGTAGATGCACCATATTATATATAATGCACATATCAATGTATTGCCCTACTAACCCCCCCCCCCCCCTCCCTTCGGGCACATATAGGGCTATAGTGGGCACAACCAAATGTTAAATGCCCCATGGTAGGACAAACCTATTGTGTCAAATCCCCACCATTGGCTTCAGTTGCAACGTGGGGGATTTGACATAGCGTAGAAAAAATACTTGGGTGCTTAATAAATGATTGTCAAACGCCCCATAGTGAAGCAGCAGTTTCATGTCAATTCGCCTTGTAAAGCCCCACTTACAGGCTTTACATCCAAGGGGGGTGGTGGGGTAACACATTGGTAGGTGCATAATGAGTTTACAACATAAACCTTATGTTAAAATTCAGTCTGTCTTGCTTTTTTCATGCTTATAGCAGCTAATGTGCTTATTCTCAAACAATCAGGACTGGAAAAACTACAAATTGTCTTCTACTTTTATCTATCAACTATCTATCAACTATCCAATCACTGCTAGTTTATTAAAATTTCCTTTGCTGTTGTAACTTGTTTACCATTATGCTATAACCATTAGTCCCTCCTAGTTTATATGTCTCCTAGCAACAAAAATTGTTATGTTAACAATGTAGGTGAGAACCACAAAACAAGTCAGTAATATATTCCAAAATTGGTCATCAACTGCTGCAGTATGCTGAATACATCTTGAGAATGGCTATGTGGGATGCTCACTTTAACAATAATCATAATAGTGGAATTAAGTGCTTGTTGACATGTTAGTCTGACTATAAGAGTACATGTTTTTAGTTAGCTGTGCCTTACCATACTGTATCCCTTTCTGTATATGCAGGGTGGATACTGATGTTGTGACTGTTGGCGGGTGAGTTTATGGTCAATGGATAAATCACGCAAATGGTGAAGAAAAAATAATAAGTGGTACTAAGACCCCACTACTATATTATGAACTCTTGGTGGTACTTCAGTCAAACACTAGTGTATTTGGCTTCTTGTGCTATTGTAGTTATTTTTTAAATTTTCATAATGTAAATGTTTACTATTACAGTATATTCATGCTATCATTAAAGAGTTTCTATAATTGTGGGTTAAATGCTGAAAGGTGATGCGCTGATGCTGGCTTTTTAAGTGAACACTGAAGTTTCATGGCTGGGGCGGGATTAAAGACGTGCACGGGTAATGTAGCAGTAAGTTACTTCAACTATATCACTACAGCGGGTATGAAACAGCTAGCTATAGCCATGTACGGCCCTGCATGGGCCGGAGTCACACTATAACGAGTCAGTGGAGGCATACCGTGGCGAATTTAAAACAAATCAGTGACTGGACTCTGACTCACAATTAAACCAAGAGTTGATAGCACAATGTCTATCAAATCAGCCAGCTCGCTATGGCTAATGACCTTGCCCACTTCCACACTATTTGGGTTTGGGAATTGAGGAGGGTGCCTCACACCTCGACGTCATGGTGGCAAGTTTGAATCTTCAAAGAGCACAAAAGCGATCTCATAAACTAACGAACAACTTTTAGCGAAATTAAATGTACAGATACATTGTGTAAAAAGCCCCTGATAGCCGCAGCCTTTTTACAATACGACTTCATGGTTGAAAGAAAATCGCTCCAATGGGATGCAATGGCAAAGAAAATGAAAAAAAGAACAATGCACATTTGAATAAATAAGTTAATTAATGCATTGTAAATGGGTGGGCAATGGAACAAACTACTCCAACAATTCACCTGACTTTTCGTGTGTTAGTTACTCATTATACAAAGGGTACATGCCACTGGTTTCGAGGCGGAATCTTTTAGTAAGGCTGAGATTTCGCCATGCAGATTTTAAAAGATTGCATAATCGATCCCTCATGTAATTACATGAGGGATCGATTATGCAATCTTTTAAAATCTGCATGGCGATTACATGAGGGATCGATTATGCAATCTTTTAAAATCTGCATGGCGAAATCTCAGCCTTACTAAAAGATTCCGCCTCGAAACCAGGGGCATGTAATGACTCACAGTAGTTGTCGCGTGTTTATTTTATTTATTGTGAGCACGCGCTTTGTGCTTCTTGGCCTCGTGACTCACTACCGTGAGTCTTGATTGTTTAAAGTGCCCCCATCAAGACCCCGGTATTAATCGCAGGCAATGCACAGGCAGCTTGTGGCTATATAGAAACTAGCCTTTAAGTGGCATACCTTAGTTAGACCTCCTATTTTGGACTACCACTGTTGTCTTCCAAATGTGTGTGTGGCACTCAGTCCTCAGTACAGCATGCCTTTTCTTGTCCATGTGGGTGATCTCCCTATACTATTCATCACAATGAGCTTTGGGACATTGCTAACTGAACTGTTCATATCAAAATTAATGTCAAATTTACCGGATTCCGCTAGGCTTTGCCCATTTTTGGTATAAATTACACCACCTCGAAACAAAGCACCATAGCTTCCGCATACTTTAGTTTATGGAAACATAGTTTGGTTTATTGGATTCCCTGATGTCAGGCGAGTCCCATGGTATATTAGATTTTGCTCTGAGACAAACGGAAAGGGCAGAACGAGCCTTGTTCTGGTGAATTGCACATCATCAGGTATGTAAATAATTACTGGGAAAACAAGGTTTTTCGTGTATTTCTCTGTAAAATTACCAGTTAAAGACTCAGTACGGGTGAAATCTTAATCAGTACGCTTCACTACATAAAATGACACCAAGTTTAGTGGATTTGGTTGAGGATAACAGGTTGTACTTTTGGGGTTTTTCCAGTCGCGTAATCAATATTTCCATAAGACTGTTGTATGGAGTGAGCATTATGCCTTAATCAACAATGAATAAATGACACTGTAATAATGTTACAACCACCGTACGGGTGGCATTGTATAGAGCAATTCAAGGGCTTTCTTTCATTGTATAATGTGTTATAGAGATTATGGGTGCTAATGCCTGTACTTTTGTGTTTTCTGTAAAAATAATAGTGCAAAATGCATGTACACTGTGTATTTTGTATTGGACAAGGGAATAACAAGGAATATACCACTTTAGCATGGGAGTTCAAAGGTGTCGCTCGGTGTTTAACTCGCATATTGCCCGAGCAATATCAAGATATTTCCCGGGCAATATCATGGGAAAGCGGTTTGCCACTGACTTTGATACCCAGCCAGTTCAAAGAAACGATACACTTTGACTCGTTATATTGAGTGACATAGAGCTTTGTATTGTGGGACTCATTTTTGTAGTGGTTGCTAAGCTAAGTATATTTGCTAAGAAAGACTAGTTGGTTGTTACTAAAGGATAATGAAAGCACAAAATAATTGTTTGGGCGATCGTGGATGCGTATTTCTACCCACCACGTATTAGCCTTTGAACAGACCACGGAACAGCAAAGCTACTACTACTACTACTACGTTGAAATAGGTTAGTAACTTACAGTCCTAAGTACTTAACTTAATGTAATAACTTACTTACTGTCCCAATAGCGAAGTTAGTTGGCTTAACTTAGTACAAAAATGATAACAATATAAACTCCATCCCACAATCGCAAGTTTTCTAACATTGCGTGTTGAAGCATAGTAACGTATTAATGACATTTTAACGTATGGCTAACATTCTGACGGTTATTAGCCCACGCTATTAAAACCACGATCGATCTTCAGATGCTACTGTATAAAACAAACGGGATGAGTTCTCAGTAGTTCTTTCACCTATTAGGTGAGTGCGCCCCAAGTGATATATATCACTTATACCACGGCTGCTTGGTATTTGCTGATATTATACACCCACAGCCCTCGGTTTTGGGTGTATATATCAGCAAATCCTTCACAGCCGTGGTATAACTATTAAATGACAAGATCTTTTGAATCAGCTTGTTTGACCAACCTGAGATCGTGAAAGGGATAAAAAGCAGATATTACATCATTTCAATGATTAATTCTTCAGAATTAAGGGTAAAACTTTGTATTCTGAGAAAAAAAATTTACCATTGGATTTGACAAAATGTACAGACTAGTTTTGATTGAACCATTTGACTCTGCAAACATTGCCAATGGAACCACATCAATCTGATATATTGAAGATAGGAGGACACTTCAGCAATGGCTTTTGGTAACGCAGACAGAAAGCGTATCTTGATTTCAAAGTTAGAACATCAGCATGGGGCATTTTGTCTTATTTCGCACTCCTGCTTGCACTCGAGGCATGGGTCCTTTGGTCACAGTGGTGTACAAAAGAATAATTGCTACTTATAATAAAAATGGACAGCCTTATACAGCAAGACAAAATTGACAACATTGTTTGTAATGTATGTACGTACTGGAAATATTATCCGCTCACAAGTCCATGTGGTATAGCGTGAGGCTTGAAACTGGTAGGGTGTGAGTTCAAATCCCAGTTGTACCGCTTTTTTTATCACACCTGTGCGTTATAATCACACTGATTTTTGCACAGCACACACAAATAATAAGAGTGGCTAAGGGGCGTAGCCGGCTAAGCCGAGTTTTTTCATTAGCTACTACTCCGGCTATTCCGGCAGCGCGGATCCGGAAGAAAAAAGGGGCCGGGCTACGCAAAGAATAAAAAGTGGTCTGGCTACGCGAGACAAGCTGGGCCAAGCGACTGAGACGCGCCGGGCAGCCGTTTAACCTGTCCACGAAAACATACCTATCATTAGGAATATATATTTACTTAGATAAGGTTGTAAAATCGTTGTAATAAATTGACTCACTTGTTATGATGAGCTGAAGATCGACGACTGGTTTCTCCTATCTCTGTTTCGTGAACGTATGGTACGGCAGCCATTTTTTAAATTTATTGTCTGACTCACGTGAGTTTGTCAGAGGGAAATTCTCCAATGAAATGGCGAAGCTACCAGTGTTTCTTTCAGCTTGATACAGCTAAATGGAGGTAATCATGGATAGTTTTCTGAAGGTATGCATTGGCATGAGTGGTTGACTTACTTTTAGGGGCTAGCTAGCTAGCTATATGGATAGCTATAGCTACTTAGCTATACTCTATTCTGTCCATATTTTACTTATTATTATTACAGTGAAACCTCATTTATAGGGCCACCTTTGGGACCCACAATAAGTGGCCCTATTAGTGAGGTGGCCTTATTAATGAAAACCTCATTAATCCGGCCATAAACAAAGTGGCCTTATTATCAAGGTTTTCAACAAATCAACACCTGGCTATAGTTGCTGTAACAGCTATATACGTATACTACAGGCTTCATCATAATGCACAGATAGGATTATTCATTACTTGAGGCATAATGGCTACTAAAAGCATGAAGCACATTGCTAAAACTATTGGCATAGCTTATGGCAGGTACTCAGGAGCAGCAACTTTTGCAGTGACACCTTGACTGTCTGCTCAGCCGGGTCCCTTTACTAAGGGAATATTGTGTTGGTTTTACCAGTTTGGTTCTGCAGTATGTGGCCACTGGCCTTACTAATGAGGTGGCCCTATTAACGAAAATTAAATCAATGGAATAGTATGGAAGATTCATCTGGACTTTCTGGACCTGGCCACTATAACAAGGTGGCCTTATTAATGAGGTGGCCACTAAGTGAGGTTTCACTGTACTAAACTTATATCACATACTGCAATTACTAATTACATTTAATGTCGGCTGTTTGTGAGTCAATCCTTGTGGAGGTTTCAAATGCCAGAATGTTTCTGACGGTTCTCTACACTTTCCTCTACTTTGTCTTCTAGTCTTCAGTTGTCTCTGAAACTTGCTGGTGAAAAGGGGGCTTCCTCTTGGCTATCCACCCTCCCCTTGGAATGTCATGGTTTTTCTCTCTACAAGAGTGGTTTTTGTGATGCTATCGCTCATCGATATGGTTGATCTCCTCAGAATCTTCCTTCAAGTTGTGCCTGTGGTAGATCCAACAGCATTGAACATGCTCTCAGTTGTCCGAATGGAGCTTTCCCTACTATCCACCACAATGACATCCAGGATCTAACTGCTGAGTTGATGTCTGAGGTTTTGTCATGATGTATCCACCAAGCTTTCACTTCAACCTTTAAAATTCTTTCTACATTCCGATGTTGGTGCTCACTTGGACATTAAGACTTCTAGTTTTTGGGGCTGTCGGTTTCAGTCCACTTTTTTCAATGTCAGAATTTAATCCTTATGCCCCTTCTAACCAATCCAACACCTACTGTCAGCATGAGTGTGCGAAATGCCGTCAATATGAGGAGGGGGTTCGTGAGATTGGTCATGGTAACTTCAGCCCACTTCCGGAGGTATGGGTGCCTCAACTACTGTTGCTTATAAACGCTTGGCATTCCTATTGTCTTGCAAGTGGAAGACGCCTTATTGCAAAATAATGAGTTGGCTACGTGGTCGTCTCAGTTTCTCCTTACTACATTCTGCCTTCATGTGCATAAGGGGTTCTTGTTCCTCCTCTAGTCAACCCTGTAAAGATCATGTTCCAGCTTCAGTCAACCTAGTAGGGATGCCTCGGGGGTATCTAAACCCCGAGATCGTGTTGAACTCTTAGTTAATTAAATGCTTTTTTTTCATGGTGTGTTTTGTTGTATGTCCTTTTATTACCATATAGAAGATGGAAAAAAATCCTTGTGGAGGTTAGCAAGCAGCCAGCTATGGCATTAAATTTTAATATTAACACATTTAAATATCTATATACAGTATATCTGCAGCTGGGAATTATTGACAAACAATATATCCCAGGCATGTCAACTACCCAGCTTTGGGGGATAATTTAGAGCCCAATGTAGGCTCTAACAGTCCAAACAACTTGTTCCTCCCCAGACAACATCCTTCTTGTTCCACTTCTTTACCTACAGTAGATCACATAAGCATGCAAACAACAGTAGTTGCAAGAGAAAATAGTAGCAGTAATTAATCAATAAATGAAAACTAAATTTATCTGATATCATGTAGCTAGTAACCAGGATCCTTGAGAACTCTGCTAGTTCTTCTTGTGACATACAAATGCATGCACCATAAGAAAGGCGTCACTATTCCAGCATCAAAGTTTGCATATGAGAGAGTCTTCTATGCCACATCCAGCTGCAGCACACCATGCCTTGCAAAGCCATGTGAGGTAACCCACATGCTTGAAGTGCTTGTTTGGTTTAGTTAGTGAGTGTACATGTCCTGTTTTGATATTTGAAGAAAGGATCCAACTCTGATTCTCAGATTGCCATGTAGGAAAGTATGGCACTTACTGGGCACTGACTACAAGCCATCAGTTCTTATAATGAACCCTCCTATATTGGTTTGCCTTTGACCACTTTAATTTCATGCGCTCGAAAAGCTTTGGAAATGTAGGATTATTGATTGCAACATCACCCTAACTCAGGTGTGTCATGGCAACATATGGATGGAATGGTAATTTCACCAGAGTGGAAGAATGTAAGCAAATAGTACGTGACTGCTGCCCAAGCATAATACTGTACACTGAAACCTCTCTAATCTGACACCTCTGTAATTCAAAATACCTCTATAATCTGACATTGTTTTGTATAAGATTTTTCCTATGCAATACTGCCTCAATAATCTGACATCCTTGCTAATCCGATACAATTTTCTTATTTCAATGAGTATCAGATTATAGAGGTTTCACTGTACTGATGTCTGTGGGTTGGTACTTAACTGTGTTGATCAGTGAGCTTTTATCTTCTGTAATACCTGGCACCTTGATTTTCTTGGACACTGGCACATGTTGTGAAAAGGTTTGTTGAACACCTAGGCCTGTTTGCATTAGATGAAGATGTGGAAGTAAGGAGAAGACTCTCAGCTCTGGAAGACTTTTGTACATATACCTGCTAGATAAGTTTTGAATGTTTGTGGTGAGAGATTTTGAAAATGCAACAAATTAAAATAACATAGAAAATTACTTCTGACACTGAGAATGGGATACGTATTCCATGAGTTTAACACATATTACTTCAGAGCAGATTGGTAAACAAAGTTTTTTGAGTGTCCTTTTGAACAAATTACTGAATTGTTGCATCCAGGTGGGAGATGTCCAGTTGAGATCCATGTGGAACTGCCACTGCAAAGAGGAACACGTGATAGCCAATTGTTTTTCTAATATCAATGTAATGATAAAAGTGTACATGTGTACAGCCTATCATGGACAGTCTGCTAAACTATTATGCTTACCTGGAATGTGCACTACACGTAGCTGAAATTGAAAGTATGCATGCTTATACAAAATGATAAGTAGCAAATTATGGAAGCATCTGCATCATGTGGTTACCTGTATACATGTGCTGTACCTATAGCTACTGTTTAGGATGGCAACTACAGCTGTGGTGTCACAGAGAGCGATAGCTGTCCAATGCTTACCCCAGATGAATGCACTTATCAGGATGGAGATCAACTCTTTTTCAAGTTTTCAAGTCATTATAATATTATATAGTTAATCAATTCCCACTGTAGTTGGAACCACTAGTCATAGTGCCAAGCCCCACAATCCTAATCCATGTGCATCAAGTCATTTCCGGTCTGGATGAATAACGAGGACTGAAACATTCTAGCTGTGAGCAAACTTCCATTTCTGAGTAAAAATCAAAATTAAGCCTTTTGTGATCATGATGACCAGGATTCTTTGGCTTACTACATACAGAAGGCAGTTTCATAATCAAGATGTATTGGTATAGTTAAAAGGATATTACAGCCATTTTATGAGTCACAAGACTATATAGCTACATAGAAATGTGTCAGCCTTTTTTGGCAGTGACAGTGAGTGGTTACCTTGACTTAATGGCAAATTACAAAGAATTAGCAAGGAATATGCTTGAAGCTGGCAATTCTCGAAGGCACTGTTGTCCATAAAATCCAATGAGCACATATGACCTTAGAATAATCTGTAAGCCTAAGCTAACTATAGTTCATATTAATAACATTGAATTTATCTGGAATCACTAGACCTGTTCATCATTACCACAATTAGAAAAAGCAGTGTATAGAGTAAATGAAGTGAACTCACCCAGTTGCAGCTTAATTAACAAATAAATAGTAAATATCACAAAAATATTCTATAAAACAACCAAATGGTCACATCACTACAATCAAGTAAGATGTAAGAAGTCACTCATTTTCATCTTCCCCATCACATCCACACTTCCATACATGTTCATCTTGTAGTTGGGTTTACGTTTGAACATTGTGATGAGGTCAAACTTGTTGTCTTTCATCTGTTGTAGTTGACTTGCTATTTGATCTAAAGCAAAAAAGAGTCCTCACAACTCAATGCTACAGTGTAGATATTTCAAATTCAACTTGATAGCACTGAATGTAACTTTATGTTTTAATGAATGTTGAACTAAAACTATAATATCTTATAGAAACTATTTATGAAAGTGGCAAATCAGGATGTGCAGTTATAAAATAAATAGTAAGTTGTATAGTCATGCATGTAGGGTTGAAACCGGGCCAGTACTACAACCAAATAACCCGCTAACCTGGATAGTAATCCGGATCTGACCTCTAAATAGAGGCTTGTATCAAAAGCTAGATTGTGTAATAAGTGGGGTGGTTTCAGGCACAACACTGTAGCAAGACCCATGTATTTGACAGACTGCAGTTACTCCTACTTTTAAAGGATATAGAAGGCTACCACACACTGACTGGCTACCTTTGCATAACGGCCATGGTCATGAGGTTCCAAATATTTTCCCATACAATTGTATGCATTGTGGTCTGCATTAAGTGGTCACCTGTCTAATGCATATATATAACAGTCAACCAAGAATTTGCCTATGAATCACTGTATACATAACTTCATCCTTCGTATAGTAGTTGCTACCTTTTATGGTAGCTTGTTAAGCCAATTTCCTGGCACCACAGCACCGTTTCAATTAATGAGCAATTATCATACTTCCTCCCTTTCAATGAATATAATCTATCAGGCTTCATTGCTTAAACATATTCAATAGCTATAACCAACATTCACCTTGCCCTTTCTGTACTAAAAACTAGTAAAATATTACTGTATTGTGGTTGGCGCGAGCCTCCTAATAATAATTACTCATTTATAACGGTCATAGCCACTAAAATTCTGCTGACCACCTCAAGCAAGTTTTCTCTATAACAGCCACCTGTATATAAAGGCCAGATATATCTGGTCCCAAGGTGACCATTAAAGACAGGTTCCACTGTATTAACCCAAACAGCATGACACTGTAATTAACAGTTGGTAAGTGGGAATGACTCTACAGACAGCAAAAACACAATTCCAACAAGGGTGCATGTGACTCCATGTATGTGTACAGACAGCAATGCACAATTCCAATAAGTGGAAGTGGTCCCATTTACACAAACAGACAACACACCTCAGCATGACTCAGTCAAAGTGTACTATCACACATGATCCAATCCGGACCAGGCATGGATGTTCTATAAAGCAGATAAGACCCTGAACACAATGCCCTAGACCCAACTTGGTCTCATCCCCATAGTCATGTATGCAGCCCCATAGTCATGTATGCAGAACTGCACACATACCACATGTACTGGTAGCTACACACAACACTTCACCTTGCATGTCTACTGTAATCTGTCCTGAAGATTCAGTGTTAAGCTTTTCACTGAGCTTGTCAATCTGTTCAAACATCTTCCATGCTGCTGTAGGGATCTTTGATGGTTGATGATACGAGTACTATAAAAACAATGTATATATCCACATGGAAAAATCTTTAGTTGTGGATTGTGAATGTATATTGGAAAAGCTATACATGCTCAATTAGCAATGTGGTTAGCAATGTACACTAAAGGCCCTAAGAGTTTGCCTAGACTATTCTACTCTCTTTGCCTCTACAACTAAATCCTATCCATTATCAACTTGTATTAAAGGTCCAAAATAGTAAAATACACTTTGGCTATTATCAATCCTTGCTACTAGTGGGATAGATTGGTGTATGTGATTTAGTTAGATTTTGTTTTGTTTAGTAGATATAACACATTTTAATGTATTGTGGTTTGTCAATTATATTATGTCATAATGCAACTTTAGTACACATTGAAGCGACAGAAGCGTACATGTACAGCTATATTCGATTTAGTTTCATGTCATAACAACTTAAGAACTTGTACTGCAACCAGTTACAAGCCAGTAAGTGAATCTACACTGGTCTTGTGGTGAAGAACGCTCAAGAACTCCTGTTAAAGGGACTGTAAATCAACAGTACAGTGGTCGAAACACGTCTGAGTTCATTTCTTAAAATGTTTTGAATACACTGAAGGGTCCAATACAGCGGATGGAGGTAGAGAAACGCGAGGAAAACAATTGCGATGGTGCCACTGGCAAGACATTACTGATCCCTACCACGACTCAGGAAAGTGTAATATAGATACCATCGTTTGTTTCATGGTACTGCTAACCCAGCTTTGTAAACAAATCGAACTAATCTTACTTCAGTGGAGCATAATGAAGCGTGAGCTTCAATAGTGCAAAGCACTGGACACAGACCGAGCTGCTACAGGCAACTACAGAACAACTCCGCTATTGTTTTCCAGCAGAACATTCGAGTACTCTTGGAACACTATGAAGTTGAAAAGGAGAGCTTGGGCATTGCCGCCTGCACGTGACGTAACTAGACTTTGTGGCTTAATATCTCGGAATAACACCATAATTGAATTATTAAAAAGGTGTTTTTGTGCATTGCATGATACAAACAACCTATTTATTCAATAAAATGGCAAGTGAAATTTTCCATTTCAGTGGACTGTACCTTTAATATGTATTGCAGCTTGCAAGTACTTTGCCCAATACCAACATTTAAGATTGCATATAATTATGCAGATGGCCTTTATCTCTTTGTGTATTATATAGGACAGCATAAACATTGCATAATAGTTTGTATGCCATCATCCAAACAAATTCAAACCTCAACTGTCATGCATTCAAGAGACATTATATGCAAATAATATTATTCTTTTACACATTCAAGTTCTGTACATACTGTACAGTGAGTTTGATGTCTCTATAAAAAATCAAATTGACACTTTTGTGCTACATATACAACAGCTTTTTTATTTAATTTACTACCACAAGATATATATGCAAGTTATGATTTGTCAAGTCATGCCAAAGCACTGTCATACCAGATCACGTATTTTCTGTATAATAGCAAGTTTTTCTGAGGGGAAATTTTCATGTTTTTCACGGATTGGCTCTAATTCACAAAACTTTTCTCTCAAAATTTGCATCTAAATCAAAATTGCATTGTTTATAATGTATAAAAGATCTCAACAAAGCAAAATTTTCCCCTTTAAAATTTTGGATGGTGGCTAGGCTTGCACCAATTATTATGTCAAGCATAATAAGCTAGCAAAGCATCAAGCATTGCGTCAGCATAATAGGACAATTTTAAAATTAAAATGTGCATTGCAAGTGCCAAAAATACAACAAAACATGAACACATTACACCTTAGTTCTGCATTCCATATCAAGAATATGTGCAGTGTTATTATTTTTATTGTTTCTTGGCTGATTATTTACACTTTGCGGAAATAAGATTGAGATACTCTGATAGAGCAGTCACTTACTCTAATACAGCAGTCAGGAAAAACTGATATACTCAAACAAAACAGCCATCTCTAGAGCACAATCTTGATCATGATTTTTGAGCACTACTCAAAAACACAATAGGTTACTTTCAAAGCATTATTAGCTCAAGTATGATAGTGGCGATCTATGAATATTTCCCCTCAAAAGAAACTGTTATACAGTAGTATAAATTATTACACATAATGTAGTTGAACCTTTGTGTAGCACATAGTCATAACAGAATAATTATGCATCGTGCTTTCTTGTGTGACCATGCTGGCACTTACATTTCCAGTAGACCATTGTACACTTTTCTGCCTTTCACTTTCATAGTCTTCCTCCTATACGTAATTATAGTAGTATAACAATGTATTGAAATTCTACATATATACGTATATATATAAACAACTGTAGCTTATCACTTTCTATAGTATTTTATTAGCATGTCTCACAGTAAATAATTGCTCTTTCTTAAATTTACCAGACATAAAGTATGGAAGGAGGATCTATGTACTTACCATATGACAGGTAACTTTTGATGAAAGAATTTGACAAATTAGCTATATTTGTCAAATTTTAATTCATCAAACGTCAATAAGTGCCTCAAAAGTCAGTGTTTAGATCTGTGATTTCTTGCTTTTCGTCAAGTTTTAATTCGTCAAAGCTGATTAATTGTGAATTTGACAAATTTTCCTTTTGTCAATATTTTCTGTTATATGGTATATAATACACCCTGTAATATAGTAATCACTGTATTTCTAAAACACAGCATGAACAAATTTGGGTCTGAGCAACAACGTTTCAAGTAGGTATGGCATAATATGACACAAACATTTGACAACAAAAATTTTCATATCCACGGTATGCATCTAACTTTGTAGTTTATTTGACTTACAGTCAATGCCACTTCCTTATCAAACATCTCCTTGTAATGAGGTGTGCAGGAATGTACCTTTTCCTAAAATTGTTAATGTAAGTACAATTAATACTTGTGCTACATACGCACCTGTATAAACTGGTGCAGTTCAACTAAAGTTTTATCCTTCCACTCTGTACCAGTAAAGTAGTCAACCATTGCATCAACTAGGATCGACCCATCAGAGCCACAATGATCAGGTCCTGTTGACATGGCTAACATTTCCCTACCATCACCTGCAACTCCTAGTACGTAATAGGAGACAGATTACTGGTTACATCAATGAAGTTTTCTACTAAATATTAACTATATCTTTCAACAAAAAAGGAATTTGCTGCTTTGCAAAGACAGCTACTAAGAGCAGCAACCATTATACATGCTCCTATTATGCTCTCAGGCTGTTCCATTGTACTGCAGATATATGTGTACGTAAACTCTGTGTCTTTAGTGCTAATTTTCCTGTGAATGCTCTTTTAACTTGTGGTGACTGTTCTATTAGGTCTTAAGAATGCTAATATTTTAACTTGTGTGACAGTTTTAGATGGATATCCTTATTACAATTCGCAGTTCTCTGATATCCAACATACCACAATTGTATAGCAATACAGTAGGAATCCGAATCTCAATTATCCAAACCTCAAATATCCAAACAGTATACAGTGTAAGTGACTGCCCTATTAGAGTATTTCCTCATTAGGTGAACATTCTATTAGTATGTTCTATTAGAGTAGTTGAACAGAACTTAGTATATAAATGAATGGGCTTCATTTATCCGATTATCTGAACACTTTTATGATTTAACTGGCACACAGGTGTTCGGATAATATAGATCCTACTGTACTTTAACATACTGTATATATAATATTATGCTGGCACAATCATGCAGCACAGGCCTATATAACTGTGCGTACAGTACACATGAAGAATTTTAGAGTGCTTGAATTAAACTAATACTATACGTATAATTAACCACTTGCATACTTTCAATAATGATGAATGTCTAAACTAAACTGAAATGTGTTACAAAATATGTGGCATCTGTAAATGTGCAACTACACCACCTGCTGTTGTTGGAAACATAGTCCATGCTTTGATGTTACAGTGCAATAGTTATCTGATTATATTGTGCCACAGTTGCATGTCATTATGTTGAAATCTTAATACAAAAAATCAGGCTAGCTATGTTTGTCATATTTCTACAATATCTAAGAATAATAAATGCATTATCCTAATAAATTCATTTTCCATGCTATTTTGTTGCTACAGTAAACATAAATGTACTATTTTAATATCTGTTAACTGCACAAAAATCTTTCAATTTGGACATATAGTAAGGAAATGCTACAGTATTACAGGCTACATGTATGAGGATTGCTATGTATATACAATGCCTGCTATACTCTATGTACATAGAGGACTTGCACATTGACAATTCATTGCAATTTTTGTGCAACCACAGTTGTCAGCTGTTTCAGGACAATGTGGTGACTAAACAGTGTCTTCTCTATTTGTAATGGTCTATAGTGAAGTGAATGCATATCTCATGTTGAATAAATAACACCCAGCTTGTTAGAAACAGCAAAGATTGAATCAGTGAGTAATTTACCTAAAATTAAATTGCCACCTACAGTATTTTACCGAGCAAGTGTTGAGGAATTCTAGTTCAAAACTAGTCCTGCTTCCCATTGCCGCTATACTCCGCCCATAGTGAGTATATGTTATTATTTCATTCTGACCCCACGGAAAGTTAGGCCACCAGACAACCATTGCTAGCCCGTGTCATCACACGGTGCAAGTCCTCTATACATGGACATACATGCATTCATACTTTTAGCAGCATCTTGTAGCACATTTCCAGAATATGAAGCCTGGCATATAAAGAGAGTGTTCTTAGCGACAAATTCATCCTCCAGGTTGAGTATACCATCAAAGCGAACGCTTGATCCATTAAAGAATGCCAAACTTCCAGCATTGGGTATCATTGATGGTGGATTATACCCTATTGGTGGAATCCATCCTTCTCCAATGAAAATCACAATCACTATGAACCAAAAAAAGAACCCTCATTAAGGACAGTACATATTAGATCTCTGCCTATTTAAACATATGTGTGATACCCACATACAGTACTGTATTTATGTTACTTTACGTAAGCATAGAATCACGATCAGTCATCAGTTTTTCTAATCATACATTGAGATAAAATGGTTGTAAAGAATCCAAACCATTATAGCTTGCCAAGGGCAGCAATACACATATGAAATTTATTCATCAATTCAAAGCATTTCCAATACTTGCATGTAGCTGTTTGTTGAGTTCCCCACTAAATAAGATTAAAAATTTGATGAATGTAGTACTGTAGTATAACAAGTGCTCACAAAAGATGTGGGCAACAGATAGAATTTGTAATGGATGGGGTCCACGATATGTCTGGAGATAAAGTTTGAGTGTTGTGCTTGTAGTTTGTATGCAACAGAATCATCACAGAAAACACTTGGCCAAATTGTAACATGCCATCCACCAGTACACCCTGAATCTCATCAAGCCAGGTCCTTACCAAGGCCGGAAATTACCATTATTTTGAGCTTGCAGAAGGTGACTCTTCAAAACAGTCTCGCGTAGATTGTGTAATGCTGAGATTTAAAACCTACCTGTATGCTGTTAGTTGGATTTTTGCCTGATGTGTGATTTGGACCAGTTTCATTAAAATCTGACCACTTATGCAAGGAAATACCTTGACACATTCAGTGAATCCTTACAGTTTACCAAGAATATGAAAATGTGCTTTATGACAAAATAATAATTTGTAGCTATAATGATACCTCCAGATATTGTAATACATTGTCGCACACTATATCCAGCACATGATAATTAATGTGCATGCATTCATGAAAAGCAATTGTATAAACACAGTGAAGGCTACGTACTATGTACAATACACTTAATTACTCCTATAATATGTGTTAAAAAGAACTTAGTGTTACTATTATAAATGTGTTACCTGAATCTGTATCAGTCATGAGTACAGTTTTCATAGGCTTTTCAGTAGGCTTGCTCCAGCCAAAACCAAAACCACCACTATAGTTTCCTGAGCACCCTACACAATTGCAAGTAATATACAATTGTAAGTAATTGCAGTTTAAACAATAAAAATTAAGTATGTATCCATGTAAATCACAGAAACATACGTAACAGTAAATACACCAAAATTAATATTTATCCAAAATGCTGTGTCCTATCACACAGTGCGGTAGTACTGTATATTAGGGATCATGTAGAACTGGGGTTTTCCAGCCAAATATATCACCCTAAAATTAACCTCAATTTCTCTCCATGAGAGCTTGGCAGCATTGGTTGGGCATAGCCAAACCCAAAAATTTCTTCGGACCAACTCCACAACCTTTCCAAAAAGTTTCTGTGGAATTTCTTTTTAAATTTCTGCTTAACAGAATTTTACGCTGACTGACTACTGTAACTAATGCCTCCAGCCAAGTATAACTCGACAATGAATAAGGCTAAGGGCTTGATTTCTTCACTGTTTGACGTTGCTTTGTCCTGAGATATGCCTTTTCACCAACCACAGTACACACAACACATGCATCATGTATTTGCCTTTGTCCTCCTTTGTGTTCCAGTTATTTTTGCCTACAATGCAAGCTGTCGATTGCTATAATGTGATGCAGCTTCCCTGTGGCTGTGTTGACTATGATGCTTATCACCTGTATTTTCAGGATTGATTGCAGAGACATTTTTCGTACTGTTGTTCATTTGTTACGAACACTGTGCAACAGGCGGAGCAAAGCTGAAACAAAGTGTAATGGCCACCTCCCTTTTTGTTACTTAACTGATTGTTGAGGTACGTGTACATTCTGACGCTGATATATTTTTATGGAATTCCAGGTACCATTCTTTCTATGCACTGTTTCAGTAGTCATAATTATATTATGAAAAAGTGAACAAACAAGTAGAAGGAAAATTAGGAATTTTAAGTTGGATAGGGATCAAAGAAAAAATAGTGAAACAAGGAAATAGCTAAAAAGTGGAGGTTGCCTATGTGCGTAGATATACGTACTAGTGGACATTAAATCCTTAATGCAGTTATGGTTTTAGATTGAAGTTTAGGGATTTAATGTCCACTAGTATGTATATCTGCAGGTATAGGCAACTTCCTTGTTTCATCACATTTAGCTTTTGCCTTGTTTTTTTTTTCTTTGATCCCTAATCCAACTTAAAATTCTGCTACTATATTCTTTTTACAATCTAAGTCTGTTCACTTTCAAAACATACTCTATCATTTATAGCTACACAGTGAAGTAATGGCTTTGAATCATTAACAATATGTAAACATATTAGCATATTTTACATTCTACTAAGTTTAACAACTTTAACACACATAAATTACAAGAAGTAACACAATTGGTTACACTGTAGTGTTTTAAAGGAAAGCGACTCAGTAAAATTTGCTGCTATGCTTTAATGATATGATCCACATTAGTGTATTATGTCAATTGATGTAAAAATACCAATGAATGACACTAATTTGTATTTCTTGTGTGCTAAGATATCAGTTGTTAGTTAGTTGTTGAAAATGAGTAGTGAAGTTCAGTAATGACATATATTACAGCCACAGAATGGAGTCCTTCAATGATACAACCCTTACAGATGGCAGCTACATGGAGGTGCCCCTGTTTGTCAGCTACCTCAAAATAATGATGATGATGCTGGCTCCACCTGTGCTGGCTATTCCAAGTGGCTTGGTGATGCGTGTGATTGCCAAAGAAGAGAGCCTGCACACCAAGTACTACTTTTTGGTTGGTAATTTGCTAGCTACTGATTTTCTGGGTGTTGTGGCAGAAAGTTTGGTCCAAATCATTGGTCTGATTATGCATGTGGCAGGGTGTCACGCTGAATTTAGTTGTGCTCTTCTGAAGTTGCTCGAAACACCTACTTTTGCCAGTCAGCTACTATTGGCCACCCTTGCTATTGATCGGTTTACAACCATCTCATATCCCCACCAATATCATCAGATCATGAACAATAAAATTGCAGTCGGCATTTTAACAGTAGTTTGGATGATGGCAATTCTTACCTGCTCAATCATAGTTTATGGTATGTCTTTCCAATATGTAGCGGGATTCGCAGCATGCCACAGCTTGGATGGCTTTCCTCTAGATTACCTTTTTAAAGGAAGTTTCATGGTCCTTACAACTGCGCTAATGATAGCCATCAATATCTACCTATACAACAAGATCCATGAGACGAGTGCCAGATACAGAGAAGGAGTGCAATTACCCGGCCATGGTGTACACCTAAGGAGAGCCACACATCTAGATACACTTAAAACTCACATCAAACCCACTGCATCCATTTTGCTTCTTGGTGGGTTAGATATGCTATTCAACCTGGCTATGCGAATGTTATCATTTTACTCCCTCAATAATGATCCAATCACAAGGCTGTATGTTATGGAGTTTCTGGTGCAACCAATCAAATGCTGTCAGTTGATGTGCCATCCTTTGGTTTTTGCAGTTTTGATTACTACAATTCGTAGTAAGATATTTGATTTTGAACTGTACCACAGGCTCTTTAGCCGTCACAGCAAAGTTATTGTACTGAATAGGCAGTGAAACCTCATACCTGCACATAAATCTTAAAGATACACACAACCATTATATCTCCTTGTACACAGAATTTAAATTAATTTTATTTATTAATTTATTTGTTCACTGTGTATTGTTATTGTTATTGTTATTAGCACTTCATTGCTATATATGCACTTGACCAATAAGCATTGGTTATTCAGACGCTAATAATTATAGAAGTGAAAAAGAGTAGAAATAAGTTGTGTAATGTTAATGAAAATTAGTTGCACTTCATGCCAAAGAAAACCAGCCATTATTGCACATTCCTCAAATTCCATGTTATTACTTCTCTGCTATCTATAGTAACAAAGGAGTGGACAGTCAAAGTTTTGACTTTTTGTGCATGATGAATAGTCCTGGTATAGTGCTAGACAGTTGGAACAGGAATAAATTTGATTTGTATAAATTACAGGTGCTTATTTAATCAATCATAACTCATGACTGAAATAAGTTACGAAGACAGGGTTTGGCTCAGTATGTTCACCATAAACTAGCACATCGATTAAAGTATAGTGTTTTCCCTGCATGTCTTCATGTGGACATTCCATTGAGTAGGCCATTCCATTGATTCCAAAATGACTACGGTAAACTTTATTTCTACCGCATCATAAACAAGCGCCCATAACTCACATGTCATAGGCTGTATAAACATGCAACAATAATTTTCTTACTCCTCATGAAATGATGAAAACAAAAATCTGATGGTGTATAGATATGAGCTTTGTTTCAATGCATACCATACCAATGCGATTAAAACATGTGTAAAATCTGTATGTAGAATGTGTATTTTTATCCAGTATGTTTTTATTACAAAATAGAATTTTGCGAAAATGGCTGGTTTTTGCTCAACGTGTCACATATTATTCTGTATCGCATGTTTTTCACACTCTGTAGCCTGTTTTTCACACTCTGTAGCCTATTTTCACACCCTGTTTTCATACTTTTGTATTTTAAACTGAATTATGAAAACATGGCTGAGCAGTGTTAAAACAGAGTCACTACTGCTGACCCCAATGACCAACTGACCCAGATAGCATCAGGTCAGACTTGAATTTGCCCCGGATGTGACCTGGTTTAAATGAAAGCAAGGCATATGGGAATGCCACACCACTCAAGAAATGTATAATACTCTAAAACGTTTAGGAAAACATACCAAGCATGACCGAGACTCTATCCATAAGAAGATGAATACATCAGTTCTAAAATTAACACAAATTAAGCCTTTTAAAATCATAGTTCCATTTTTTATTATTAAAGACAGGGTATTATCCGTCACATCTCATCTTCGTAATAATTTCTTTCATAAATCATACTAGCTATCTATGGTAACTCCAAAACAAAACATCACAAAATTTGGTAATCACCATGCTTACTTGTGACATGCTATAAATTTTGAATGCTTGAGTGTGTCCTGACCTTTACCAAAAGGGGCAGGTGCAGCAAGACTATTGCTTATAAGACTCACGAAAGAAGCTTAAATGCTGTTTAGTCGACATGGCTTCATGCAGACAGTCACACACCATCTCAGATTGGTGAGCATGGCTCACAAAAGAAGCTGGGCCGCTGCTGCATATATACATTTCCACATAGTCAAGTTAATTATGTTGTTTCAAATGTGATTTGAACCCCCAGGTATTTTATAAAGCAGTTGACCTGCACAAAATGTGACTTTTATGACCTGAACAATGGACGACCTGACCAAGTTCAACCCTGATTTGTGTAGTAAAAGCTGTGATTTTAAGCAACATTACCTTTTTATGACCGTATCTTCAAGCATATCACCATACGTATGTGATGGCAGGGCTGATAGATATATCAACTTGATCAGGTCATATGGAATCTCCTGCCTTAATATAGGGTTCTCAAAACCACCTGACTCACTCAAAGTGAAAGAAATATACAGTGAAAACATTTGGTGACTGTCCAAGGGTGTTCATATCTCTAGCCTGTGTTACAGCTGGCCAGTGACATTTCAAGGTGCCAGAGCATTTCCAGTTCATGTGACTGGCACATGTTTCTAGAAACCCACTCCCTGGGCAAATCAGTGGCATGGCTGTCATGGCTGTGGAGTAAACATGTACTGTACTGGTGTGGCAATCCATTTATGGCTAAAAGTCAAATACAGTGGTGCATGCATAGATCGAAAATTTTCAAAAATTTGGTCACAACAGTAGACCCTCGGTTATCCGAACCCCACTGTGTCTCAGGTAATGGTAAAAGTGTTGTGAATTGTTCGGCCTATACATATATATACAGAAATAACCTAATAGAACATAATACGTATGCACAAAATACTCTAATAGAACAGTCATTTCTAATTTTGGATAAACGAGGGTACAGATAAACGAGGGTTGGATAACCGAGGGTCTACTGTATTGAGAATCATTTACACAAGTTGTCCTGACACATAACATACATAGTCTGAGTAGATATTGATATTCAACATGAAATTTTCACAACTGACAGCCTACCTAATGTTACATGCAATAGTGTGTGAAGAATCCAGTTACCTATGTTCCCATATTTTTAGGGGTATGCCCATTTCAGGATAGGTGCATTGGTTGGTTTAATGCAAGAAGAATATTATAGCATGTCTAAATCTCCATTGCTGTCCGGTTTATAACACAAGGATGCCATATGGCATCTTTAGTGATTAATTAAATTAATAATATTATGTGACTGGGCCTGCAAAAATAGGGCACATAAAAATTGCCTACTTTTTAAAACTTTGATAAATCATAACTTTGTATTCTGTTATTGTTTGGCCATGAAATTTCAGCACTTCTTAACAATATAGTGGGCTTTAAAATAAAAGTTATAGAATAAAAATATCCTATCTCAGCATTGAGATACAAGATGTTATGTGGTGGGATATAGCTTGTGCCCACATGCCCTATTTTTGCAAGTCCGGTCACAAATTTGTTTGCATCTACCTTTTTGTGTATACTGTATCATACTATGAATTTTTGAGGAACAGTGTATTTCATAGTTATACTTATCGTCTGTTTGTCCATGGTGTTTTATCAGCATACCAAAGAGATTTTCAAAACAATAACCACATAGTCTACATAAAGGAAGGGGAAGGAAAAGGTAAGTCATGAGTTTGTAATACTACTTTAAGTCGGATGGGTTTTAGGCCATGTGTGTATTTGCACATGCGTAGTTGTAAATACACCTGAAAACCAGCCGTAATGTGGGTTGCTTCGATTACAAACAGACTAACAATACTGACTTATGGAACATTAGAATTCTGTTTAATGGTAGAATATGTTCAAAAAGTTGATGACCCATTATTTATGATTTATGGCATTCTTGTGGTTGCCTTTATGTACACGATAGTGATATATTAAATTCTATAGACAATAATGAACAAAGCGGGTATTCCATGCTAGTTTAGATTGTGAGATATGGTAGTTTATATAGAGTGATCTGTTCTCCTAAGAACGATTCAGTGGTGAAAAGGTACATACAATTATGTAACAATTTATTTTTAGAACATGGCCAAATACGTATAAATCTTCTAGTTATTGTAATGGTACACAGCTAGGAGATGAAGTCATACGTTACAATAAATTATACAAGTATAGAATTTTATAACAAATCAGGGATCAAAGAAATGAAGTAGTGAAACAAGGGAGATCACCTACACTTGAAGATATACTAGTGGACATTTTATCCTTACTTAGTCTATACCCATGACTGAATTAAGGATTAGGTGTAGGCAACCTCCCTTGCTTCACTACTTTTTTTTTCTATGATCCCTAATTGAACTTAAAATTTCCAAGGTACTTGTATAATTATCTGTCCATTTATTGTTGTAACATGTGACTTCATTTCCTAGCTGTATAGCGTAAGTGACCTATTATCGAACGGTACCTATTATCGAACATAAAAATCACGTAACGTATTCGGAAGTTTACAATTTTATTCCGCATACTCGTAAGGTGTTTAAATGGAGAATTCCAATAGTGTAGCCTATTCTTAATGAGCTTTCCATCCTTTAGAGTTTATGTGTGGACATCACAGCAGTCTTGATACTCATCACCACTGACGAAGAAATGAAGAAAAAGAACACAGGAATCGCCGTGAAAGAAGTACAACTCGAGCGTGACTTTGGCAGCGGGATTGGGCCTCTGTTTGTCGTTTTCCTGAGTAAAAGATGTATCCACGAAGACTGTACAGAAGGGGTTGTTGTAAACAAGGATAATAAGAATGTGTTATTGGTCGTAATGTGCTGATTTTTCACTGTACACATTTTACACTAAATGATTTGCCGTTGTAACTCACAAGTGCATGTTTGTATCAAAACTATACTTCAGTTACAGTATCATTGTACTTCAGATAACACGTTGGTATAATAAGTAAGAGTGTGTAGGTTGCACTGAAATCACCACAGTAGAAAAGGTGCAAAACGTTCGATAATTGATTAACGCAAATTAATGGGCATTCAATAATAGGTATCGGTGTTCGATAATTCATATTTTACGGAATGCTGAAATCCACTCATAACACGGACGCTAATCAGATACTATTGCTCAAACTTACGTGAGGTATTCTACAAGAAAGGCGCTACCTCCTGGTGAAAATTCGAAGTTGATACTACTTTCCTCGAGATATTTATGAAGTAAAGTATAAACGTTGTTCGATAATCGGTCACTTACGCTACCACTACAATTACTGTACAGGTCATGAAGCATATATTAAATGTACTCTGGTATGCCAAAAGCTACCTGTCGGGCTGAAGCAAAGTCCAACAATGAAAAAAACAAGCCGTAGTCTTAGCCGTTATTGAGCTACACTTGTCTGAAGGCATCAGTTAGGTAGCAGAGAAAAATTTCACAAAATGTAGCAGCCTATTGGAAGTGTTTCAAGTCATACTGAAGGCTTGGTTATACTTGCCAAGGCACCATAAGGGTACTGTAAGGCTGGTTTTAGGGTGGTTTCTTTGGTCAGAAAACCCCAAACCTTTTACTTTCGTACTGTACGGTAATATGTAAACTATTATTTAGTACCTATGTACCTGTGAGAATCTTTCCAATACTACAGGCATTTACAATGGTATCCTCCACTCCACACATGATACCACAGGTACCAGTTGCACACACAACATTCTCAGCTTTAACCACAGCATTAGACACAAACACTTTGTAAAGCTTCTCAAAGTTCTCCCTAACTTTTAGCTCTTCTTCAAATGTCTGTTGTCCTCCATTAACCAAAAACAGCCATGTGCACGGATCACGAGCCCTGGAATCCAAGGCAGGCAACCTTTTATCTCTTTTTTTAGCCTGCAGTCCTCTAGGTGTCCCAAATATATTTCCTGCATTTTGGTTAAAGCCTTGGCCAAATCCTCCCTGGTTGTCCCCTCCTTGTCCAAACATTCCTTGACCTGTAGTCGCTCTACCAAATGCTCCCCCTGCTGCAGGTGTTCCACCAAATCCTGAACCACATGGATTTGAGCCAAATCCTCCTGGGAATTGATTTACACCAATAGTCTCATTAGCTGCTAATGGCGCAGGGGGTGGAGTGGCTGCAGTTTGGCCAAATCCTCCAGAACTACCAAATAGTCCTCCACCTCCTGAGTTAAACCCGCTTGTACCAAACGTTTGGTTAGTCTTTGCTGGGGAAGCTGTACTAATTGTATTTTGAAAACTCAAACCCCCTGCAGCCGACTGTCCTGCACCAAAGAGTCCACCGCCTGCGCCAACTCCACCTGACAAGGATGCTCTCAAACCAAAACCCTGACTAGCAGCTGAGGTCGCAGAACTGCCAAAAAGTGAAGCCCCTCTCGGGGACTGCGACGTGGCAGTAGTAGAGGATTGACCAAATAGGTCGCTAACTGTTTGACTAGTAGTGCTTACACTTTGACTCGACGGCTGTTGTTGGTTTTCAGAGTTGTTCCGTGAAGAAGGTAGCATTGTAATCGTTTAGTACCCGATACACTCCGTCACTCCCTCTCTGTTAGTTGACGCCCTTACTAAAAAAAATTGCACGGTAATCACAAAAAAAAATTTTTTTAAGCGGGCAACGAGTGCTGGGTTGTTACTGCTACAGTACTAGTTTGTTTCATCTAGTCACTCGCACTATCTCCTATATACCTGCGTGTGTCTGAGCAAATGTCAGTGTTTCTTAGTTCAGCACACACTTCCGAGCTAGCTATAGGTGCTGGTGTCTGGGCTCAGCTGCTGACAGATTTTGAACATTTGAACTTTCGACATTTACTAGATAAGCTATTTCATGGATGTGACTATTTTTCAATAGCTACTGGCTCCTTTAATGCTGATCAGGTATTATTGATATGTTAATTGAAATCTCAAGATATAGCTAGCTGTGTCTTAAACTTCAAGTTATAGTGTTAGTAATAGTATTATTCTTTAATACCCATTGTAAAATTGTATTCCATTATAAATGTTTTATTAGAGTGTAGTTTGACTGCTCTATATAATAGAATACATCTGACTGCTCTATTTGAGTATCTCAATGTATTACCCTTGTACTCCCTTAATCCTCTTTTGAGGAAGCAATGTAAGCTTTCTAGTAGATACTGTTCCCATTTATTATTCTGCATATGTGACCGAATTTTTGGAAAATCACCCATATGGGTGCATTTGACACCTAAAATATTTAATGATCAAATCACAAACTTTATAGTGCAAATCTACTTGTTGATGGTTTTAAACATGAAAATTCTAATTATTTCACGTGCGCCCATATGGGTGATTTTCCAAAATTCAGTCGACTCCGGCACATATTTGTGATGCAAACTGGTGTTCCTGCTGCAAAACCACAAGTTAAAATTTCAGTGGAGGTTTTTGGAACCCCATGCAGGAACACCCCCTCCCTCCCTAAATATGCTTTGATCTGAGATTACAATTGTATGACAACATGTCATCGTTCTTGCACTGTAGTCCACATGTGTTAAAGGATTCAATTCACAATCACATAAAGGTCAGCCATCCTAAGTGTTATCGTCTTGTGTACCGGTAGCTATAGCTATGTGTTGTACAAATAAATAATACTATACCTTTCTTACAGTACTGTTTCTTCTAAGCAAACAGCTTGTAGTGTCAGTATAGCTGTTATTATAGAAGTTATACATTATGCTATCCACACTGTGCAAAAAAATGTGTTTTGAGATTTTGTGCATAATGAATTGTGGTGTTTCCTGAGTCAGAATGTGTGAAATTCCTGAGGAATTGTCACAATTAATTTATTTTTTGGTAATTTAGCTATGTAAAGGAATGCCCCAGATCCCTTCCAGGTAATAATATTATATGCATGATATATGCGACAATTTTTGTGATAAACTTATACATTTCCTGAAAATTTCATTTACAGAAGTACCATGGAAACATATTGTTTTGCACAGTGCCAGCAAGCCAAGGACTGCATGGCCATTGCTACCTGGTTAATAGTGTTATCACATTAAAATATTATTTAAATACTCATAACTGCATGTCTGGCGGATCCAGGATGGGGCATTTGGGGCAAATGCTCCCCCCCCCCCCTCACCTAGTGGAGGAGCCAGCCATACTTCTACTAAACTTTGTCAGGCCAAGATCAGTTCATAAAACTCATGAAAACACATTTTACTACAAATTAACCTGAGACCAAAGCAAACCAAAGTCAAACTAGCTGTGAAATTGTCACCCAGCACCTTCGTGCGTACTAAGCGCCTCTAAAATAATTATCGTGTTATTCTTATCCTCTTTACCAGTTAGCGAGCCAGTTAGGCACTGGAGGGCGTACACAGAAGGCAGAGCCTGTACGAAGTGTTGCTGTGGTTTAACACATTCACAGCCATTTAAACAGTTTTTAAGACTTCACACCATCCCAGCTGCAAAGACCAAAATGGGAAAACCAACAGTGAGACACTACTAAGAGGTGATCATTTGCAGACATGAGAATCTGCATGGCTATCCCTAACCACCTACGCTACAACTTAGCCTGTTTGTGCCCCTCCCCTTGCCAGCTCCTGGATCCGCCCCTGTAAGGTGATTAGAAACGTACCACTACAAGTTCCCATATATGATACGTGAACATAAAATTAATGTGTCTACTTAGTCCATAGCAATGTATAGAGGACTTGCAGCGTGACGTATATCATCGTAATTGCTAAGCAACCGTAGCTGTCGGCCATGTTTCGGGACAGTGTTGTGGCTGAAAAGCGCTTTCTCAGGATTTGGTACAGGATGTAATGAAGCAAATCGGTGTTCAGTTGTGTTGTAAATATCACTCAGCTCATTAAAAAAGGCGGAGAAGTTAGAATTGGTGAGTAATGTATCGAAATTTAATTAGCCACCTATTTCACAAAGCCAATGATAAGATCTTCTATTTCGAAACCAGCCCCGCTTCCCAGTGCCACCATACCCAGCGCTTAGTGAATAAATCTTGTTACCTTCATTCTGACCCAATATGGCCTGTTTAACTGTTCCATGTCTCATACATCTGATTTAAACTATAGCAGCCAATTTGATTCTTCTCCTGGCCCCTGCACTTTTGATAACTCTGATTCCCCTGAAATTAGTTTTAAACTACCACGGCTTGCCATTGCTAATTTTTGTAGTGTTAGAAACAAACAAGCTGAATTGGAATTGTTTCTGAGATAATCAAGATATTCACTTATTAATAGGAACTGAATCGCACTTAAGCGATACAATTTTTGATTCAGAAGTTTTCCCCAGAAACTATTCTGTATTCAGGAAGGATAGAAATATTCATGGAGGAGGAGTATTTATCCTAGTTGAAAAATCCATACCATCATCAATTCTAGAGATAGACTCAACTTGTGAAGTTATCTGTGTCCTTTTACATCTCCAACTTTCTCATGACATCATCCTGGGAGCTTTCTATGCTCCTCCAAATTCTCCATCATCTGTATGGGATGAGCTCTCTGAAAGCTTAACACAAGTAAGACAAAAATTTCCAACCACAATGATTGTATTGGGAGGTGACTTTAATTGCCCTGGGGTGGATTGGTCGTCTGGTTCACTTATGGACTCTTACGTAACATCAACTTTCCGAGAATCCTTGATAACACTAGCTCATGATTTTATGTTGGAGCAAACTGTTAATTTGCCAACCAGAGGTAATAACATTTTAGATTTGTGCTTTACCACCCACCCTGACTATATCCATCAGTGTATAACAGTATCAGGCTTCAGTGACCATGAGACAGTTATTGTAGAACTGGCCAATCTTCAGGTTGGCCACAAGAATGTTCAGAAGAAAATATACCTTTATAATAGAGCAAACTGGGATATAATTAGGGAAAAGGTCTCTACAGTTTCAGACATGTATTTAACTTTGAATGAAAATAGCTCTAGAACTGGAACAAAATTGGAACTTTATTCATGAAAGTATTCTACAAATCGTTAAAGACCATATTCCAGCTAAGCAAATATCTACATCAAGTCGCTTACCATGGATGAGGCTGATTAAAAGAAAACAACGTTTGTATAAGCGAGCTAAAAGATTTAAACGCCCTTCTGATTGGAAAGCATATAAAGACATGCAATCCCAAGTACGATCTGCTTTAAAGCAACAGCGCCTTAAATACCTTACTAGTAGTCTAAACTCAGATTGTGACAATAACAGAAGAAAAACATTTTGGAGGTTTATAAAGTCTCAAAAGCAGGATACAACTGGCATTAGCACATTACAGACACCTACTGATCAAGTAACTACACCCAAAGAAATTGCAGAAACTTTAAATAACCAGTTTAAATCAGTCTTTACAGTAGAGGACTTGGAAAGCATCCCTGAAATGCCAGCATCCTCATATCCATCTATAAACAACATTGATATATCACCAAATGGGGTTTTCAAAATACTATCTGAGTTGGATCCCTATAAATCCCCTGGCCCTGATGCTATCTCTGGACATTTAGTAAAACAAACTGCTGCTGAAATTATTCCGATGCTGACCCATCTCTTTCAACAATCTTTGTCCGCTGGTGTGGTCCCTAGACAATGGAAACTAGCACATGTCACTCCCATTTACAAATCTGGCAAAAAGATCTGTCCCACTAAACTACCGACCAGTATCTCTGACATCAATCATTTGCAAAGCAATGGAACATATACTCACAAGTCAAATTATGAAACACTTGGAAGCTCATGATATCTTAGTTCCCTGTCAATTCGGCTTTAGATCAAGGCATTCCTGTGAATTGCAGCTGCTTACTGTTACTGATGACTTTGCAAAAGCATTGAATAATAAACTCCAAGTAGATGTTGGTATACTAGACCTGTCCAAAGCATTTGATAAAGTTCCACATAAAAGACTGCTAAGCAAAATTGAATTCTATGGCATTAGAGGCAAGATTTTACAATGGCTAGAGTCAATCGCTACCAACAAGTTGTCGTAGATGGTTCCTTTTCTAATTATTGTAAAGTCACATCGGGAGTACCACAAGGCTCAGTTTTGGGTCCTACCTTGTTCTTACTGTACATAAATGATATAACTGAGGGTATTAGTAGCCAAATGAAACTCTTTGCAGATGATTGCTTAATATACAAAGTTATTCACAGTTCAACAGACCATCAAACACTCCAACAAGACTTGACAATACTGTCAAAGTGGGCAGATAAATGGCAAATGGCTTTTAAAATCAGCAAATGTAAGATAATGCAAATTTCTAATCACCATAGCAAAAGTTTATTTTCGTATGTAATGAATGGCACCTCACTGTCAGTTACAGAACAACATTTGTATCCTGGAGTAAAGTTACATCATAGACTTTCATGGAAGCCACATATAGATTACATCTGCAATAAGGCAAACAGAGCTGTTGGTTTTTTGCAACGAAATCTTCAGCATTGTCCTAGCCATCTACGTGAGCTAGCATATAAACAATTTGTCTTGCCTATTTTAGAGTATTGTTCCCCAATATGGGATCCATATCACCAAACCAACATAAATCAAGTAGAGATGGTCCAACATAGAGCTGCTCGTTTTGTCACAGGTCAACCATGGAGACGAAATAATAGAGACAGCATCACTAACATCCTTGAAAACTTGCAATGGCCTACACTACAAGAACGTCGCAAATCAGCTAGACTAGTTTTACTATATAAAGTACTACATGATTTATTAATTATACCGAACTGTTATCTCCCATTTAAATCTACTGTATTACGGACCCGACACTCACACAACTTTAAACTAGTACCTTACCAACCAAGAATTGATGTATATAAATATTCCTTCCTCCCAAGAACTGTACCAGAATGGAATAGATTAGATGATGAGATTATTGAGACTGACTGTGTTGAAGAATTTAAGCAAAAATTAGCCCCTTCTATGTATATAGTTAAGTAACTTATCGTAATTGTATATATTTTTATAGTTTATTATTGTAATTGTACATATGTATATAATTAAGTAACTTGTCGTAATTGTACATACTTATATAGTTAAGTAACTAATTGAAATTGTACACATGTAATTGCACATCAGCACTATACCCCTGGAGGGTCCTGCTGATTAACAATAAATAATAAAAATGTGCCATAGAAAGTTGTCCCGAAACATGTCTGCCTAGCAACCGTTGCTTCACGCGTGCAAGTCCTCTATATAATACGTAGCTATAGCTTTTTTTTTTCCAAATTTCCAGTGGAAATTGTAAAATGTGTTTTGGTTAACGTGCATGCATGTTTTTATTCATAAGTGTTTTAGTCAAGTGTGCATGGTACTGTACCTGTGGTTGGTGTATTATTTCTCAACTAAGTCTGTACATGTATTATGTCAAAAATTTTGGTTAGGAATTAAGATACTTTGTGAGAAATAATATATGTTGTTCAATTTGGTAGACAATGTTTACATTATTTTGATAGTAAGTGCATGTAGCTGCAGTTAAGAGTTGGTTTTAGAAACATTTTTGGTTGCTCTATTAGAAATTAGAATCAGTGTTTGACTGTCATTAAAGTACAGCTGTATTAAGTTATTATTGTTAAAATGGTATAATTTTGACCACTGATTCTTAGAAGAACTTAGCTCTGTTTTTCCATTGCTATAGCACATTGTATAATTTTATACAGGACTGCTTTAGCACACACACCACTCCCTTCATTCCACCCCGGTATTAGCTAATAGGTGCACAAAGATTAAACCATATAATTATTTATGTGTACACAGTAATCTTAATTGGGAGCCTCAGACCTAAAGGTGGTGTATACTATGTGTTTCTACCAACTATTATATCTATTTATTAGGTACAGCATAGCTATTTAGCTATACATTTATTATACATACTTCAGTACTATATATTCTAAGAGATAAATGGATGGGTGCTAAAATTTACTATTTATTTATTTATTTATTACTTTAATGATCATTTAACACAAGTACAGGTACATTAGAGAAATCAAAGGGGAAAAGTTACAAGATCTGAAGGTCAGGAAGGCAACTAGTGTCATGTAGTTGCCTTAATTACTAGAACATAAAAATGCAAAGTACAATTATTATGTCAAAAGTATTTTAAAAATGATCCCATAAAAATTAATCAGTTTGCATTTGATAGTTATAGGAGAGGAAAGGTAAGTCAATGATTGGTAATACATTCCACAATCTAGGGATTATGAATCAGCCGTTGTCAGAATTTGTGTGGCATAAGTTGCTGCTGAAAAATCTGGTACAACTATTAATAAAACAAACATGGTTAGATATATTGAAGTTATGCCTGTAGGAGTATTCAGAGATGTTATTGAAACTAAAATAGGTACAGCAAAATTAATGCTAGTCTATGTAACACAGAGTTGTATTGTTTTTTTTTACTGTGCCTATTCGGTGGCCATGCATTTATAAGGTTATCCAATTGCAAGTAGCCATTTCTCATTCACTTAAGCCATTAGGTCTTTCCCAATAACAGCCCTGTATCATGATCATCAGCAATATCTTTTGATAACTGGGTGTTATTTTACATATACAGTTACATCACTAATTGATATTTCTGTTTATGCTTTGTTTGGTCTGCCGTACGCATGCACTGGGATACAATGTTCTTATATTTCCATGCATATGCAGTTATTCTTATGTGAGCATTCACTATTCCATCAAACAGTCTTGAATTTCTGCAGCATTGGAAAGCAACACTGGAAGTGATCTCCCTCTGGTCATGCATCCGTGGTTGATTATTAACACAAAATGTTTCCATATTACTGACAGCTTTATGTCAAACAAATCATTAAATAATTACTTATGTCATGCTTATTATGAATTGTCATTAGTAAACTAAAAGTTCAGAAACACACAAAACTTTTCATTATCAACTTCAGGATATCTGCAGGTTTGAAAAATAGTATCCTCATGCTGCAGTAGTAAGTTTTTAAAATAATCTTTTGCAAGATCAAATTGGAACTCCTAAGCCATTTTCTTGTTTAGCACATAGCAGTAGGTCAGTGTCAGTGATCAGGGCTGCCCAAAGAAATTAAGGGACCCAGGGCAAAGAATTAAAGTGGGCCCCAGAGGCAAAGAGGTTTCCATTCTGAATCACAACTTCACCCAAGCTGTAAGTTGAAGACCAAAAAAAAAAAAAAAAAAAAAAAAAAAGGTCATGACCTACTGACAATGACAATAGCTACCCCTCACCAACCATATCTCCTTATCTATAAGCTTGCTACACTGCTCCTCTGAAGAATACTGTGACTGCTCTATTAGAGTATATCGATCTTCTTAACAGATATTCAAGGGGCCCTTCATAGGGCCTTCTGGGGCCCCTTTCAGGCTGGGGCCCGGGGCACAATTCCCCAGTTGCCCCCTTTCCCCTGTGGGCGGCCCTGTCAGTGATGAGTTGTCTGGCTGGTTATTAGCTATAGCAAAAACTGCAGCCATTTTTGTGCCAAAAAATTCTCAATCTTTGTATCAGTTGTATTAGAAGTGACTGGATCCTCAACAACATAACAGTTCATAATACTATAGGCACTGATGGACACATGAACCAATGTGATAACTCTAGTGGGATAGCATTCACAGAACTCTTCTTCAGTTTTGAAGACTTATCCGCTCTCAAACTGGATGTGAAAAAGTATACTCTCATATATTAAGGGTGGCTGCAGGTCTAATAATGTCAGATGGTGTACGAATTATTGTTCCTTTACACATTTGAATTGACGTAACCTTCCTCATATGTGACCCGGTCTGCGAAAAGGGCTCTTATAGCCTTTCCAATTATCCATGTTTGGCTAATCATAACTCCCTAATCTACTAAAGCTATCACCATGTAATTACACCCACAGCTACTGCCAGGTTAGGGTTGTTGAGTGACCAAATTGTAGGCTTGTACCATATTCACCAGTCAAGTTATGGGTTACCATATATATGCAATTGGAAAGGCTATAAGAGCCCTTTTCGCAGACCGGGTCACATATATAGTTCCTCTGATTAATGTATTAAATATTTGATCGAACTGCTTATCATACTGATGTTTCGTTCCTTGGGAAAATAGCTTTCCTCCACTATTGATACAATATGAGATACGGTAAACTAGTGTGTGTGCATGCGTTGTATGTACATATGTGTGTGTGCGTGCATGTACAATAGCATGTGCATGTATATAACTTTACTATTATTATTATTATTATTATATCATCTTGGAAAAAAGGTAAAAATATAGCCTGTAAGGTAAAAATATAGCCTGTACACCAAATCATCATACAGTAACAGTATACATGTTGTCAGTCCAATACGTATATTCAGTTTAGCCTTGAAGAAATACTTAAGGTGCACATTTCAATTAGGTTTTGTGGTAAGTTATTCTATACATTCACTACTCAACAACAGAAAGAGTTACTTCATAACAGACAAGATAAATGACACTTGTAAAACTTTAATGTCCTCTGGTAATGCATGAAAAAATCATTGACATTGATGTCCACTAAACTGTTAAATATAAATATAAGAATATCATGTCACCACGCTGATGACGATAATGAGTGAAGACAACCCTAAGTCTGTAGGTCTTTCTTCATAAACACTATCGTATAATCTAGAAATCAATTAGGTTGTTTTACATACTATTGTTTCAACTTTCTTTTGATCCATTACGTAAGTACTCACATTGCTACAGTCTTCTCAGCTGTTTACATGGAGACCAAGTTCCATGCCCAGTTATAATCAGTTGCTGTTGTTGTTGTTTCTTTAAAACTTTACTCACATTGGTAACCTGATGTTGTCAACTGCGAAAGCAGCCCACGCAGCTGTAGCATCAATTAGTACCTGGTGTTAACAGGAGAAACATTAATGATGACTGTCTATGCCTCACACAGTGGGTGCTAAAGGTTCAGGTAGAAGTGCACTTCTTCACCTGTGGGAAAGAGTACAACCTCCTGTTGCCCTGCTTCTGCACTGGCTTGTAGTACCTGAGTAGTGCAAGTACTTATTTTATCTTGCAGTGTATATATATATATATATATCTTGCACATTACTAGACTACAAATTGACACCTTTCAGAGTTCCACTACCACATCGTATTGATGACTGATGAGAACAACCATTAGACATGTGATCTGCATGTATTTTCAGCATACAATTGGTGAAGCAATCATTTTGCCTTAACGCATAACAAAAGTATATAGCCTTTGTGTACCATACTAGCATGGTCATGCCTACCCAGTGAATCAGACCTGGCATGCAAATATATGGGTGAATGTGTCTGTGTGTTTGTAGTGTGTGATGACAGAAAGTACAGTCATGTCACAACACTATTAATGCATTCAAAATCTATTATGTGCTGTTATCCTTTACTCCCTCTACTCTAACACAGCAATCAAGTAACTACTCTAATGGAGCAATCACGGAAAAATCCCTACTTTGGAATTGAACAAAATGATTAATATAACATGCCTATGTAGGGATTTTCCCACTGAATACCATCATTCATCTTTTGTTTCACTACATTTTATTGCTTGGGTCCCTACTTCATTTATAGTCTTTGATATACTGGTTTATCGAAGGTTTAATTTACAGAAGACATAGAATATTTAATGTGTACAAAGGTGTTCCATAATAGCATTATGGACAGATGAGGAAGCTCCATCTCTGAGACTGTGACTCATTGATACTGCAATCTCAGCTTCAGAATCCACTCTTATGCACTCTTCAGGACAGTGTCTCACATATATTGTGACAAGCTCCCAGTGCTGTAACTGCATTATCTATCTGCACATCAATCCACTGTTGCAATCACCTTTAGCCTTCCAAAAGCACTCTCCACACCTAATTTTGCTCTACTTTGCCAGTAGTTAAAGTTGCATTGTATATCAGTAGTATGTGGATTAACAGCTATCGGGTATGTTTCATGAGCCAAGGTAATGCAGGGTAAGCAGGATCACCTAGGGTAACTAACGGAAACTAAAACAAACAGATGTGTAACATTGGTAAGTTTTACACGCTTGAACACCACCAATGGTGGTTTTTTCCAGTTTGGAAATAGAGTATCCTATCTTCCTTTTCGTATATGTCAGAATTGGTAAACACAGGAGCATCGTGTACTTTTCCAGGCCAACCAGCATATACATCCATGAAAATACCATAATAATCTACCAAACCCTGCATTAATATAGAGCAATATCCCTTTTGATTATATATAGTAATCTTCCTGACTGTGCTGTAACCATATTATTAGAATGTGTGTCCCATCTATAGCTCCTGCAGCCTGTGGGAAGCCCCAACAAGTTTCAAAACCCTCAATTATATCTTTATTAATAAGCCTTCTCCATGAGGAATTCTCACACTTTGGTAATAAATAGAGTACAATTTGTCAACACGTCTCATTTACAATCTTACAAACAGTGGATTTTCCAATTACAAACAGTTCAGACAGTGTTCTATAATCAACATTTGTTGCCAGTTTCATGCTGACAACAACTCTTTGGTCCACTGAAATTGGCAGCCTTAAATGTGTGGCCTCCCTTGCTATATAATCATGTAGCTCATTCCATACGACAGCAAAATTATTGCAAGACATATGCAAATTTTCCTTCCACCAGCTGTTGTCCTTGCCTCTTTCCACTGTATATGTATGTTATGTATATGTGCATCCCTTGTGTTTGTATCCATCCCATTAGATGTCCTATATAGTACCATTTACATGCATACAATTGTAAGGATATTTGCATAGGTGTTTTGTGAGGCTGCATGTTATCTGTGCATATGGAGGTGGTTGCTATAGATAGCATTAGTAAAAAAAAATAAAGGTAAGGAATTGTGTGCATCTTTGCCAATTGGTTGCAGTAATATAGTGCAGGCAGCATGTACCATTGAACATGTGTCATTGCCTGAAACAACACTTATCTAACCTGTCTTTCACTCAAAACAGCTTCAGGTCGACTTTTCCAGTGTTAAACATCTCTAAAAATAATTACAGTTATATTTAGCTTTGTTTCTCTTTGTAGCTACTTCGGAAACATTCCTTACAGTGTATAAACTCAAATGCTAAGTTTTAAGAGTTAAACAGTGTGTTGCCTAGTAACACATTTTGCATAAGTTTGAATAACAGGCATTGTTCAATTATGTATCTTAGTGGATAAGGTATATGTGTATAGTGTATATTACAATAGGATATGAGGCTTCTTTAAAATTATTTATTAATGGACACTATAATATGTTTTTATAAGCTCACATTTGCCCGCATTAGTTACCACATCCATAGCAAGTGATAGTATTCACAACTAATAGACATAGAGCATTGTAAGAGTTCCTCAGTAGTCAACAGTAGTATTATTCGTAGCGTACCTTGTTCTTTTTCTTTTAATGAAAGTACATGTGTAAGTATATGTGTGTTTACTTTTCTGCTATACATGCAGGCATTATACTATCTTCCCAGACATGTATGATACAACTTAAATTGCCATTTAAGATGTATTCCATACTTTAACATCTATAATGTAGACATCATCAGTAGGTTGCTATCCACTGATGTGTAGATTATAATCAGCCAGCATTGTGTGTGTTATTATGATATATGTATATATGATACAAAGCCTTAGTTTTGCTTATACACACACCTGAGGTATGTATGTCACCTGTCAATGTTACATATGTATGTATATAGACCTCACCGTAGACGTATGTTTACTCGTTGACAATTAACCTCAGTGTAAATATCATATAACACATTGGAGCAATTTGTATGAAGATGTAATAATGTCTTTAAATGGCACATTGTATGTATAATTGTGCAATTCTTTTATATACACACTACATTGTTGTATACAATGTATACCACATGTGACAGATGATAGGCCTCTGGTAATATATAAATAAAACAGTTAAAAGGTTTAGCCACCATACCTATGTATACAGTAAGAATTTAGAAACCATATATGGTTGGTTTCCCCTGATGTTTCCTTTGTTGACTGTAGTTTGACCCTTCAATTGTAAGCCATTTTCAAGAAGGATGTGTGTTCTTGCTTTTATCTGGCTCTTGTGACACCTTGTGCCATCCTTAAAAGTAATGGTATTATATAAAGTTTTAGCCTTCGTGTCGATTCTTAGTGGTACAGTGAATAAATAAAAATATGTAAAAAGTTCTTAACTTATTTCCAAAGGTTTATTTGGTGATCTACAATCAAAGTAATCAGAAAATGATATATAAAATGTTATATAAACTTTGTAATGAATTTACTTTAAACCAACCAATCTACAGCTGAAGATCTTAACTACAGTATATACATATAAGTTTGGTATAAATTGTTTTCTGGATCCTACGCTAGTGTTGATATGGTACTCACTGTGCATGCCTTGGCTGGGTAAAGTAGTGGACTGTCCAACTCCATCTTTATAAAAAACTCTATTAACAAAGCTTCAACTTGAGGAGCAATTTAAATAGAAACACTTTGGTGTGATTACATAGTAGTCCAGGAAGGATCTAGTTATCCCAGAAACGGGAACCCTATGGGTCTGTTCATTTCAATACTAGCACATCTTGCCATGATACACATGACACAGTTTATAGTGAGGTGAAATTTTATTCTATGAGTTAGTCACTCAGTCAGTAGAAAATTTACTATATACAATTTAATAAAAAAATTGTACCAATTAACTTATTGGAAGCATTTCAGGTTGCAAAGAAGGCACTTTTGGGCTTGATTATACCTAACCAATACTGCGAAAGCATTGCGAAGTTATTGTAAGACTAGTTTGTGGCCAATATATATTTTTGTTAGCACTATACCACTGATTTCATTAACTTCAGCACTAAATGATGCGATTCAGTGCTTTATTCACTTTCTGTATCTTAAGAATGGGTTGTTAAAATGTAACAAGATGAAGTTTTACTGAGGGAGGAAGAGAAATCTAAATACAAAAGAATTTTAATATTTAAAAAAGAAATAGCCTACTACAATGCAATTTCCATCAATGGTAAGAGTTAATACTATTAGCAAGGATTCCTGCACACAATCATTTCCTTGCGTAGGAATTTATGAATGCACCTTTCTATGTGTTCTCTGAATGTGATCTGCAACAGGTATGAAACTAACAAGTTTGTGTCCTAACTAAGGTTTCAGATGTAAACATTGTACATAGTTTCTATCACCTGTATGGTCAGGTTATGGTCAGGTTATGGTCAGGTTATGGTCAGGTTATGGTCAGGTTATTTTGCCTGTTCTCTGTATTTCATTAATACCATATTTGATAGTGCCTTATCAGACTGGGAATTCAAGTTGCATAACAACCAGCAGGATATTTTCTGCAAATCTGTGATAATTATGTGTATTTTCTTGTGGAATGGCTTCTGTAGACTCTTTGTAATATTGTAAACCTGACCGGACTACAGAACCCTATACATGTTAGTGTATTTTTGAATTACATTTTCTTTATCTGGAAAGCCAAAGGAATGGTCTACCAAAGTTTCAACTCTAGAAGCCAAACACTTACAAAGTTACCCGACAATATGTGACCGGATCTACAGAACCCTACATGTTAGTGCATTTTTTGAATTACATTTTCTTTATCTGGAAAGCCAAAGGAATGGTCTACCAAAGTTTCAACTCTAGAAGCCAAAAACTTACAAAGTTACCTGACAATATGTGACCAGATCTACAAGAATTCTACATGGTAGTGCATTTTTTGAATTACATTTTCTTTATCTGGAAAGCCAAACAACTCTAGAAGCCAAGAACTTACAAAGTTACAACACTACAAAGTGGTAACATCAGAAAATTGATTTGTACAGTGACAATACAGAAAATAAACTACAGGCACTTTATTAAATGGTCATAACTTACAAATGCAGTCCTCTACTGAGATACAACTTAGACCAACAGGTTCTCCATGAACAGGCAAATCATTGTTGGGTAAGTTTTATCTCCCAGATCCTTCCTACAACCAAGGCGAAGGCAAAAGCATGAGAAAAAACAGTAGTGAACCGCTCATCCAATACGAGGCAGACTAACACTCACATCTTCCGTCTTCTTGGGAGTACTGACACGAAACAAAGATTTTCGAACTCCTCTTTTTTGGGGATCACAATAATGTCAAGGTTTTTGCCATTAGCACCTTCTTTCATTGTGCGCTCAACAAGTTACAGAATTTTTCAGTAATTATGTAAATATTTTACCCTTTGCATTTATTGCATTCAATTAGATTGTGCTAACATGTGGGATTCTTGCAGATCTGGTCACACATTCTGTAGCTTTTAACTTTAACTGGCTGAGCAGAAACTTCATGCATTCTTGAAGTTCCATTTTAGTACTTCTCTGTTATCTATAATAACAGAGTAGTGGCCTTCAGCTATTTATGTTGAACAGTCAGAGTTATACCACCAGACATTTGGAGCAGCAAGAAATTTGATTTGTACAGCAAATAAATTACAGGCACTTAAGTAATTAATCATAACTCACAACTGAAACCAGCCATGAGGATGGGACTTTGTGCTCAATTAGTGTTTATTATGATCTGGCTAATCCATTAATGTATGGTGCTTTCCCTACATTCCTCTAAGTGCACACAAGAAGAAGGCCATTACAACAAAGAAATGGCTATAGTAACCTTAATTTCTACTGCTTTGTAAATAGGTGCCCATTACTCATGTGCCATTTACTGTTTCAACATGAAACAAAGATTTTCTTACTCTTCATGAACAGACAAATTTGATGGTGTGTAGGTGTCAATGATTTGAACTTTGTTTCACTACATACTGAAAGTTTCACTACATACTGAAAGTTTCACTACATACTGAAAGTTTCACTACATACTGAAAGTTTCACTACATACTGAAGCAATTAAAATGCACACATTTTTTATATGTGGCAATGTATTTTTACTCAGTTTATTTCAATAGCAAAATAAAATTTTGTGAAAACGACAAGTTTTCACCCAGATAGTCACAATTCATAGTATGTACACAGCTCCAAATACTATCTACTGTATCCTGACAACTCATCTTAGCTGCCAAATTACATCATTTACTGATGCAGTTTTAAAGACAAAGTAATCTTTCCTTAGTTTTTAAACCAGACATGCACCCACTGAGTCCACGCCTGAATTCCTGAAATCGTTTTTACAGAATTGTGTGACTGTGTACCTATTTGTCTGTCTGTCTATATATGTTTGTCCATGTGAGCCAATCCATTTAATTAGGAAAAGCCAGCATATGTGATAATTAAACACTAAATGAAGTTTGTATTAAACATCTGCACAAGTAAACTTTGCTCTGAGGTAGTTTCTTTTCAGTGGTTTGAAATACAGGTGTAGCAACTCTCTACAGACTTTGTGAACAACCTTCTCATTGGGCTCTTCAGGCATTTAACAACTAAAAGCACCATAGCAAGCCTTGTAGGGCTTGCATCTCTTTGAGTTGAAAAGGGACATTTCCTTTCCATAAATGAATGAAAATGAAGGAGGAAACAAGCATACTTGTGTGTATATACAGTGTTTTTCATAAGCACAATTTGGGGAAGTACCCTGGTTTACAGAGAAGTAATGAATGGGTTGCTCAATTTGTCTAACTTGTTCTAAAAGGTTTTTTTACATATATAAATGTTTAGCTGACCTGGGGCTACATGTAGGTATAGATTTACATTATAAATTAATCTGCGAATATCATATAACACGATAGCACTATATATTAGGGATCATGAAGGTTTTGGGCTTTTCTGGCCAATTATATCACATTACAACCAGCCTCACAATACCTTCATGGTGCCTTGGCATTATTGGTTAAGTATAACCAAGCCCAAAAGTTCCTTCAGTACAACCTGAAATGCTTCCAAAAAGTTGCTATGATTATTTTTTGTTTACTTAGTGGAATTTTCTACTGACTGACTACCTCACTGACTGAAGCCTTCAGACAAACATAACTCAGTAACAGCTAAGGCTGCAAACTTGATTTTTTCACTGTTCGACATTGCTTCAGCCTGACATGTACCTTTTTGGCATACCGCAGTATGTACAAAGTACGCATCATGGACTTACCTGTGTCCTCCTTTGTGTCCCATTCATCTTTGCTGACAGAGCAAAGCGTCTATTTGTGGTAGCGCCTCATGATGGCTTCCCTACGTTTGACAGGAATTGTCCAAGATTTTCATTGTGATTGGGTTGATTGCGGAGGTCCTTTCATTTGTAATGCTGCATAATGGGCTGAACATAGCTGAAAATGAAGCATAATGGCGTAACTGTTAGTTGGGGCGCATGTTCAAATGAGCACAATAAGCCTGTCACCATTCTTTCTGTTCTAATGCGGTATGCATGCATGAGTTCACCAGTCATAATAATGTTTCAAAAATGTAAACAAACAAGTGTAAGGAACAATTAGGAATCATAGAAATAAAAGTAAGTCATCTACACCTGAGTTCAGTCTATACACTACTGAATTAGGGATTAAATAAATATTCACTAGCATATCTTCAGCTGTATAGGTGACCTCCCTTGTTTCACTGCAGGACAGTAATATCCTGTTGATATTTCAATAATGGAAGAACATGATATACATTCAGTAAAGCAAATTCAGTGATTACTGATGAAGAATATTACTACACGCATACATACATATGTATACATGCATATAGAGAATTGTATAGTTTGCATTGCAAGCAAATTCCTTCAGATATGCATATCTAATGGGATAAAATCTGTTACACAGTGCTTAGTGTTTTCATTATTGTTCACCACCCACAAAAACCATACAAATCCTTCCTAGTATTCAGGTGGAAGTGTATAGGAAACCATCTAATGGGAAGCCATATGAAAAGAAGCAATGTCACCACAAAAAATTTTGGTACACTGCTTGTCAAAGTGTGGCTTTGTTGTAAGAAGAAATTTGTAAGTAATAGTACAAAAGACGTTCGTAAAAGTAAGTAGAGTAGTGTAGGAACTTGGCATAAGAAGATTCATGTCTTTTGCACAAAATTTCAGTGGTAAGGGTAATTTGTGGTTTTAGTAAGGTATTCTAAATAACTCATGTACTGAAAGCTACCTAGACTTCTCTGTTACTGGGTGCTAGCTAGCAGCCTATACTATTATATGAAAGACTGTAGGTTCTTCCTGCATCGCAATTTGATGCCAAGTAGTTATTTTGAAGGTGCATCCAACCTGTGGTATACGTAACTCAGCAAGTAAAGATCTCACTCTTTCTGAACTTGTAGCTATGCATACAAAGTACATTACTTTTTCAATTACAATCTGACTTTTGTGTAACCTGTAAAGTTTGTGTGCTAGAACTGCATTTTAAAAGGTATGTGTTTTTGGAATTTCCAATGGTTTTCAGTATACTGCCGCCTTGATCATCAACATATAACCTTATTTTTGTGCATCATTGAGTGGTCAAGTACCTGTGATATGTTTTGCATAATGGATTTCTATAAGGGAAGTCACTCCATAGTAGTAATACCATGCTACCTTTGTGTATATACAATTTATGAAATGACTGTGTTTCTATTTACCTTTGTAAAATTGATACTTCCCCTTTACTGCACTCAGGCTATTGTATAAGGGGTGGAAGTTCACAACATTTAGGAGGAAATTAAATCTGGTCTTTGTAAACAGTGGTTATAACAAAAGAAAACCAAGAGGAAACTTTGATAAAGACAGTGCTTTAGTGTGTGGATGTATGTAGTTCAGCAGTCATAATTTTTCTTGATAGCTTCATCCCTCGTATTCTTAGGTACTCTAGAATGTATAAGTTTTACAGGATAACTTGTCTGGGTGTACATACATATAAAGAGAAGAACGTATATCAAACACGCCCTCTTGAAGATGCATACAGCTACCTATCAACACTTGCCACTCTGACTTGCAACCTTACATAGTATTGTACTGGCAGAAGGTTGTCACACAGATTTGGATCCTCAATGAACAATTATGCATGTACATATATAATATGCATATACATATATGTACCTGCAAATCTGTCCTTGGTACAGTGACTATACCGTAGACTCCGGTTATTAGGCGCACATGGTTATTAAACGCATATTGCCTGTTAAGCGCATATGGTAGACTTGTGCAATATAGACACCTGTTTGTTAAGCACATATGGTTGAAATCGCTTCTGCCACCTCGTACTACATCCTGAATTAGGTTAGGTAATCCTAAGGCTGCAGCACATGTTGCTGTCAGACTTTCAGTGCTGGTCACAGTGAAGTGCTAATAATAATAATAAAATAAATAGAATTGTTGTCAGAGTGAATCAGACATGTCACAGCACACTCAATGCCTCGCCAGGCCCGTGTCTAGCAGATACTGCCATCTGTAATAACGATAGCCGTAGCTGCTACCTAACTTCTAAGGATTTCCGTTTCCACGGCTGAAGCACACTATTAACTAGTGTTCAAATCGCTTGAAAAATGTGGTGGGCACAACTAATGCCCTCCTAGCGGAAATTCCTTACCGTAATTTATAAGCGCATGCGCTTAACAAGCATAGTAAATTTCACAAATAATTCTTCCGAAAATTATAAGCGCATACGCCTAATAACCAGAGTCTACGGTATATAAAAATCATGAATTTGTACTATTGCTAGCAAATGCATTTGCTTTTATTGTATTACTTGGTTTATAAAAGGTTTTGCAATTAGTGTATGTGAAAGGTTGTAGTTTCTTTTAATTGATGTCAGCAGATGTAATCACAACTATTTTGTAAATACTTTTGGGTGATTACATCTATTCTTCAAGGAAGCTATAGTACTTTTCAAATTGCATATATGTACACATATGAATATCATTAAATAATTCATAATTTCTATGCAATCACTTTAAGCTTGATACAAATCAATTTTCATTAACATTTTATGCATATTTAAAAATATGATTGCATTGCAGTTACAATGGCAGACATTCACAACATGTGTACACAAATATGTATCTATTTAAAGTGTTCATTTTTTTATTGATACTATTCTTATAATTTATATCAATATCAAAAATAACATTGCTAAAGACCAGGATACAATATTTACAATCACACAAACTTGATTAAAAGCCTTTTGTTTTGAAGTAGTTACTTCTAATCAATCTGTATCCAATGATTCCAATAGTGAAGTAGTATCTTATAGTACACATGATACATCATCCTGTATCCATTTGTTGATAATCTTACGTACCAACGGTTGCTTTGCTGTCTGGATTGGATTTTATCCTTCACAGTAGCCAAAAAATAGTAGCGATTATAGTTTCTCAATCTGCTGAGAAGTTACAGATGAATTACACTGCTCTCCCTTGTTACTGCACCTCTTGATCAACTTAATCTTACACTGCACCTCCCCCGTTACTTTGGCTTGGGTGACTGGTTGTACCAGCACTCGCCATGGGATTTTTGCCTGCATATAGGCATAGCACACATTAGTGTCACATGTCTCAAACCACAGGTGAGTGAGTGTACTTACCTAACCACAGGTGAGTATATATATATATATATACTATCTATTAAAATTTTATTCCCCAGCCATTCTTTATGTATTAGATCACAATAAGCTGCAAGTACAGTGTGTTATAAATTTTCTGAGTAATTTTAATGTGGTGTTCTATATCTGTATGTATAGGTGACCATTATGTCTATTTTTCACTGTATACTTCTAATCTGCTTGTACTTACATCACTCTATTTGCTTGTCTTGTAACAACCTCTTTGGTCCTTTGCTCTATGTTTTCATTCACGTAATTGCTAAATATGATTAGTGCAGTGTGCAGGAATGGGCATATACACGAGGAATACCCATGCAATGCTACTACAGAAGCTAAATGTACATATGTGACCGGATTTGCGAAAAGGTACCTTTTCCACACATTTTACATACCAGCAAACAAAATGGTGTAACATTTGACTCCTTACACTGATTAACTTGCTCTTAGTTTCAAAATGCAGCTAGATACTGTAGCTACACGTATGGAAAATTTCAAACAATTATATGAAATGATCGAAAAGTTATGAAGCTTCAAAATTCATAAAATGGGTCAAATTTTGTGTGTGAAAAAGGTACCTTTTCGCAAATCCGGTCACATATATACATATATATTATGATTACATTGCATTTGGGAGATGCTGTACGACAGTACAACCATTGAGATAATATGGAGCATGAGTGACAACAAATGCAAAGATCATGAACTGATTTTGGTGCTACTATGCAGTCATCAACTATATATGTGCTGTGCAGTCATACAGATTTGTACATAGAAACAGTTTGTTTAAGATATGCAACTATGCAGTGTTTCTGATTTCATATGTATTCTCCAGTATGCTCCTGTTGTAGACAATGCACTTTGGCAGGTGTTAAATGTTTTTATTATATAAATATGTACATATGTACTTTCCTATATTTGCATTAGTAAAGAAGCCATTGTATTTTTCAGTTTAACTGTTCAAATTACAAACAACGACGTATCAGTTTTCATACATTCTTTTGTGTAAAGTTGATAACCATCAACCTTCACTACTGCTACATTACTCCCTACTACTCTCCACCATTTAGTGTTGTATGAAATTTATCATTGTGTATAAAACAAGCTTTCATATTGTGCATATGGATTACCGGTTGTGGAGTAATAGAAAAAATGATGGTCTATGTATACCGTGCACTTGCTATACTCAATTTTTTTGTGACTCGCTTGCATGTCATAAATACATCATAAATAGTGGGCTATGTAATTTCCCATTATTTACGTAGTAAGTGGATTTGACAGAAAAGTTTTTGTACATAAATACTTATGCATGTACGAACGTAGCTACAAGTTATGTCTTTATGGAGTAAATGAATATTCAGATATGTTTTAAAAACCCACTGACAACCAAATTCTCAGGGATCATTGACCGAATTGCCAAATCATCATACTAACCATCCCATACACAGAACTAGCTACTCTATAAACTAAGGAGTTCGACTATGTAATTTTTTTTACATACATTAACCATAGAAAGTTATTACACGTACAGCAAAGGCTAAACTTTGGTAAAAACCAGCCCTAACAAACAGCATAATCCTTCACAAAGTTGTCTTACACTCCAAAGAACTATTCTATACAGTTTACTTACAATGTGATCCATTCCTTAGCTGGTTTCTTCATGATATGTTTCATTTTTGCTGTTATATATGTACTTGTGTCCACCATGCCATGTCTGGGATAAAGCAGCCAACTGTCAACTCTACTTGTCTCTATTGCACTTTATTTATTATCAGATAATACCTTTCAATTAGAAGAACAATTTAACTCACCTATTGTGAAAAGGAAACACTTTGCACTATTACATAATGAACACACACTAGTCACCGGAGGACTGGTTTTCTCAGAAATAGGGCCTCTATAAGCGTGTCCGCTTTAGCACTAGTGCATCTTGTTATGAAATGCATGATACAGGTTATAGGGAGATGAAATTTTATTCTATAGTGAGTTATGATGCCATTCTGCCATATGGTAGCAGTGGCCATTAATGGTAGGTTAGGGATGCACTGATACCACTTTTTACCAACCAATTTGATACGAATACATTTTTAGTGGAAAATTGGCTGATGCCTGGCCAATACCAATACTTTGCCATAGTGCCATCATATGTGTGCAATGTGGCAACAAGAATTATGCTTGGAACACCTTCTCTACTGACGCTACGTCCTTGACGCTTTCACACTTGTTCATCAACGCACGCATGAGGCGTGGCGCTAAATGGAGTTTAAAAGATTTCTGCTTAAAACACCTTCCCTAGGGAACTTATGGTTCTACACGCTTTTACAACTTCTTTATCAGACATTAGAGCTTGTGTCCACATTTTGTCTTTAAAAGTTATTGTAGGGATTAGAGGTTTGATCGAAGAAAATACGCGTATGAACAAACCAGGATTAGATAATGTCAGTGCTAGATGGACTGTACAAACATGGGTAAGTTGACTGGTATGAGGTGACGCTAGGTGTAACACAAGGTTGAGAAATAAAGCGAAATATGTCTAAATACGCGTTTCATACCGGTCTCAAGAAAACTACTACCGTATGCAAGGAAATTTCGAGGGAAATTTTGACATAAGAAAAATTTGACGAATTCAGACTTCAGCAGATTTGACGAATAAAATGTTGACGAAAATCAAGAAATTGTAGGCAAAACCTGTACTTTTAAGGGCGCTTAGCTATAAACATTTGAAGAATTTAAATTTTTTTGACGTCAAAATTTCCTTGCGTACGGTACTACTACTACTACTACGAAAAATGATTTTTTTATTACGTAACGCATACAAACCTATTGAAAGATGTTGCGTAATCCAGGACTAATATTGCGAAACCGTCCCTACACGTAAATAACTCACAGTAGTGGCCGCGCGTCTTTTAATTGGACGTGCGCTTTGTAGTTTCTTGGCCGCGCGCCTCACTACCGTGAGTCTTGATTCATTACTCACTTGTGCCTCTGGTACTGTTAGTTGTATTTCTGTATAGCTATGTTTGGGTTCGTTTCCACAATATTAATCACTAGAAAATGGCAGCTGGAGTTTCTAACGTAGACAAGGATGCTAGTTAACAATGAGGTGGAAGATCTGATCAGGAAATTTCTCATAGTACACCATGAAGAGTGGTTTGGGGGTGTGTCATTTTGCTACCTGGCTGTAACTGAAAGTGCTCCTTCACAACAATCCAGTATCACCGCTGTATTAAAATTTATGCCGCACTCATTGTGATTCTTAATTTTTCGTTACAAACTTTGTGCTCTTGTGCGGCCCTGTATCAAAGTTATGTCCCCCCAAAGCATACTTTAAAAAGAAATAATCTAACACTATATACATTTCAACATGTCTTTTTTTTAAAAATCACGCATGTTCTTTTATTAAGTAACTGTCAGTGAAGCGAGAGATTGCTAAAGTAGTTGCTATGCATATGTACTATACAGCCAATACAATTCAGAAAATGATATTTTTAAAAACCTACGTATATTAACAATAAAGTTAGTGACATTCACACAAACACTATCAATAAAATGATAATGAACGAGATATTCGGTGAATTCTCTTATGACTGCAAGAATTTCACCTTAGCCATATCACTTGAACATCACATGTAGAATTATTTGTTCAAGTAGCACAATAACTTTTCAGAAGATTAAAAGCTTTTTACCAATACTGACTTCCTTTGCCAATGTATTGAGTAAAATCCAATTCAGACAGCAAAGCAGCAGCCAGTGTGTAAGACCATCATCAGATGCAGGATCATGTATCTGTACAATGTGGTACCCCACTTCACTATTTAGCTCAGGATAAAAACTGAAATATCATGTGGTCATGAAGTAGTATACCTCACATTGTTATAATACTGTTTAGCAAAAGCAAAAATATATTTTATAAAATTTAACAAACGTATTACATTTAGCATGTACATAGTTTATTGTGTGTAACTACATATATATGTACGTACTTATGTAGGTACATGGCCAATAAAACTGTAGGAAGTTGTATGTACATTTAAGTGCTAAAAGCTACATAAATCATTCAGAGAACTCTTTGAAATGCAACCCTGAACACCACAACATAGATCAAGTGTGCTTGTAACATGATTAAACTATGATAGTAGAATTATCAAGTTCATTATTAAACATATATGATTACAGTATTTTACATCACAACTAGACTGTAAGGAAGTATCACAAGTGCCAGAAAAATTACAGGAATGCGGATATAATTTTAAAGACAAATTCCAATTTACTAAGCACACTGAGAAAGGAAACACTGGCCACAGGTATCTAAGCATTTGTTCTGCAACAAATTTTGTAAAACCTTTCAATATACCAGAGTCACCAGACCACATCTCAGATTACACTACCAAAATTGTCGTATAATGCATGAACACATTGACAAGCAGCCAAGACAAGAACTCCTAATACAGTGAAGTCTACCTACAATGCGTGGTACCATGCAACCGTACATCATGTGCCATGCAGCCATGTTGTGTTTGCCATGCATCCATGTCACATCAGGCAATATGTCATGCGTGTGTTGTAAACTACTTGTGGTAGCACTGCAAAACTGGCCATGCATGTTCCTAAGACCAGAGTCATGTTGTCCAGATGATATAATGCTATAAGTACAGATATATGTTCACCCAACCTGTTGTTATTTGTTTTTTAAGCTATACACACATTGATAAGTACACTTTGTCACTCTCTTCTTTCAGGCATGCCTGCCATACTGTGGAGGATACTTCAAATCATCAAACTGTTTGCTTTTTTGTTGCATACTATTTACTGTGTTATTGTTTAGGTATACTAGATAACTATTGAATTAAGCAAAAGCCTACTGCTACACTCAAAAGAAGATACCATGAAGTGGAATTTTTTGAGGATATTTTTCATGGATTGCTAACATCCAAAATTTTGAAGGGGAGAAATTTTCACTTCTTCAGGATCTTTTATGCATTTATAATACTCAAACAATGTCATTTTGATCAAGCTGCAAATTTTGAGGAGAAAATTTTTTTGTGGATAGCAGCCAATCTGCAAAAATCGTGAAAATCCCCCCTCGGAAAAAACTTGCTATACGGTATTTCATTTGACCTATGCTCTTTAATCCAGTGCAGCTCTCATGGCTACAGCACCTCATGGTAGTCAGGACTATTGTTGAAAAGACTTCTGGCATCAATTCAGGTTGCTGGAAAGTGTATAGCTATTTGAGTTGTTAGTGTGCCTAGACAATTTTATGGCATGGCCAAGACATTGCTGCTACCAGTCATATTGTAGACTAGTGTTGGTTTTAAGCTGGCCTGCATTGAGAAAATTCAGCACTAATGGTTTAACCATACGTACATAAGTAGCTAACACTGTTCTTCACTAGAGTAGTGCATCACAGGCTTAGCAATCACACCATGGCATGTATGGGGCCATAGCATTCCTGTGCATGACTTTAGGTACATCCATGCTTGGCTTTAGCTTTATCCATGCATGCAGAAAAACTTGTGGCACCACGCACAAAAATTGATGTGAAGTTATAAATGAACTGTACTTTGTGTAGTAAACATTATGCTACTTACATTGTATGTACTTATTAGGCATTTAAGAGCAAAGCATCATTGGCACTTGTTTGCTATTGTGTATAGATGCACACATTTAAGCAACATTCCTAGCATACTTCATAAACACATGATTGCATTTGATCATTAACGTGATAATGCATATCTCACAATTCTCCTATATTGTGTATTAAACAGTTGCATTAATGCTAGCAATAAGGAGATATGCCCCACTAGTTATGAACCCTCATAACACAAAAATATTTTATTTAAATACATACATATATGGAAATCATTGCAATTGCTCATGTTAGATATCTGTTTATTCTTTGTGAGTACTCCTTAGGAATTATTTGTGAAAATTGTTATGCTGTATTTCCTTTAAAAACTACTGTTGCTAGGATATTACGCCTTCCATTGATGATTATTGTATAACACCTCCATACATTTGTAGTATATAAACAGCTGATCAATCCTTGTTTCATCAGATAAGTTGTTCAAGTATTACCTACTAAGAGTGGATAGTTTTATTACTGAAACATGTTCCTCCTGAAAGTATTTATTGTTCTTCTTTTCAGCTGCATGGTACAGAGTTCTGACCCTTGTGATAACAGTAGTGATTCTATACTTGATACTGCTCAGTATAGAACAGTTGATCAGAACAAAACAGTTATAGTATACTGTGCAGCTAATGCAATACAGACAATTGCTCAGCGTTTAAACAATTTAACTCTTTCAGTTGCTGCAGAAAATCCAGTTACTAGTATTATACTAAACACAATATTTCAACAGTTTTCTAGCGAATGCAAGGATTTCACCTTAGCCATGTCACTAAAGCATCAGCTGCAGAATTATTTGTTCACACAGAACAATTCAGATCTAACCAATCACACTAGCCAACTATCTTCAATACTGATCTACCTACAAACAATAGCTAACAGTTTGGATGACATCCACTCCAGACAGCAAAGTAGCCATTGTGTAAGATTATCAGCACATGGTTACAGGATGATGTATCATGTACTATATGATACTACTTCACTATTGACTGAAATAGAAACTCAAGGTAGAAGTTGGGTTCAGAATGAAAACTACAAGAAAGAAGCTGGCTCCTGCATTTGTAAAGTACTATACCCTACCTGGGTTGCAGAGTAGCTACTGAAACATTTTTATAATATTTTCAATGCAATGCAGCACAGTTACATATTCTTTGTTAAATTGTCACTTTAATTAGAGTTTTAAGTATTAATATTTTATTTTTGATATATGCACTTACATGCTTGTATATTCATATCCATGTCTTGTAGTACTTTCAACTAACATTTTATTTATTAAACTTTCTTTAATGCCAATAATGGCTATACATATAGACAATTAATTCTTCTGTGCAAATCACTATAGTTATACAGTATCATAAAGTACTACCTCCTACAGTATGGTATACTGCACTGCTGCACTTTATTATAGGAATCCCCCCAAAGTGATGCACGCCCCCCAAACTGCCACCCATGAAAACCATCATAAAGTATTTTACACAATGAGAAGCACCTTTATAGAAGAGTCAAATATGTGTCACACGTGAGATATCCATCCTCACATGTCTTCTGTAATGTACATGCACTTGAAGTTAACCAATGCTGTACAGTAAGATTGGTTCTCATATTTTGCTGCCAAGTGTTAACAGAATGTTATAGTAGTGTCAGTACTATAGCTGTTGCAGCTTCTGTTCTGAATTCTGACTGGGAGCATACATCACATTTCAATATCTCAGACTTAGTATGTATTCATACCTTACCCTTACAGCACAGATACATGCGGCCAGTAGTAAAAAGTGTTCATTTTATTAACCTGTTAATATGCTACCTTCATGACACATCACGGCACGCTATGGCATGCCTTACACAAACTATCCTTCCACCGCACCGAGCTCTAAACATATTACTTCACATGGTAACTACATAGAAATATCACTTCACATACATGTATACACATACGTACATACAACTCTTTGGGGGAGGTAGGGCAACTGAGGTGAGGTGCATTTGCTTGAAGGGGAATCGTGTGTTATCACTGTTCCAGTTGTGCCATGCTTAATGCTATCTTTGATGATGTAACTTACAAGACATTAATAATGCCCAACAGTACATACACCCAACAGTGCCTACGCCCAACAGTACTTACGCCCAACAGTGCCCATGCCCAATTGTAACTTCACCTAATATTGCCTACACCCAACAGTACTCACAGCCCACAGTACCTACACCCAACATTATAACACTCTAGGATTACCAACATTCAGTGACAGTCCACATTACAAACATCTAGTCGCAACAAACATTACAAACATTAAGTCGTAACAAACATTACAACATTTAGTTGCAACAAACATTACGAACATTCAGTCGCAACAAACGTTACGCACATTGCAACAAATAACCACACGTAATCGCAACACATAATCACATTTAGTCGCAACAAATATCGCACATATAATCACAACACATAAGCACATATAATTACTACAAAACATAAGCACATTAGCTGCAACAAACATAGGCATATTTAGTCGCAACAAACATAACCAGTTTGAACATAGCATTTATTGGTAAGTCGCATTAGTGATAACACACGCATCTTTGGACTGAATTACTTTTAACTAAGTTCAGCAATTTGTGCCCAATTTCCCCCAAAATAGTTGTTAGCAGTGATATAAAACATAAACATGATGATGTATATTTTTGTAGAACTTGTGTGGTATCTATTTGTCATAATTGAATTAATGTTTCAGTACTATTACCGTATACATACAATATCAAAGCTCACAATGAATACAACATCATGAGTGACAAAATCCAATTCTTCCATTGACTGTAACTCTGATTTACCATAGCACTCATTACTGTTACATTATGACTATGTAACACTTCCACATGTGATGGTAATTAATCCTTAATGATGTCAGAATCTATGAATGATGTAATGTATATAGTAGTAGTAAAATCAATATGTATCTGTATATTATTATCACAGTGGTTGTGTTGAAACCATAAATGGAGTCTACCACTACTGGGACGAGCCATCAAATTGTGCTGCTGTCCCCCTTTGAATAGCTTCTTATGTACTGACCATAAGATTTGATGAAAAGTATTATTCCATTTACCATGGCTATGGGATGTGTACAACCGGTTATAAATACATGACATGTTTTTATGTGAATACATTGTATCCTCTGGTGATATTCTATGTACCCCATATATTTTCAATGAAACTACATGACTGACTTCACACGTGAGACATCCATCCTCACATGTCTTCTGTAATGTACATGCACTTGAAGTTAACCAATGCTACAGTAAGATTGGTTCTCATATTTTGCTGCCAAGTGTTACCAGAACGTTTTAGTAGTGTCAGTACTATAGCTGTTGCAGCTTCTGTTCTGAATTCTGACTGGGAGCATACATCACGTTTCAATATCTCAGACTTAGTATGCATTCATACCTTACCCTTACAGCACAGATACATGCGGCCAGTAGTAAAAAGTGTTCATTTTATTAACCTGTGAAAATTACTGCCTTTTATTCTAAGTTACATAAGTACATACGGTAAACACTTATGGGACAGATGTTAGATGGTGGAAAGTAAGGACTGTCATCTCTTGTCCCATTTATCTCTTTCTTGATATTCTTGAGGCTCCTCTTGTGTCATAAGTTTACAGGTTTAAAGAGAATGTTGTATTATTAGCTCTCATATACGTACATTTTTAATTCCATGAACTCAATTTTTTTTCTTAATAAGTTAGCATACAAGTTGTTTGTATTTGTGTTTTGCATTATTCTATATCTTTGTACTAAAACAAAGCAACTTTGCATCATGGAATTCACGGTTATTTGTTAATTTTGTTGTTGGCGAAATACATTTACAATTAATTGAAACAAAGTGTTTTACATATAGCTCAAAAAAATTGATGAAATTATTATTGGTCAGCGAATCCCACAGATAGAAGCATTTTATATGTTCATGCATAGCCTTTTTAGGTGTTTTGAGTTCGTATAATTTGTTTAATGTGTAAAAAAAAAGTGGTTTGAAAGTATATTTGTTTTATGAATACATATATACATGCAAGCCAATCTGTATCGTACATAAAAATAATAAAAACTCTTATAAATGTGACAATTTAAAAAGTTTCTGATAACATATACCTATGTTGTGCATTAAATAAATATTTTAGAGTAGCTATGGCAAAAAAAATCACTTCCAGGTAGGGTATAGTACTTCACAAATGCAGGAGCCAGCACCTTTCTTGTAGTTTCACTCTTAACCCAACTTCTACCTTGAGTTTCTATTTACTCAATAGTGAAGTAGTATCATATAGTACATGATACATCATCCTGTGCATGTGCTGATAATCTTACACAATGGCTGCTTTGCTGTCTGGAGTGGATGTAATTCAAACTGTTAGCTATTGTTTGTAGGTAGATCAGTATTGAAGATAATCGGTTAATTTGGTGAGGGGTTAAATCTTGATTTTTCTGTCTGAATAAAGAATCTTGCAATTGATGTTTTAGTGACATGGCTAAGGTGAAATCCTTGCACTCATTAGAAAACTGTTGAAATGCTGTGTTTAGTATTATTTCAGTAACTCGATTTTCTGTAGCAATTGCAAGATCTAACTGTGTAGGATGGCCCTTCAAACCTTGAGCAATTATCTGTACTGCATTAGCTGCACAGTACAGTATGACTGTTTTGTTCTGAGCAGCTGTTCTAGACTTAGCAGCATCATTTATTATATGGCGTCTTTTATTACAAGAATCAGATGTAGGAAGGCTCTGCACCATGTAGCTGACCAGAAGGATGGAAAATGATTTCAGGATGGACATTTTTAATCCAAATAGTTAATGAACTCTTGTTAGCAGTTAATACTTGAACTTGCCTGATGAAACAAAACTGATCAGCTCTTTATATGCTACAAATTTGTAGGGGTCTTACATTACAATTACATAATGGGTAACATGATAATCGCCTATGCAAGGACTAATATCCTCACAACAGTAGTTTTTAAAGGAGATACAGATTAACAATTACCACATGATTCCTTGGTGAGAATTACAAAGAATGCATTAAAATAAATGATATCATTTTATTTCATAACATTGATAATATGTTAATGACCTGATGGGGTATGTAGTTTTCACATTATATGACCTGATTTGGAAAACTTATCTTTTAAGCACAAACAGTTGAAATAACACCAGCATGAGACGGCTACACTATCTGGTTAGTATATTCACACTAACTTTCCCTTAATCTTGCCAGGTCTGCTTTGTGGAGATGAACTTTTGTAGGTATGTAAAGGCCCATACTTTTCTGTAGAGGCCCTTGCAAGAAAATGCTGGAGTGACTTCAAACGATTTTATTGGCTTGGAGTGGCTGGCAAAGTTGCAAACATGAAATGTATGTTTTGTGTCATTGTGTCCATCTGCCTGGTGGTCCATCTACATTCCCAGGTGTGTAATTTGGCTTGCAGCTCTCTATTCCATTTTGTACCCCAGTGGTACCCACCCACCCCACCATCCCCTACCCTCCACCCCTTTGTGAAGACTCGTGATCCAGCAACACTCATGAAAAACTATCTACATTGTAGAGGTTGCTTCTCAGTTGTACTCTACATGCGTTCAAAATCCATAAATGTCTCCATCTTCAGGGAAAATTTCACCTGCATAGCTGTTAAGATTCATGAGTATTATATAAAATATCATTTGTCTACAAATGTACATTGTGTCCAAAAGGTAAGTTTTCAAAAACATCAGGTCACATTATATGAATGAAATGGTTTGTATTATCAGGATCTATATCTAATGTAGTGCATAAGATTTATTCAATGTTTAGACTTCAAAGCATAGGGTCCTATGGAATTGGAATTTTATAACCCAAGTAAGGCCTTGTGTTGTGGCGCTTAGCTCAGGCGCTGCTACAGGATGTGAGTGTTTTTAAATTCTGTAGTTCTGTAAAACCCTGTGTTTCAAGCAGCTTGTTGTTGTACCTTTACAGCTGTTTGTGACACAAGAAATGTAATGCTAATTAGTAGAAACAAACCCATACATGGGTTGCCTTGTTACAGGCACATAATTACTGTGTTTTGTATTGCTCCAGAGATAGGAATGAATTTTTATTAAGACTACAGGATTCAAATCCCTGTAAGTAACCAATGAGATTCAAGTATTTAATCTTGCAACTTAGTATTGGTAACAGTGTTTGATCCATATAGCATATAAGAGAATCATAATTAAGATACATACGTATAGCATTGTCATAATTTTTTATGTTAATGATCAAGTTCAATTGTGTGTTTGTGAAGTATGTTAGAATATTGGTTATGTGTGTGTGGATACACAACAGTAAGCAAATTCCATTTGAATTTTTGTTTTAATTGCTCGTGTAGTTTATTACAATGTAACAAATTGAAGTTAACATACCTTGGTGTGGGAGTAGAATATGAACCTACATGCAGTATATACCACAGTAAACAAAGCTAACATGTTTTAGGAATAAATATAACACAAACTAACCTATTTGTGATTTATCATCCATAGCTTGATAAACTGAAAGCGACATGCTTGGTGTTGGCTTAGAATATGAAATAACCTTGTGGAATTAACAGAATCAATGATGTTACAGTATAATGCGTAAACTAGTTCAGCGGGTTTAGGGTGTGGGAAACATGCTGTTGCAGCTACTGCTAATCATGATTGTATGTGTTTTACTGTACAGAAGTTCACTATGTACCCCTTTGCTATTACTGCTCAAAATATAGGTTGTATTTACATATGCCCATTGGTTAGATGTGTTCTTTCCATTTAGTATTTGTATGATAATAACTGATATGATAGTATTACTATAAAGGGTGATAGGGAACTGAGGAAATTTTGGGCGGATGAAGTTTAATTGTTTGTGCATGGCTAAAATGCATGGTTGCAGTTTCTGTATAACATTATGTTGCTATTGAGATACATTACTGCAATCTAGTGCTGCCTATTGGATGACCTATAGCTATTTGCTTCGTCATAAACTGTATAATCTAATTATGTATTGTGCCATATATGGGATGGTTATTTACCCAGTTTGTGTGGTAGCTTATCCTGCCCAATTATTTCCTCAGCTGCCCTTCCCCATGCAAAGTAATTTGTATATGTAAATAGATAGATATTTGCTTGAGTGTTGATTTGTTAAGTGTGTTACAAACACTACATGGCTTTGTTAAATGTGTATAAACGTATTTGCAGGAGTGTTTATTTGTAAAGTGTTGTTATGTGTGTTTCATGGCTTTGTGGAAATGTTATGTGTTCTTTGGCAAAAGGTAGGCAGTAGAGCTACATAGGTGCAGTGGAATGGTAGTGAGTATAGCTAGGAAACTGTTATATAGTCATGCTACGTTTCTGTATGTGTTATGTTACTAACTAGTACACTTGATCTATGTGTTATGCTTGGTTATGTTTTAACAAGCTTTCTGATATTGATTACCTAAATACACATAGGAATCTTCTTACAGTTATAAAGGCTATGTATACATACATACATACAGAAAATAAACTACATGCAAAATGGTATTAAATATGAATATATATCTTTACAAAACAATTTATTAAAGTGTATTGCATTGTTGGCTTCACAATCTCTGTTTTGTGGTATCTAGGTCCTATAAACCCAGCTGTGTCTGGGGATACAAGGAATCCATCAATCACGCTCATCATTTATGGTAGGTAGCCTGTCATTTGTTAGCTACTATAATGTTTACGTTACCAATTGGTTTCCAACAACTTCTAGGTACTATTCATAATCAAGTGTGGGTAGTGTTAGTTAGTATACGGTTAGACTACTCTTCTATATTACTGCCTATCTGCACTGAATATTTTACCAATGAAGAAGCAATAAGAGCTTACTACTTTTTTCACTTTGCTTGAAGGCCTAAATCAACTAAATCTATTGTACCACATGTACAGCTAGTTTGTGCGTACAGCTGGTTTGCACCGCATTTATGTTATGTGTAATATAGTGTGGTTTCAGTTAATATGCAGTTTTGGAAGGAGGTGTAATATTAGTTCCCATGTCACAATTCCTTGAGGCTATACTACAAAGGATGTATAAGGCCAGGTGATGACAGACAATGGTGTATGATACTTTAGAACGAAGTTTAGATGCTATGTATACGTATGTAATTTGAGTGGGAATATGATGCAAGTTGTGGCATCCTTGTAAGTTTTAAGAAAACTCTTTTATCAGTAATTAATCATTGCATGTGTGCAGTCGGTAGCATTATGTATGAACCTTACAGTGTAGAATCCCACATACATGTATGCACACACATAGAACAGTGTGTGTGGGGTGTATGTAATATACACACACGTACGTATCTCCATACATGCATACTTTTGACTAAAAGGTGTGAAACTAAACATAGAAATTAGAAAAGCAATTTAATTGTTTATGAGTAGATTTGCGTTTTTGAGCCAAGATGCACCACTATTTGTGACCGGATCTACTGGAATCCCTCATGTTTGTGTAAGTGCAAGCCTAATGTTAGAATGCACTAAACATAATGAGTGAAATGCTATAACATTTTGAACACTTGTTTTGCAATGAAGAAATAAGCTAACAGCAAAGCTGTGGTATCATCATATTCCCCCAAAGCAAGAGGAGTTTGAAATATTTTGTTTCGTGTTAGGATACAAAAATATGAATGTTAGTTTACCTCACGTTGGACGTGTGTAGTTCAATTTGTTTCTCACACTTTTTGCCTTTACCCTAGCCGTAGGAAGGACTTGTAAGACATAACATAGTGAGCAATGGATCCACCTGTTTATGGGGAAGGTGGCAGTAAAAATTATATCTCCATATAAGTGAGCACTGGTAGTTTCTTTTCTGTAGTATTACAAATTGATCTTTCAGTTGCTGCAACTTTTCTGCATTGTAGCTTCTAAAGCTCTCGGCTTCTATATGGGACTGAAACTTTGGTTGATCATTTCTCTGTCTAACTAGATATACTGCAGGAAAGTAATAAAATTGAATTTTTTTAAAAAGTGAGGTTCTTGAAGGTTCAATGACATTTGAAGGAGCATGCCCAATGAATTGTTTTTCAAGTATGTATTCCTTTTTGCCTTTTCTTGTTAAAAGTTTGTTTGAGTTGACATTTTATTGATGGAAACAGTTTGAAAATAGCCATAGAATGATGGGACTTGATAAAGTCATTAATGAAGTAAACTTTTATTTTATTCATTTATTACCTAATTTTTGCAAATTAGAAAGGGTGGCTCTAAAGGCGAGGCCTGCATGAGGGTGCTTCCCCAAAATGTTGTATATACACACATACAAGATGCATAACTAACTATGCATATAAGCAAAAAGTCACAACAGCACATGAAACATACCAAATGCAACTTACTTTCAAAGCAAAAAAGTAATGGAAAGATTACAAAAAAGAAACATTTTACAGTACGATGAAAATTATTGTAATTTAACAGCAATGAAATGTTGAATGAAATTTTGTTCTAGATGTTGAATATACCAACGAATTCATGCATCCTTAGAGATTATCAAAAAACAGAATGATGTATGGAAATCGTATTACTTCCTTCCAATATTATAGGGTATATGTGCCCCGCTGTGTTTTCACACATTCCTCGAATTCTATTTTATTGCTTCTCTGTTATCTAAAGTAAAAAAGGAGTAGGCAGCAAAAGTTTCAGGAATAACCTTGGAGTTATAGCACTAGACAGTTGGAACAGGAATAAACTTGATTAGTACAGTAAAAATGTGACAAATGAATTACAGGTACCAATCATAACTCACAATGAAACAAGCTACGAAGACAGAGTTTGGCTCAGTCTGTTCATGAACTAGCAAATCAAACAAGGTATAGTGTTTTACCTGCACATCTCTATGTGGATAAAGAAGAAGCTTAAGGCTATTCCAACAATGACATGACAATGGTAAACTTTATTTCTGCTACATCATAAATAAGCACCCATAACTAATATTTTGTACAATGTACGAGCATGAAATAAAAATTTTCTTATTTCCCATGAACAGGCAAATCTGTTGGTGTTGAGGGATTTGAGCCTTGTTTTAGTATATACCAAAACGATTAAAACATGCGTAAATTCTTTTATGTAGCACATGTATTTTTACCCAGTTTATTTCAATAGTAAGATAGAGTTTTATGAAAACGTCCAGTTTTCGCTCAGTGGGTCACATAATATAATGACTGCATTGTTAGTTACCCTATAGGAAAGATCAGACCCTATAGGAAAGATCAGAAATTTACATTTGAGTAGGGATCACAGAAAAAGGGCAATAAAACAAGGGAGGTCATCTACACCTGCAGTTATACAATACTACATAGTGGGCATCTAATCCCTACTTCAGTTTACTATGACTGAGGTAGGGATTAAATGTCAACTAGTATAGCTGCAAGTGTAGATGACCTCCATTGTTTCATTGTGTTTTTTTCTGTGATCTCTGCAATTTCTAATTTTTCCTTACACTTGTTTGTTTACTTTTTCGCAGTAACAGATTCATTACCATCACATATCACATCAAAGGAAACAATGACACCAGACACATCAATTGCAGAACTTAACGGGTGCCCCAATTATCAATGACTGAAATATGAAATCGCCTTCGGCTATGTTCCACCCATTATACACCATTACGACTAAAGTACAGTATAAGAAACACCTCTACAATTAATCCAATCACTACGGAAATTACAGGTGAATGCGTGCCTTGACTAACAATTGTGGAATGGTCGTTTTGTGTCAGTCTCAGCTGTATTCCACCCTTATACAGCATTACAAACAAAGAACAGTTAAAAAATTCCTCTGCAATCAACACAGTCACACCATGGAAAATAAAGCACTGATTCAGAAGCCATGTCACTATTTACCACCAATCAACACTTGGAAAAAGAAACTGGAGCAGCGACAATTCTTATATGACACACATGTACAGGATGCAAAATAAAGTGTAAAAGAGGTTAGAAAATTTTTAATGTTACAAATATACAGCGCATCTTATGTGCATATACAGAAATAAAATTTAGCTTTTTATAATAAGTGAAAACTGTGTTGACATATAATTTGTCTTAGTATATGTTTAGTAGTTTGCAGTTGCGTGGATCTGGTTTGGTCTCTGATTCATAGTATTTCCAATGGGACCAGTTACCTCTCAGTTTACTTATTGACTGCAGCAGTGAAGTAGTAGAGTATTGTACTTGATACGTCCAGTTATGCATTACCTGGACGACTTCCTCACCATGGGTCCACAGCATTCCCCCTCGTGTGCCAATAATCTCCAGTTGATCAGGCAGCAATGTAGAATTCAAGTGTGACAACAGCAGCGTTGTGGACTCAATCACCAAAGGATCCGCAAAGGAGTTAATGGTCATGTACCTTTTGCGCTGTCTTTGGTTTTTCTCAGCCCATTATGATCTTAAAATCTTGGCCTGCCGTATTCCGGGCATACCGAACACTGCTGCTGACCAGCTGTCCAGAAACAGATCACCAGAATTCTTAAAGCAGAACTCTCACATCTCCAGCATCCCCACAACTATCCCATCACCACTCTTAAAACTCATATTTCCCCAAAGGCGAGACTGGACTTCCCCCTCCTTCCTGCGTCACTTCAAGCGTACCATCAACAGGCTTCAAGAGCCTCCACCCACTAGCAAACAAAAAACTCATATAAGATGAAGCTACATTGTAGTTAAGCATATACCCGTAGTTTATTGTAAGCAATTGTGGTTGTCTTTCATTGTAGTTCATCATATGGTTGCTAGCCCTGTTGTTAATTGATAATAACAAATTGCAAATGAAGTAACACCTGAGTCATTGGTTGCATCATTTTTTTGTTAGACCTTATGAAACCACCAAGGAGCAATCACCTCAACAAACTATTTAGCAAAGCCCAGAAGTTCTTGCATTATGGTTTGGCCAAGTCAAGCAGGAACACCTATGCAGCGGGCCGAAGAAGATATGTGAACTTCTGTAAAATGGCAAGGATCAAGCCAATCTCAACGTCCGAGTGCGCTTTAACTCTGTTCATAACACACCTGGCTACTTCTAACATCTCACAGGGAACCATAAAGGTATATCTATCAGCTGTTAGACACATGCACATCTGTAAGGGATTACATAACCATTTCAATCACCAAATCACTCCTCGGCTCCAACTCATCTTAAGGGGAATTAAAAAATGCAAAACAGGAATGAACTCTACCAGAACTCGCCTGCCAGTCACTGTCCAGATGCTTCATAGCATCAGATCCCTTCTCTCTAAGGAAAGTCCCTCCTACAACAACACCACACTCTGGACCATGTGCTGTCTCACTTTTTTTGGCTTTTTAAGAGTCAGTGAGTTTACAATTCCTACAGAAAGCTCATATGTGCCTTCTTGCCATTTATCACTTAGTGACATTGCAGTTGATAACAGGAAGAACCCCCATCTACTACAATTGTTCCTAAAGCAGTCCAAAACAGACCCATTCAAGCAGGGTGTCAAAGTGTACATGGGCGCCACTGATAGCCCAGCCTGTCCAATAAAGGCAATCCTCTCATACCTTGGAAAAAGGAGCAGGCAACCAGGCCCACTTTTCATCACTAAGGATGGCAAAGGCTGGACCACAGCTATGTTTCACACAAGGCTAAAGTCTCTGCTGGACAACCTCAAGCTAGATAAGTGCTGCTACAACACACATAGCTTCCGCATAGGAGCAGCAACCTCTGCATCGCTAGCCAAAATGTCAGATTCCCACATACAAACTCTTGGTCGCTGTAGAAGCAACGCATTTCAACGATATATCAGACCTCCTCCCAACGAGGTAGCAAAAATGTCCAAGATTATTGCAGCAGGTTATCAATGACACACTAGACACAACTTAATGTATAATATTCACTTCAGTACATGAATGCCATGGCAGAGTTTGTTAATCCTTTGTTTTTGAAAAAAAAATATTCTCAGACATTTACATTAGTCATATGCACTAAGTGCTGTTCCGGCATGACACTGAACTCACAGACCAGCTACTTACACAAAGATCCAGATACTTGGGCAAAAGGTTCCCCACCCTTGCACATCATGGGGCCCCTTTCCGTGGCTTAAAGGAAGGCCTTTGGTGTGTGGAATGCCTCTAGGCACCAAATTCCTTCCCTGCCCAAGTATCGGCACACCTGAAAAAATATAAGACCTGGCAGGCATTTTACTCCAAAATTTTTGGACTGAAAAATATTTTAAATTCAACAAGGCAACTGGGACCAGGTGTAGATACCAAACCACCACCACTAACACCAGTTGGTGGGAGGCGAAGAGCTACCAGTGCTATATACCCCAGATGGGTCAAAGGTGAGTCAACTAATCAATGAAATGTAATTTAAAATACCTTTAAACAAAGTTAAGGTTGAAGGTGACGGCGGCCCCAAAATAATCATCCGTAGACGCGAGACAATAATAGGAATAACAGCGCTTTAATAAGAGTATTAATGCATGTGCAATAGCACGTGGCGCCAGCCGTTTGACAAGTAGCCGTCAAGTGTTACCCTCCTCTCCCATCCCTGTATCTGTACTTCACCCCATTTCCACAGCCGCAAGATTAAATAGCAACATATGCTCATAATGATACATATCACCGGCAAAATAACGAGGTTGACACACATACAGTGGAATGGCACACATTGTTGACACACATAATTTATACATAACTTCACATAATCCACTGCTTCAGTGGCAGCACAAATATTGCAAACATATTATTACTGACACAACTAGGTGTCACCAGCCAATACTGCATGCTGTGGCAATCTTATTGTGGTGACATGATGTTGTCTAATTTGTTGTACTCATTAGCTCACTGCAGGTGAACCTATATCTCCGCTCTTCTAAGTGGATGTGCAGACAGGCACCTATCATGGGCCATTGCCAGCTCTTCTAAAACACAGGAGTGCCTGGCATGTGACTCTGTCACGGGTCACCCACAGCTCTGCCTTGTCAGTGCTGATACAATTATTAGCCAACACTGCTGATTATATTACTGCTTTTATTGTTACATGTTACTCTGATGTACTCATTAGCTCACTGCAGGTGGCCAAATGCCAACCGGCAACGCCATCATGGGCCACTGTCAACTCCTCCACAAGCATGGGAGCGTCTGGCATGTGACTCCCTCATGAGTCAATGTCACCTCCCCCGACAGGAGTATTGATAAAAGCATGGGAGTGCCTGGAGTGTGACCCCCATCATGGGTCAGTGTCAGCTCCCTCCAAAAGGAGTGTTGACTCGCAGCTATGCCACAGCTGCATAGTGTCAGCTCCTGCCTTTCCTAGTGGAGTGCCGCCCCTATGACTCACTCATGGGCTAACTCCACACATTTCAGAGGGCAGATCAACACATGGCTGCCCTGTGCCAATGTCGGTCATGCCACTCTGATGCAGAGCAGTAAAACAGCTCTAGCTGCATTTGCAGCATCTCCATTCCTGATAGAGGGAATGTGATAGTACCTAGTCTCTAGGAAGGTTGCTTATAGTATTAAAACCCAGTCATGGCTTAAAGGAAGGCCTTTGTTGTGTGGAATGCCTCTAGGCACCAAATTCCTTCCCTGCCCAAGTATCGGCACACCTGAAAAAATATAAGACTTGGCAGGCATTTGATCCCAAAATATTAGAACTGAAAAATATTTTAAATCCAACAAGGAAACCGGGACCAGGTGCAGATACCAAACCACCACCACTAACACCAGTTGGTGGGAGGCAAAGAGCTACCAGTGCTATACGCCCCGGATGGGTCAAAGGTGAGTCAACTAATCAATGTTAAGTGGCAATTTCAGTTGTATCATACATGTCTGGGAAGATACCTGCATGTATAGCAGAAAGTAAACACACATATACTTACACATGTACTTTCATTAAAAGAAAAAGAACAAGGTATGCTATGAATAATACTACTGTTGACTACTGAGGAACTCTTACAATGCTCTATGTCTATTGGTTATGGATACTATCACTTGCTATCGATGTGGTAACTAATGTGGGCAAATGTGAGCTTATAAAATATATTATAGTGCCCATTAATGAATAATTTTAAAGAAACCTCATATCCTATTGTAATGTACACTATACACATATACCTTATCCACTAAGATACATAATTGAATAATGTCTACTTATGCAAAATGTGTTACTAGGCAACACAAGCAATGACACATGTTCGATGGTAAATGCTGCACCAATTGGCAAAGATGCACACAATTCCTTACCTTTAATCTTTTTTACTAATGCTATCTATAGCAACCACCTCCATATGCACAGATAACATGCAGCCTCACAAAACACCTATGCAAATATCCTTACAATCGTATGCATGTAAATGGTACTATATAGGACATCTAATGGGATGGGTACAAATACAAGGAATGCACATATACATAACATACATATACGGTGGAAAGATGTACTGAGAGGCAAGGACAACAGCTGGTGGAAGGAAAATTTGCATATGCCTTGCAATAATTTTGCTGTCATATGGAATGAGCTGCATGATTATATAGCAAGAGAGGCCACACATTTAAGGCTGCCAATTTCAGTGGACCAAAGAGTTGCTGTCACCATTTGAAAACTGGCAACAAATGTTGATTATAGAACACCGTCTGAACTGTTTGTAATTGGAAAATCCACTGTTTGTAAGATTGTAAATGAGACGTGTTGACAAATTGTACTCTATTTATTACCAAAGTGTTAGAATTCCTCATGGAGAAAGGCTTAAAGATATAGTTGAGGGTTTTGAAACTTGTTGGGGTTTTCCACTGGCTGCAGGAGCTATAGATGGGACACACATTCTAATAATATGGTTACAGCACAGTCCGGCAGATTGCTATAATCAAAAGGGATATTGCTCTATATTAATGCAGGATTTGGTAGATTATCATGGTATCTTCATGGATGTATATGCTGGTTGGCCTGGAAAAGTACATGATGCTCCTGTGTTTACCGATACGAAAAGGAAGATGGGATATGTTATTTCCAGACTGCACCATAGGTGGTGTTCAAGCGTGTAAAACTTACCAATGTTACACATCTGTTTGTTTTAGGTTCCATTAGTTACCCTAGGTGATCCTGCTTACCCTGCATTACCTTGGCTCATGAAACATACCCGATAGCTGTTAATCCACATACTACTGATAGACAATGCAACTTTAACTACTGGCAAAGTAGAGCAAAATTAGGTGTAGAGAGTGCTTTTGGAAGACTAAAGGTGATTGCAACAGTGGATTGATTTGCAGATAGATAACACAGTTACAACACTGGGACTTGTCACAATATATGTGAGACACTGTCCTGAAGAGTGGATAAGAGTGGATTTTGAAGCTGAGATTGCAGTACCAATGAGTCACAGTCTCAGAGATGGAGCTTCCTCATCTGTCCGTAATGCTATTATGGAACACCTTTGTACACATTAAATATTCTATGTCTTCTGTAAATTAAACCTTCGATAAACCAGTACATCAAACATTATAAATGAAGTATGGACCCAAGCAATAAAATGTAGTGAAACAAAAGATGAATGATGGTATTCAGTGGGAAAATCCCTACATAGGCATGTTATATTAATCATTTTGTTCAATTCCAAAGTAGGGATTTTTCCATTGAGCTCCATGCTGTAATACCATCATTCATATCTTGATTCACTACATTTTATTGCTTGGATCCCTACTTCTATTTTTTAAATATACTAATTTGTTTGATTTTTTTATTATAGCATACTGCTATACATGTGTGACTGTTCTATTAGGGTGACTGCTGTATTAGAGTTTTGAGTCAGCCTTTCACCCTACTAGGGGATGCGTCACTATTTCATTGTGCTAGCATTATGAATACAACTAGACCAATAATAACAGGGTGTGTCATCATGATAGATTGTTAAGAGGTGTGGTTTCAGTGCTCGATCATTATTAATCAACCAAGATCGTGTTAATAGGCATGGCATTGAACCTATCATGAAGTTAAAGGTATCTACCGAGTGTAAGCGCTTCAAAAAAGTTTGTGGTGTCTAAATATGTCGCTTAAGGAAAGTGTTGATAGGAAAAATTAATGCCCCAATATGATTTTATTGCATAGAGAAGGAAGAAGACTAGAAGATTAAAGGGAAGACAAGAAGCAGAGGGTACACCCTCATTGGAACCCCACAAGGCACATCCCACTGGTAAGTTTATTATTGTGGCATAAAATGGTGGCTGTGTGCTGCTTCATTTGGCCTCCAGCCTTGCGACTGTGGTCAGGCAGGCAGGCAGGCAGGCGGGCAGGCGGGTGGGCAAGCAGGCAGGCAGGCAGGCAGGCAGGCAGGCAGGCAGGCAGGCAGGCAGGCAGGCAGAAACCCAAACCTCTATGATCCCTAATATACAGTACTACCACACTGTATGATGTTTTGGAAACACTTAGCAGCAAAATATGAACACCAATCTTATTGTAGCACTGGTTAGCTTCAAGTGCTTATTATTATTATTATTATTAATAATTAGCAAAGCCCACAGGCAACACACTAATGTCCATTACAATTACACACAATACCAATCAGATTGTTCTTGAAAGTGTCAATGTCAATCTTGTCAAGATCAGAGATAGGTAGTTGGTTCCATTGAATAATTGTTCATGGTAAGAAAGAGTACTTGTAAACATTGATTCTTGTTGGTAAGTGAAATAGCCGGCTTGAGGGGGTGGTTGGAACGAGTGTATGATACTGGAACTGATGGAGGTATATAACGATTGGGTATGACTATTAACCTTCTCAAAATTTTGAATAGCAAAGTAAGTCAAGTCATTGTCCTTCTGTCTTGGAGACTAGGCCATTCATGGTATTTCAGCATATCTGTTACACTGTCGTGCCGTTGTTCACTAGATCTGAACCATGGTTTGTTTAGAAAAAAATGAGTAGCCCGATGCTGGATCATTTCAAGTTTGTATATACTTGTGTTGTGGTGGGCATCCCAGATGGCTGAACAATACTCAATGGATGGTAGTAGTAGTTGTTTGTATAGGTGGTCTTTAATTTCTATTGGTGCAGTGTGCAAGGTCCTTTTTAGGAAGCCAAGAAGTTAGTTAGACTTGCTGCAAATATAGTTGATATGGGGGTCCCAGGATAATCTGTGATGAAGACGGATACCTAAAATAGTTATGTTCCAATACTGTATTGAGTGGATGTTGGACATTTTGTATATAAAGTTGCTTTTGTTGTGATGTAATGTTATTTGTAAAATGTTACATTTAGGAATATTGAACTCCATCAGCCAGTCACTTGCCCATTTAGTTAAAGAAATTAGATCATTCTGCAGAATGTGATGGTCATTTGGTGTTGCTATAACTTTGTAGAGTAACATATCATCTGCAAACAGTCGTATTTTACTTTTGATGTTCATAGCAATGTCATTGATATAAATTAAGAACAGTACAGGGCCAAATACAGACCCCTGAGGGACACCAGATGTCACTTCACAAATAGATGATTTGGAGCCTTCCACTACAACTTGTTGTGTTCGACCGTGGAGAAACGATTTCAGCCAATGTAACATGTTTCCTCTAATTCCATAATATTCTACTGTGTATAGGAGTTTTGAGTGTGCTACTTTATCGAATGCTTTGGAGAAGTCTAGTATTGCAGCATCGACTTGATGGTTGTTGTCCATGTGTTAAGCAATATCATTAATGGTAATGAATAGTTGAGACTCACAGGAGTGCTTGGATCTGAAACCAAATTGGTTTTCTGATAGAATGTTTTGGTCTTCTAAATGTTTCATAATTTGGCTTACTAAAATAATTATGTTTCATTGTTTTGCAGACTACAGATGTGAGTGAAATAGGACGATAGTTTCTTGGGTCAGATTTTGTTTCTTTTTTAAATATTGGAGTAACATAAGCATGTTTCCATTCAGATGGAACGGTACCAGACTCTAATGATTGTTTAAAGATGTGAGTTTACATAGGAGAGATTTCAGTTGCTGTAGTTTTCAGTATGTATGGATGAATGGAATCTGGTCCAGGAGATTTGGATGAATCTCAGTTGGATAATAAGTTATAGACTCCTTGTTCAGTAATCTCAAACATTGGCAAAGATGGAAATAGAGATGGACCTTTATCAGGCATGATGGAGGTATCCTCGGTTGTAAATACAGATTTGAAATGTTGGTTTAATATTTTGGCTTTATCGAATGGATCTGTCATGGTATGGCCACTTTGTGGATTTTTTAAAGTGCTAATGCCACAGTTTCCTTGTTTTCGAGTTTTTAAGTAGTGCCACAATGGATTTTTTATTGTTGGATGCTGAAATTAGGTTTGCTACATAAGATTTGTGTTGATGTTTAAGTTTATAATTCACCTCCTTCTGTAATTAACCAATCGTTTTCACGATGGTGGCACTGTGCTCAGTTGTATACTCTTTACTTTTTTCGTATTAATCACTTTAAAGTAGTAGACATCCATGGTAAATGAGTCCTTGTGCTTAATACTTTGGTAGGAGTATGATCCTTAATGATTTGTTGTAGGTTTTGTGCAAAGAACATCCAGTTTTCATCTAAGTTTTGAGGTGTAGAGTTATTTAACTCAAAGTAAATATGTGATAGTTCTGACAGTTTTTCTCTGATTGTATCCCAGTCAGCTGACTTGTAGAGGTTGATGGTTCGGGGATGTTGTTTAATCATACATGTCGGAGTTTGGACAGATAATATGACTGCATCATGATCACTAAAACCAGGAACTGGCTCGCAGGACAACACAGAATCTGGGTGAGTGGTGAAGCATAAATCTAATGTATTATTATTACCTCTAGTTGGAAAAGTGACTAGCCGAGACATCTGGGTGTCTTTAATGAGTTTTTCATGGAAGTGACATGGCATATATGAGTCTGTTAAAGTACCGTGTTCCCAGTCAATGCCTGGACAGTTGAAGTCACCACCAAGAATGACTCGGATATGAGGGTATTTCTGCTTGATTGCATCTACAGAGGATTGTAAGTCCTTACTGTGTCGGTTGAGTGGAGGGGACAATAAAAAGAACCAACGATTACATCATTGTTCTTGCCAACACGAACATACGTCCACACAATTTCAATAGGTGAGTTAGTGTCTATTTGTGAGGAGTGAATAGTGTTCTTGACTGAAACAAATACACCGCCACCATAGTTGTTTCTGTCTTTCCTGTAAGTATGAAAGTTGGGTAAGGGCCAGATCTCAAAATGGAGACAGACCACGATTGGAGTCCAGAGACAAGATTACAGGGCTGTGCTGGCTCCTTAGTGGTTGATATGTAGCAAAATCTACAGAAAAAATGCCTGGCCAACATTATCAGGCTGTCCACCAGTAGACCACTGATTCTTGCCAAGCCAGGTCCTTCACAAGGCCTAAAACCACCATTCGAGCTATACACACCACCCAGAAAAGATGTCCGTTGAAACCAGCCTCGAGTAGTTTTGAGTGGTGCTGAGTGTCAAAACTACTAATACAATAGTGTAGCTATCCACTGGTGGTGTTAGTTTGATTTTGCCTGATGTGTGATTTGGATCGGTTTTGTAAAATCTGGTCACATATACAATGTACATTACATAAGACACATGAGGATGGATGTATCATGTGTGACACATATTACAAATGTTTCTTCTATAAAGGTGCTTTTCATCGTGTAAGATACTTCTATGATGGTTTTTATGGATGGCAGTTTGGGGAGTGTGCATCACCTTGGGGGGGGGGGGGGGGTCCCATGGTATACCATACTGTATGAAGTAGTACTATATGATACCGTATAACTACCATTAGATAGTGACTTGCACAAATGCAAAGAATTGTCTATATGCATGACACTGAAGGAATTTAATTTTATTTAGTGTTTAATCAATAAAATGTTAGATGAAAGTACTACAAGACATATACAAGCATGCAAGTGTAAAATGTTAACCATTAAAAACTGTATTAAAGTGACAATTTAAAAAAGAATATATACGTATAGCTGTGCTGCATTGCATTAAAAATTATTATAAAATATTTCATTAGCTACTCAGCAATAAATCACTTCTGGGTACAGTATAGTACTTTAAAAATACAGGGATCAGCTATATCCTTGTATATTCGATTCTTAACCCAACTTTCACTTTGAGTTTCTATTTCTCTCAATAGTGAAGTAGTATCATATACCGTATAGCTGGTAATTTTCGAAAGGTTTTTATTTTCGGATATTTCGAAGAGGCCCTTCTCTTCGATAATAAATTCCCACGTCCGGTTTGTTTTTCGAAAATAAATTCCCACAAGTGAAAGCAACCATCCAACTTTCGGCGATTCGTTCGTGTATTCCTCGAGTTTTAGCTCAGTGTTGCTGATGATAATGGGTAAACTGTATCATTACTGTACCAATAACCAGAAAACAGGTGATCCAGAATGGGAATTGATGCCGTCTGCTCTAGAATCTATGGTGATTAGGATACTATGAGCTAGCTATGATCGAGCGTGATCGTGCCAGTGAGTTCACTCCACCCGAGACTCCCTCAGTCTTCTCTCCAGTGCACAGGAATGGGGATTATTCCATTAGTAAGTCAGTTTTCGGCAAACATTCACGCATCTTCATAATTTGTGACACGAATTTCCGTTTATTTGAAATCCATCCGGACTTCGAAATATGCACTCTTCGAAATTAAAATCTTTCGAAATTCAGATTTTGCTTCTTGTACGAAAATTTCTGTTTCGAAAATAACCCGCTATACGGTAGTACATAAATACATCATCCTGTAACCATGTGCTGATAATCTTACGCAATGTTTGCTTTGCTGTCTGGAGTGGATGTCATCCAAACTGTTAGCTATTGTCTGTAGGTAGATCAGTATTGAAGATAGTTGGCTAGTGTGATTGGTTAGATCTGAATTGTTCGGTGTGAACAAATAATTCTGCAGCTGATGTTTTAGTGACATGGCTAAGGGAAATTCTTGCATTCAGTAGAAAAATCTTGAAATGTTGTTTTTAGTATAATACTAGCAACTGGATTTTTTGTAGCAACTGAAAGATTTAAATCCTTCAAAATCTGAGCATTTTCCTGTAATGCTTTAGCTGCACAGTATACTATGACTGTTTGATGCTGATCAACAGTTGTTTTTTTGCAGCATTATTTATCTCAGGATTATTACAATGGTTATGATCCTGGTCAGAACCCTGCACCATGCAGCTGAAAAGAACAACAATAAAGAATTTCAGGAGCAACATGTTTCAGTAATAAAAGTTAGTTGCTATCCAAACACTTTAGTAGGTAATACTTGAACAACTTATCTTATCAAACAAGGATTGATCAGCTGTTTATATACTACATATGTGTGGGAGTGTTAAATTACAATTACATAGTGGGAAATATAACAATCATCAATTATCCTAGCAACAATAGTTTTTAAAGGAAATATAGCATAACAATTTCCACCAATAATTCCTTAGTGAGAACTCACAAAGGATGCAAACATGAGCATTGGTAATGATTTCCATATACGTATGTATTTGAATAGAATAATTAGGGTCCATAGCTAGTGGGGTATATTTCTTCATTGGTAGCATTAATAAAACTGTTTGATACACAGTATAGGAGAATTGTGAGATGTGCATTATCTTAAATATATATTTGTTGACTTGATGTCATGTATTACTCAATTAACTCAGTAATTTTCTCACTGCCTCACTAATTAGACACTTTTCCACAAGCTTTCCATCAGTGTTGTTGATATACAATAGATTACGGGGATATACTATTATCTCGATAAATAAAATTGTTATCGCAATTACAATAAGTCATTTAGCTATCTCGACAATCTCTTTATCTAAATTATCTCCCAGCTTTAGCTGAAAGTTACTTAACAAGAGCATTGGTTATTTAAAACAAGTTGATGTTGTGCTACTTCTAAAAACCAGGCGCCATGCAGCTAGCTAACTCATCTGGAATAACTATAGACAGTATATACTACTATGAATTAACCAACTATGTATTACTACCTTACAATAGGGTAGTTTGGGTTGTGCAATAATATAATTAGCTATTTCTCGTATTTCGTAATTCATGAAATATTCGTAATTTGTTCAATTACGTTGCTATGCATTGCTAAGGAAGGGTTTGTTAAATAAACCGCTTTTACCAACATATTACGCACAAAACTATCTTCTAAACTGTTTTATAGTGTGACTAACGTGTTTTTTCCCACAAATTCTCTCGACAAAGCCTCAAAGCTGCTCTTCATTTTCGTTCGCGTACGTAAGGGATACGCCCCCTTTCAACTCGAAGCGATAGGCTATTGGATAGGTTAACATCTGTTAAAAAGCCTAAAAAGGTTAACATCTGTTAAAAGACTGTTCCACCTCATTCTACTGGATAGGTTAACATAGGTTAAAAAGCCCCAAAGCTGGCCATAGGCCGGCTTTGGGGTATACAAATACAAAAAGAAGTGAAATCTAATCAAAAACAGCCAAGCTGTAAAAAAAGGTGTGCGGCCCTTGAAAAGGCTTTGGTGAAAAAAGATGTGAAATCCAAGGTGGTGGCCAAGAAATGGCTGTGATGGTAGACTAATGGTAAAAATTTTAATAACGACAATTGAGGTGAATTTTGTGCCAATTGACCAAGCGGCACCAAATTCACCTGAACTGTCGTTATTAAAATTTTTACCATTAACATACCATCACAGCCATTTCTTGGCCGCCACCTTGGATTTCACATCTTTTTCACCAAAGCCTTTTCAAGGGCCGCACACCTTTTTTTACAGCTTGGCTGTTTTTGATTAGATATATATATATATATATATATTTATTTATTCAAATTTCTGCTATCTTGTTGTTAGAGCATATCCCAATAGGTAGGATGGCTTCCTTTTGCACTAATTGTATACCATTTTCCTAGGAGCGCAGGAAGCAGGGGGACATAGAATAGTGCCCCAATACTGCATTTGGCTAGCATCTCAACTGTCTTCTTACCATTAACGTTTCAGATTACTAGCTACTCTACCTTTAATTAATCAACAATCCATAAAGATGATTAGATTAGATTATTTTGTGCGTCATGTTCTGTTGTAAGTTTATTTACATTGTTTTTGTAGCTACTTGTACCTGTGTGTATGTCTCTGTAAGGGGAGCACATTTGCAGGCTTTGCCATTTGTGCAACCCTTGTCTTTTTACAGAAATTGATAAATCTAATCTAATCCATAATACATTTACAACATTTTCAGGGTCAGATTGCATGCATTGTAAGACTACTAGCACAAGAGACATTCCTTTTATCTAATAACTATAGTTATAGCTATATAGTCAGTAGCTATAAACACAGTACATTTTTTAAATTTATATATATATATATTTACAGCCCGATTCACAATAGCTATACGGTAGTTCCTTAGTCTTAAGCGCCTTCATTTTTTTAATTTTGTGACGTAACGTAATACGTACTGGAATAGCCATTTCCGTAGTCATGAACATCATTTCCGTTCCACCTCATTTTAATTTTGCGGTTTGTGTAACAAAGAACTTGATACATGGAGTCAACCAGATGTAGATCTACTTGGATTTGTGCTTTAGTAACTCTGTCGCTAATTGCACTGCTATATACCTCGAATCACAACATTGACCATCATGCGTTCGAAGCTTGGCCGAGGGCTTTTTCATCCCCTCCAGAACAACCACAGAAGCTACCGCTTGGAAAAAAGTCGTCAAATTCAACAGGGAAACTCCCACGACGAGTGATAAACAGAGTAAAGTCGGTTGTATTATTCGTCGGCCACGCCCATAGTGGACACAGTATTGTGGGCAGCATATTGGACAGTCATCCACATATTGTTGTATCACACGAGCTGGACTTGTTCAATAAAATGAAGATTCACCCAGAGTGGAGCAAATCAGAAATCTTTAATGCATTTTGGAAAATGTCTGTAAGTGCTTCAACGTCGGGTCTAAGGACTGACAAAAACAAAGCATTCAAAAAAGGCTATACACTTGCTATTCCAGGTTTGTATCAAGGTACATATGAATCATACATTGATGTTATTGGGGATAAGAGAGGTGGTAGGATGACACAATTGCTTAATCGTGATCCTAAATTGTGGAAACAACTCTATGACAGGTTAATATCAGTTACCAGTGTACCAGTAAAAATATTTCATGTTATCCGTAATCCATTCGACAATATTGCTACTTCAGTATTGTTTGTTGCCAAACGTTCTCCAAATTCTACTAAAAGTATCACTGAACTGAAACAAGAGGGCCATGTCTACACATTTGATCCAAAGTTAATTGACAGCCATACTAAAGTGTACTTCAAGAATTACCAAGCCATAGAGGATGCCAAAGTGAGATTCGACCTTGATATAATAGAGGTACATGGTAAAGATCTGATTGCCGATGGAAAGAAAGTTATCAATGAAATGTGTGATTTTCTACAAGTGACCTGTGACGACCATTTCATAAGTGTATGCAGTGATAAGATATTTCCAAAAGAGTCAAAAACACGTTACCAATTCCACTGGGAAGACTATCAAATCAAAAACGTTCAAAATAGAATTGAGAAGTTTAGTAATTTACATAGATATGTTAAATTTGATTCATGATGACAAAATCTGAATTTGTGTATAAGCCTAATTTGTTCTCGTATCTCTTCTGCATCTTGCACCTAACTAATGCGACATGCATGGATACCATGATAATCAACTAGAGCACTTATTTGTGGTCATTTTTATATACATGAGGAGGATTTTAATATGGCAACCTCTCATTTTAGCTATTTTCCAATATGATATCCAACTAATATAAATATAGCCGGCTATTACTCTGACCCCACTCGGGCTTTTGTCGTTGGTTGATTTCTAGAGAGTAGAGACTTGATACACTCTTTAGTTTTCTGAAGCTATGCTACTTACATAGATTGCAATTTGAATTTTGTGCCTATATATGTATTCAAGTGCAAAATTTGATATCAATATATATATATATGTACAAAGGTGTGGGGACAAGGGCAGGGTACATGTCATGATGTCACACATCTACACTAGTGTAAAAATAATTTAAAAAATTAAAACATGGGAATAGAGATCGTTGAAAAGAGTTAAGAAAAAAGGGTCAAACAAGCCAGCATGTTAAACACACAGAGATCTCTATTTGGACTCAATGGGTATAGTAAAAACTAAGAAAAAAAATAGTTTCTCTGTAAATCAGGGGCAGGTAAGTACTGAGAATGCTTCTGTAAAAATGTTTATTGGAGTCCAATAGAGATCTCCCTGTGTTTAACATGCTGGCTTATTGTTTCCATACTTTTTTTCAGTTTCTCAACGTTTTAATTTTTAAATTTACTTTTACACCAGTTTGTTTACTTTTTATAAAGTGTTGGTGGTGCTTGATATTACACAGTATTAAACGTGTATATCAAGTTAGTCATCATGTACAGTAGCTGTTAAGTAGTCAGCCTAATAATAATATCAGAGTTAGCAAACACCAGTGTATCATTTCCTTACCATTGAATATACTTTGTACTATACAGCTTTGACATATCCAACTATAGGCAGTGTATAGCATATCATGCTGTTGTCAGCAATGGTATGGCTTCTGATTATTATATGCATGCACACTTGTGTAGCCATGTGATCACAGTAAGTCAAGTACGCAGTAGTACACAACAACATTGTTGCTCTGGTATAAACTTAATACACTGTAGTTAAATATAGGTAATGATATAGGGTTTCCAAATGAATGTGTTAACATGAATAGATTGGATACTTATTAACACATATTAACATGTTGATTACCCTTGCAGAGACTAAGTCAGAAGATCAATGGCAAAGCCAAGTGAACCTACAAGAAGCAAATTAGGGTGTTATCTCATATATAATATGCATTTAAAAATAGGTCATGGACATGAAGAAAAACATAAGAAGGAAAGTTATGTAGTTTTTATCCCCAAAAAGTATTCGCATTTTGCTCTAGCCCTAGCTGTGAAAGTAAAACAATAATAAGAAGATAAACAAAATGGCATATTTCAGTTATTTAAACAGTATACTTTTGACTTGATATTTTCCAGTGGACCTATACGTACTCCCAAATTAACTTTTAAGCCTTCTTTTGTGAGCTTCCTAAGGTGGTGTTTAGGTGTGTGTTAATTAGGATTTTGGCAAAAAACATAGGCGGTCTCTATTATGAACCGCTACCTTGTATACTAATTCCCAATCACCCATGCACATGTTTTCCACCATAATATCTCAACTTGGTTCATGGGCTGATACACTTCAGAGAGGTATGCCAGTAATCTATGTTTGAAGGGGCATCTTTGAGGAGGTTAGGTAGTGAATCGTTGCTCATGGATTTTTGCCTTTAAAAAGCCACTACTATTGATATTTACATTACATCAGAGGGAGTCACCATTTAATATGATGCATGGAATAATTCAGCAAACTCCAATTCACCTCCCCTCTTGATAAGTGACATATCTGGAGTACATGCACTTTCAGTCATTATGCCAGTATCACCAGTGCATCAAGCAGAAACAAACAACTACAAAACCATCACATGACTTTCAATTAGTCCAACTGAAACCACTCACATGAATTTAATATAACCAGTGAATGAACACACAGTGTCAGCTTTGCAGAGATGGTGACATACTGACATGATGACGTAGAGAAAACACCAGTATAAGCAGTTTGACACCAGCACCCATGCTTTTCACATGGACAACTGTATGTGCCAGCATTCTCTAAGGTTGTTACTTTGATGACATTAAGCAAATTGGACAATATACACAACAGAAAAAGCATCATGGTGTAACTTACACAATACACATTGTGTACAACCAGATTCTTTGCTGACATGCATTATTCCTATCGTATTATATTGTGCTTGATATAATGTGTGCATCTGTTATTAGTTTGTTTAAATTTAGTGGCTATATGTGAGTTTTAATGCACCTACTATTTTTTTCTAACTCCAAATACAAGCAAAATGAATTACATAGAGATTTTATATATAGAAATAGAAATAATGCGTTTACACCTAGTCTTTACTTGGGATGCAGGCGACAGCCACAACCTACATTTGGAGGGTAATATTAGTAATGTGCATTTTGTATGGGACACCTAATACTATTATACATACATACTTGAACTTCAGTGCAAATTTACAGCATATATTATTGCTCTGGGAGTTAGCTATTTACAGTATGCACAAATGTATTCATGTACAATGTCAACTTGTGCCTACATTGCGGGAATCTGTTAATGCGACCATGAACACTTCATAATCAGGCCAACTGCATGTTGTTAAACTGGACGCTTGCATGGTAATGGTTCCGAAAGCACATATGCCAAGCTAAATTAGCACATCTTGGTAATCAGGACACTTCATCATGATTATATATATAACTTCATGATATATGAACTGGGTTTGTTTCTATTTTCTAGGTTCATGCTCATGCTGAATTGCTCTAATTGTTTACAAGGTATTGGGTATGTGGTTGCTTTAATCACTGCATGTCTCTGAGTAAATAATGCTATTGCAAAGATTTCTCTCAATGGCCTGCAGTGACGTCGACTTGAGTGACAGTGAGTCAACAAGCTCATCATCTTTAGGATCCCTAGCTCATGAGAAACATGGTTCAAGGCTGCCCAGGTCCATCCATGGATTTTTGTCCTTCTGCACCTATTCAAACATAAAAATAACATCTTTAAACAGGCTGTAGGACCAGGTGTCCTACAGACCTCCAGCACTTGTGTTATAAAGCTTTGATACAGGTTTTTGCAATTGAATTCGTCGCCTTTGCAATTGAATTCGTCCCGTTTGCAATTGAATTCGTCGGTATTGCAATTGAATTCGTCGGTATTGCAATTGAATTCGTCCCGTTTGCAATTGAATTCGTCGCTTTTGCAATTGAATTCGTCGCTTTTGCAGTTGAATTAGTCGGTTTTGCAATAGAATTAGTCGCGTTTGCATTACAATTCGTCATAAACAAAACAGCTCCAAGAAACCAACCCTTTCATTAAGAGATGAACTATTTATGCCTTGGAGAGTTACACTTGAGACACTAGAAGGTAATTGAAGCTGGTAGTACGCGAAGTTGATAGCTGTCTGACAAGTTAATTAGCTTGCTCGCGAGTGACCACACCCATCGCGAATGGCGTAGTAGAGTTTGGAATGTGGTTGGAGAGGCTGTAGAGGAAGAATTATTGCCTTATAAAGAGTTGTTTACTACTGTTGTACTCGAACAAGTTCTTGTAGCAGCTGCTACATCATGTTTTCATGTTTGCTCCAGCTGCCATTCTTGTTATGGACGAATTTAACTGCAAAAGCGACGAATTCAATTGCAAAAGCGACGAATTCAATTGCAAACGGGACGAATTCAATTGCAAAACCGACGAATTCAATTGCAAACGGGACGAATTCAATTGCAAAAGCGACGAACTCAATTGCAAACGGGACGAATTCAATTGCAAAGTCGCCGAATTCAATTGCAAAAACCTGTAAATAAATTAAACTGAAATACATTAAAAAATATATAAAATCATAAGTGCTTTCACTATTCTGTGTACAGCAGTAGTCACTATAGTCACATTGAGTATATCCTTTCAAACAATTTCATCCTTCACAGTTCATGATCATATACATCTTCTCAGTGAAGCCACCTATCAGAAATACTGCATGGCATACTGTAGCTAGTTGGTGATTTAAACCAGCATATAAGGACCTTGCAATTGATCTGTCACAGACATGTAATTTTGTATAGCTACAGTAGCTGCAAATGTAATGTAGATATTAATATTGTATGCTATAAAAGGAACGATATAGCCATGGGACTATAGAGTTCTTTGCAAATTGCACACATCCATGTACACTTTGTATAATTGATAATTTATGATGGAAAGGATAATATTCACTTTAGAGATATATAGTATAAAGAGAAGTTAACTTCAAAATTTTCTGATTACTATTTGACTACTTAATTTGCTTTTCAAGTTCACCTATGTAAAGGACCACATTTGCAACATAATAACATCATGTAACAAAAAGCTTGGAAACAGCTGCAGCCTTGTTGGACTACACCAAATTCAGATGCAGTGCTTAATAGAACAGTCAGCTGCCTGGTTGTTCTACTAGAGTCATTGACTGTTCTATTAGAGTATATCGATCTTTTTCTGTGATATGTAGTTTGACCACCAATTAAGGATTTGTAGTATGGCTAAAATATTCTTCCTATTAAGTATTATGCTAGCATTATGCTCAATGCTTTCAGGCACCTATTATATGCTCATAATTATGCCAGCATGCATAATCGGCGGGTCCCTATTTGCTTTTATAGATAGCATCAGCCACAGTAAGATACCGCATAAATGACACAAATGTCTTAACCAGCACATACTGGATATATTAAGTGACAATGTACAGAAATTAATTTTATCTACTGGCTATGCTAGCTTTAATTGTGCATTTTAATGAGCTTCATCATTTACTGTTAAATCAATACACAGTTTGAACACATGCAGTTTCCATAAAAGTGAAGCTTGATTGTTGAGGTATAGTTCAACAGGATACAGGGGCGGATCCAGGAGCTGGCAAGGGGAGGGGCACAAAGAGGCTAAGTTGTAGGTGGTTGGGAGAGCCAGATTCTCTGGTTAGTTGTTGCATTTTGAAACAACAAATAATTACCTCTTAGTAGTGTCTCACTGTTGAATTTTGTCATTTTGACCTTTGCTAGTTGTGAAGTCTTAAAAGCTGTGTAAAAGGTCCTGAATGTCTTAAACAACAGCACGATAATGATTTTAGAGGCACTTAGTATGCACGAAGGTGCTGGGTGACAATTTTACAGTTAGTTTGATTTTGGTTCTGCAATAAATGCTAGTAAAATATGCATATTTTCATGAGTTTTATATACCTGACAAAGTTTAGTATTTTGATCAGAAGTATGGCTAGTGGCTCCTCACAAACAAGGTGAAGTGGGTGGGTGATTTGCCCCAATTGCCCCATCCTTATTGGGATATGTACAGTTTACTTCAACTCCTATATACATAGACTGAGTTGGTATATATTCTTGTTTTATTTTTTAAGGCTTTACAACACAAATTCTGAAGATCTCTGGTCCTACAGCCTGTTTCAAAAAAAAAGATGCATTAATTAATAAATAAATGAGCAGATGGGTTTGAGTGGTTAGCACTTTGGTGGCTTAGTGGTTGTGATGCATATTAAAGCCATTGCACTTAGGTGGGTTATTGGATGTAATGTTTGGTCTAAATGTGATAGCCTCAAGGGACAAGCAGACATTCAAGCAATCAGTGTGAATTTGTGAATTCATCACAGCTACTATCATATAGCCCTGTGATGCCACAATTAGTTGCCATAGTACACATCTGTTAAAGATTTTTTGATGTGCTCAAAGTTTTCATACTTACATTTGCCTGCAGCAATGAGTCCCGCCACCATCCAATCCTTCGAGTACTTGTCACATTTCACTTGCCAGAATTATTCTCAAACTTACTTTTGCAGGCCATGCAATTTGCTTCTTGTTCACTTTGCCAGTGATCATCTGACTTAGTCTATGCAAGGCTAACCAATGTGTTAATATGTGTTAGTAAGTGTCCAATTTATTAATGTTAACACATTCATTTGGAAACCTTATATCATCACCTATATTAACCACAGTATATCAAGTTCATACCAGAGCAACAGTGTTGTTATGTACCACTGCATACATGACTTATTGTGCTCACATAGCTGCACAAGTGTGCATGTGTATATGATAAATCAGAAGCCTTACTATTGCTGACCATGCACAGCTGCCTATAATTGGATAAGTCAAAGCTGTATGCGGTAGTACAAAGTACATTCGATAGTAAGGAAACAATACACTGCATGGTGTTTGCTAACTCTGATAATATTAGCTGACTACTTAACAGCTACTGTACCTCAGTACACATGTTTATATCAAGCACCACCAGCACCTCTAATTATCATGTTAGCTGTCCATAAATGAATTTATAAAAATAGTGTAAAAATAATTTTAAACATTAAAACATGGGAATAGAGATTACTGAAAATGGCAAAGAAACAAGAGTCAAACAAGTCAGCATGTTAAACACACAGAGATATCTATTCGGACTCAAAATAATAAACATTTATGCAGAAGCATTCTCAGTAATTACCTGCCCCTGCATGATTTATGGAGAAACTACTGTTTTTTCCTTAGTTTTTACCATATCCATTGGGTCCAAATATAGATCTCTATGTGTTTACCATGCTGGCTTGTTTCTTTACTTTTCAGCGATCACTATTCCCATCAATCCAACGTTGAAACCGGGTCACTACTGCTGACCCGGATGACCCACTGACCCGGATAGCAATCCGGGTCAGACCCGGATGTGACCCGGATTGACCCGGATGTGACCCGGATTAATTAAAGCCGAGACGTGTTTCAGCTAGTCTCGAGCGAGCGAACGAGTCTACATTTTGAGCGTTCCATTCGTGTTGAGTAAATATTGCAACTTCAGCCTAGCTGTAGGTTGAAGACCAAAAAAAAAAAAAGGTCTTCACCTACTGACAATAGCTACCCCTCACCATAGATACCCTCAGTTTCGTGCTACATACTACACTTACTAACAAATGGGCGTGGCTGAGCGTATGTTGGTAATGCGATAAGTGGGCGTGGCTCACGAAAGAGCTACGCGATAGCGTTAATAAGTTTCCACGTCGTCAAACGAGCAATTTCGTTTCTCACGTGATCCAATCCGGGTCAGACCCGGATGACCCGGAGAAAATGTGATCCGAATGACCCGACCCGGTTTCAACGCTGCATCAATCCCATGTCAGTTTAAATTTTTACACTATATTATTTATGATATGTTATATGGCTTGCCTCTCCAATGCCATATAGGCATCACCCTACCTCTAGAGTTACAAAATGAAATGATTATTATTATAGATTTGTAAATACAATGACAAATATATCTATTGATCTGTTAACTATCGTACCCAAAGTCAAAGAGTCAGTTGTACTGTCTTGTGTCAGTACCATTGCAATGCCACTTTTGTATGAGGTATAGATTATTGATTTAGACTTCATCATAATTTGTAGTAATCTACCTAGCAAAGTAACACAATGGAACCACCAAAATTTTTCATTGTAAAATCAAAGTATATAAACAATTCAAGTCTTTTTCCAATGAATCAAATAGTCTTGTAAAATCAGTGTTGCTAGAATTTTGACACAATTATGAACCACATGTTATATTCATGCACCTACGTAGCTATGATTTGTACAAGAAGTACATGCAAGATGCCGAATAAGTTGTTTTACCTGCATAGTAACAGTAACACATCATACATAAACTCCTAATTACTAACTGTACATGATGCACGAGTCACATATACACAAAATATTACTGCACACACAATTTGGATGGTAAAATGTGCAAAAATAGATTACACTTTTTATAAAGGCGATGGCTTAATACAATCTTTCTGTATCTTCATGTACTGCATATGACATTCCTCAATGCACTTCACTATCTCCTTTGGTAACTCATGTAAAGGAACTCGTTTTTGCTCCTCTGGCTTAATTTTAATAAATCCTGTAGATTGATGAAGATCTACAAACCATTTTTCCCCTGGCCATATGCTGGAGTAAGTATATGGACTGGTAAAGCCCTTTTCCCAAGATGTCATGTTTGGATCAAATGTGATGCCTATGGCCTCACAATAGCCCTTCATTGTTTCATCAGGATAAACCTGCAGATCAGCTGCATCAACTACAATAGGACAATAGGAGCGGCTCCTTTTTTTCTCCTTCACAAATTATTGATAAAACTTGTACAGCTCATACAACCCTCCGCCTGGTGGGTCTACACATGGTTGTAGCTTTGGTGCCTTGTAGTTAGAATAAAGCACCTTCTCTGGTTCTCGTATCAAGAAGGTATGATTGAAGTCTGCAAATTTCCCACTGATCATACTCTCCCACATTGATTCTGGCAGGCAGTATGCAAATTCCTTACTAAACACCAAGTCCACACCAGGATGGTCAGCTGCAAGGATATTTTTCATCATTTCGTAAGTGAGATCTTTGACCTCAGCTACTCCTTCTGCTTTCAATCCTGGTGGTATTTCTGGGTCCCTTTCCATTTTGACATGTCCCTTATTTTGACGAACAGGACCGAAATGGTGAACACCGACAAACAGTTCCAGGAAATGCTTCGTCTTATTTAAAGTTGCAATAGAACGATAAAACGGAGTGGAGAGACTTCTTGGTGCTGTCCAGAGTATAACCCTTTTTTCATGGTTGCCATTCATATTGGCTCTGGCCTATGCATGTGACCTTTCGGCGACTGAACAGCTGGCTGTGATGCTTCAGTTCTCTGCGATATTATCAGCAACAAGCTGTCGGGCAAGCTGCCTAGCTATTCCAGTTACAAATCAATTAATCAATCAATCAATCAATCAATCAATCAGGTCACAGCGCTATTCAACAAAGATAAATTAATACAGTAGTTACAGAAGCTTCTGAAAATCCGTATCACTAATTGCTACACCAAAGTATACGAGATCAACAGCTAATCAAAGTGATGTCAAAATACATTGGAGCCTATGGAAAACAGACTTTCGCGGTTAATTTAAGGCACCCCAGTAAAGCCATACAAGAAGCCAAAAAGTGCACTGCATACTTTAGCCTTATTGAAATTGAAAATGGGTTATTATACTTAATGGAATCTTAGCAAATACTAGACAACCATAGATCAAGAAGCCATCCTTGTAATAACGGAAGCCTTCCAAGCAGGAAGTCATTCAACGTTATTACATGAACTCAGTGCGCACATCACTTTAGGTCATTTTAGTATTGTGTTGCTTAGTAACTTGTTCTGTATAAATGTGTCGTATCCTTGTGCTTTTATCAGTTGTGCTCAAGCTATACTTACGTAAGTGGTTCAGTGTCCAGTCACGAAACATACTCCTTCAACCACCCATGTGGCCCTTGCCACAATTTAAAAGTTGCTTTTTGCAGCCTGCAGTCAGTTTTGTTACCAGTAAGTTATACAAAATTAGTGCATTTTTTAAATATTTAACACAGCCACAGCTATGTGTATGGCTAGCCAGTCTATACGGTTAAATTAACACTGTATGCATGGCCTGTAACAGGTTACATATTATTATGAGCTCACTAGCTGTCTGTATTAAGCTCTCTGCTATTTAATTTAACTCTTCAGTTTTCATACTTGCCTAGAGAATTTAAAGTCCTTAAGACTGCTCCAATCTTCAAATCAGGTGATCCCACCTCAGTGAAAAATTACTGCCCAATTTCTCTACCAAGTTCTAGAACATAATTATCATCTCATGCAAAATGCATGGTTGATCACGTTTCGACCCTGCTCAATTTGGATTTATGGACAATCGGTCCAGCATCCAATTGGTCACAATGCAAGAAGAAAATAGCTTCCGGCCACTGACACAGGATGTCAGTGGACCATCAGTGTGCTGCCATATGTCCCAATTCTATCATACCAACATCTGCAACTTGTATGTATGTAGGTATATGTACACTGTAAAGTTAATTATTATTATTATTATTATTATTATTATTATTATTAAAATGTGTTGTGTAAAAAATAGAAGTAGCTGTTGAGTAGTACTGTAGTACTTAGATATCAGTAATGCATTTGATTCAGTTCCCATTCTTATCCATTGCTTCAGTGGGTGTGGCTTATAGTGGCATTTTGAGATGCATGCTTCCTCATTATTCTAGCCTGTAGTAAAAATTTCAAGCTCAAATCTTCACATTACCAAAAGTTACAGCACATTATAGCTACTTGTGGTGCCTTTTCAAACTGTCTTACACTGTACAACTTTTTGTGCCATAAAGTGACAATAAAACAAGATGTTTAAGCTCTGTTTTCAGATCTGATATTCCTAATAGTTCTGTTACAAATCAGGAATGTAAAATATTCAAATTATGCAAAAAAAATAATGGTCTGAGGTCATTACTTTAAAAATGCATGGCCAATACCGTGAGTTATTTATGTGTAGGGACAGTTTTATTGACATCTCTTAATATATTGCATTGTAATTAGTCAATAAACAACACAATAGCTTAAAACATTTACTAATTCCCAGAGATTTTCCTAACTTGACTTTTCCCACAATATCCTTAGAACTTGTCTGTTCATTATAACAAATGTAGCTACAACGTTATGTGCTGCCTATAGCCACAACTGAATTTTTCAGGCATGCATATAAAACGAATCCAGAGGTTACACTCATATTGGCATGGGTGATTACTTACCTGGAACAGGCTACTAGCCTGAAACAGAAGTATATTAACATGGGTACAGAAGTATATTAGGCCACTCCAATTGGTAATTATGTTTCTGGTCCTTTGAAAAGGTGCGGGCGGGCGGAATTCAGCAACAAAGCAACAATGAAGTGACTGCTAAATTTAGAGTATTTTTTTGATTTACTGACTGTTCTATTAGAGTATATCGATCCGAACTATGCACTTTGCCCATTTCTTGCAGGTTTTCACTGATAAAATACAATTCATGACACTTAGATAGTTAGATTTAGCATAGTTGTTGCAGCCCAATATTTGTTTCCGAAATCTAGATTTTTCAAAAAGCTGATGCGGGCATTTTACCCATGTATTTCTGAAATTTCACGTTCTCCAAAAAAGGATGCGGGCGGTGGACCAGAAACATAATTACCAATTGGAGTGGCCTTAACACGGGTACTTAGGATTTGCTTGATACCCTCAGGCTTTGGGCATGCATATAACAGTCAAATCTCTCATTCCCATGTTCACCCCAACGGTATACTGCTGGTTAAGTGTACTATGACCACTGGCACCTGAATTTCAACAGTGCAGTTGCAGTATTTTGAGGGTTCATCCACTTCCAGCTCATGTCCCACCAACATGAGCAGCTGATAAGGTGGTAGCTATAGTGGTGCAGTAACTTCTCCTTTCAAGCACAAGAGAATGATGACACATCATGCATTCATGCTGTAACTGCTGTTATCACTGGTGTATGGCTGTTAGCTCTCATACTTACTGTTCAACTCTTCTTCTTCACAGCCAATGATCACAGTAAAGTTACACAGTATGGTGTATGTCATGCAGAAGGAGCAGCTCTCATTTAAGTTGTGATGATTTATGTATTACCATTAATGATTACGCCAATTTTTACAATTATCCTCAATGTCTACTTGGCTGTAAAAGCTTACAAAGTTTGCAACCAAATTGAAAAGGCCATGAGCCACTAACAGGCAGTCTGAGAGGGTTACAGATGTGAGGATGAAGTACCGCAGCATCATAAGACATACGTAAGAAGCTGATTATCACCCTACTTGCTATCTAGGAGGTGCATTCATTTATTTTATCTTCATGCTACTCTATTTTGCTGAAAGATTTCTGATTGACTCTCAAGTTTATCTTGATGTCCTGAAGTCAGTCATTGGTCAAAACATCACATTTTTCCCATCCACTTGTGTACTTCAAACGAGTTCGCAACCTGATGATAAGGAGATGGAAGAGGTTTTAGAAAATGAACAAAGTCAACTCAGTTGACCCATGACAAAATAGGACTGTATCGATGTGACTTGCCATGTAGCTTACTTTATGTGAATGTGTATGCATATAGCCATTAACATCATAATACAAGTCCTGATGTATAAAACTGTGATTGTCAACAGTATTATACTATAAGGCCACATCAAGTGGAATAAATGATAGGTTGTTTCAAGGGTCTGAACATGCATAATTGATTCACCTTTTTACAGATTGAAAAGGGTTCACAAGTGAATAATAATATTATATAGTTGGTTAATTGTAAACTACAAGCACGATTCTTTCCAATGCATTTCTACTCATAACTGTACAACTCAAAACACACTAGCTATATGGCAAGCTCTACCAGAATTTGACGCCATGCCCCTTTACTTATATTATTTTATGTGTAATATACACTGCTGATTTCGGTTTACACTTTTAAAAATATATATGATACAACTACTGGTATAGCCTATACTCAATCTAGTTTATTGCATTCATTGTTGACTTTATCCTCTGGGAATATGCAGTGTCTAGATTTCTGCTATGATAAACTCTTGTGTTCAATGGCCTGTGAGAAAGCTGAAAGCTTGCAAAGTTGTACAGGTACAGACAGGGCCGCCCACAGGGGGGGGGGGGGGGGGAGCAACTGGGGCATTTTGCCCCGGGCCCCAGCCTGAAAGGGCCCCCAGGAATACCTATTTAAAAGATCGATATACTCTAATAGAGCAGTCAGATATAAATACTCTAATAGAGCAGTCAGATCTAAATACTCTAATAGAGCAGTCACAGTATTCTTCAGAGGAGCGGTGTAGCAAGCTTGTAGATAGGGAGATATGCTATATGGTTGGTGAGGGGTAGCTATTGTCATTGTCAGCAGGTCATGACCTTTTTTTTTTTTTTTTTTTTGGTCTTCAGCTTACAGCTTGGGTGAAGTTGCGATTCATAATGAAACCTTACCTGTAGGGCCCCACTTTAACTCTTTGCCCTGGGCCCCTTAATTTCTCTGGGCGGCCCTGGGTACAGAATCTATATATGTACATCAAGCAGTGGCAATTCTAGACCTGACCTACAGGGGGTGCCAAGTACTGGGTCTTAAGAGTTTATTGTGAAGATTTTGTATTCATGTACTGTCTTCAGCCTTCTCACAGATCCTTAGTAAAAATAATAGCAAGCGCCAATCTTATGGTGAGGAACAGCATGACTATTGTTGTTTGGCTGTAATATAAAGTAGAATTTCAGGGGGGGGGGGGGTGCAAGCCCCATGGTACATAGCTATGTACAAAGTTTCACAACTAAAACTATTAAAATATCACAGCAACGCCAAAGAAACTTGATTACCAGTTTCTTGCTCAGACTTTTGAAAAATTGATGCGGACGGGAAGTTATTATTCATTATTTTCCAAAAGCACAACACACATCCCAAACATGAAGATTTCTGATAAAACAGTGAAATCCCTACATAGCTATATCTATAAAGTGTAGTATAATAAGGATGAAAGTAATAAGCTAGCTTATCACTCTAAAAGCTACAAGTTACATTAATTACTCTAGCATTAAATAAAGTGAAAAAAAAATGCATTAAATAGCTAAAGTATGTTACTAATCCATATAAGAATATTTAGCTATTTCTGTTACTCCTAATCGAGTGATTTTTCCATTAGAGTATAACTGATTGCTCTATTAGAGTAAAAGTGACTGCTCTATTAGAGTATTTCAATCTGAAATACCAATAATGAAATTCCATGCGGGTGTATCAAAAGCATGCGAGTGATGATGAAAAATTGCTAATCAATGTTCATTGGCCTGTGCACTTTAATTGAGAAGTGATAATCTCAGTTCAATCAAGTTTCAAAATATTCATTGTATAAACAGCTAAACATTGATAAATATCATTGTGGATTACTAATTGCTTGATTTGAGGCAGTTTTCTTGTAAGCTCATTAATTAGACAATTAATTGCGTGGCCGGCCAGTAATTTTACATTGTTACAGCTGAACCTTTTCATGAAAAAGCAAGCCAAGTAGTCATAAACTTATTTCTATTTGAGGAACAACTGCACTGTCATTTAATCACAAAGTGTGCTCTAATATATTAGAACACACACGGGGCAAGTGTAACAATACTTGGAAAAAAGTAACAAAGGCTTTGTGTTCACTACTTTGTTAGCCCAACGAAGTTATATGATGCTGGAAACTTAGCTAGAGATAGTTGAAGATATAATAGACATGTTGAGTGTCTACTGTAGTTTAATGTATTACTGATACTGCATCATAGCTAGCTACCACTGGTATCGGCATCGATACTGATACTGTATTGGTATCGGTCCACCTTTAATTACAATCGTCACATGATACTTTGTTTCTGGTATTACATAATTTTGTGGTTGTGCAAGTCTGTACATAACGAGATTGATTTTCAGTTCACTATATGTTATGGTGGCAGCAAACTTGTAAAATCACAGTCAAGTGGCGCACACGTGACTGGATATGGGACTCATTTTTTCAATTTTTTTTTGTATTGAGCTACTAATTGCTGTATTTTTACATGTAGAAATCGAAATACCAGTGTATTATTTGCTCATCTCACTCATATAATTACAATTAAACTTCAGGCCCTCGTCAAATCAATTTAAAATTGAAGTAGGGATCCAAGCTCTATGAAGTAGTGAAACAAGAGATGAATGATTGTATTACAGCATAGGTCGGTGGGTACTTCGGCATTGAAAGAAATGCTAACTTGAAAGTACCACCAAGCTATGCTGTAATACCATCATTCATCTCTTGTTTCACTACTTTTAAAGCTTGGATCCCAACTGCATTATTAATAATTTTAATATACACAAAGGTTGACTCGAGATACTCTAATACAGCAGTCACCCTAATAGAACAGTCACACATGTATAGCTGTATGCTATAGCAAAAAAATCAAACAAACTAGTTACCTACTACCAGGGTGTGTGTCACTATTTCATTTTTTGAAACCATCGAATGAGATCAGGTGTTAAATAATGCGTACAATTACTCAGTCACATGCCATCGCAAAGACCATAAAGTCAAAGTAGGCATGGCAAGGATGGATACAAAACAAAACAAACAAACAAAAACAATTAAAATATGTCAATTAGACCAAGTCAGATTTGCTGCAAGCAAAGAATACTCTCTGGGATGCGGTGGTAGCAATTGCTGCTGCTTTATCGAGTACTGTTTTGGAGTGGGAGAAACTTTGATTTAAAATGTGTTTCATTTCTGTAATAAGGTAATGACAAAAGCAGCCAATTTCAACAATGTAGTACTGACTTGCAAAGCCCAAGCGATCAAGCTCAGCAGCTATTTGTTGGTACTCAGGCTTTCCTTCTTTACACTGACATGCAGCAGTAAGGTCAGTATGAGCAGGTGAACTCCAGTAATGAGACAGTTTTCAGTTCTTCATTATACACAACGATATCAGGCTAGTGTGGGAATACTAGTAGAGTAGGCAGAATTGTGGCAGGAGGTGAATATGAAGGATGTTTGCCATCCAAATCAGCAAATATTTCAACATTGTCTAGCACATCAGTTATCAGACATTACAGCACAGCATCATGACGATAAGTATACCTAGCATGTTGTAAAGCCACAGTACAACCAATCAACACATGATAACAAGTATATAGGACGAAGTGACTGACAAAGAGAACAAGTTGGTCCAGTTTGTATCTGCCAGCAACGTAAATAGGCAGGGTATCTGATGAAGCTTGTAGCACAAATGAGAACTGGCCTGGATGAATTCCTAACAGCAGCCGGTTTCACAATTTTGATTTGGCTTCCAGAGTAGCACTGTTTTCAACTTTACATTCTACTGAGAAAGTGTCCAGCTTCTCTTGGCAAGGTTTTGTTTCTTTAAAAATGGCAAGGTGTTTGCTAGCAGTATAGAGCTTGCAAGCTGTTGGAATAGTGTCAAGTTGTGGTCTGGCTTGACGGATGAGAACTGTGAATCTGAAGGAGGTCAGAGGAAAGGTCTAACTGCAATGGACTTGTATCAGTGGGTCTGATGATTTAGAGATGTTAGCAAGTAAGCTAAATTTACACTGACTTGAAATTGAGGACACGCTGAGACAACAGACACCTGGATAGTTCAAGATTATGCAAGAGCAAGGCAAACATAGCCAGGATTTAGTGGGTAGATTTTCCATTCAAGTGATCAAATCAATACTTACATTAAAAATACAGCTAGGCATTTAGTGGCTAGATTTTCCATTTTAGTGATCGATTAAGAGTTGATTATGCTAGCATTATTAATACAGCTAGGCCAATAATCTAGTAATGGGGTGTGATATCGTGATCAAGTAAATAGATTAGGTGTGGTCTCGGTAGTTCATCCTCGCAGACCCATTCTCCGGGGTGGCGCTTGTAAGTCTTGGTGCTTGATCGTTATGATTTATAGTCAACCAAGATCGCATAATAGGCATGTTATTTAACCTATCGTGAAGTTACAGGTATCAGTAATTGCACAAGTTAAAGCCAAATACATTTAGTGATGTATATACTACTGATAAGAATTGAACTACAGTTCATGTGATTTCCTATCATACACATAATGGCCACCCTTCATGCATAAGTTTGATGAAATCTGGATTCCATGCACACATGCAATAATACATTTATTTGAGCAATGGTGACAAAATTTTGCAATACATCATTATTACTGTAGCCTGGATAGCAATGCTGACAAAGTTTTTCCCAAATTCCTTTAGCACAAATCCATAAAACATACATAAATCTGTAAATACAAATCCACGCTTTGACTTAAAGTGTTCCCATAATATAACTACTATAGTACTAGTGTAAAAACAATTTAAAAAATTTAAAACATGGGAATAGAGATCACTGAAAAAAGTATAGAAACAAGAGTAACAAGCCAGCATGTTAAACACATACAGATCTCTATTTGGACTCAATGGATATGGTAGAAACTAAGGAAAATCAGTAGTTTCTCCAATAATCAGGGGCAGATAAGTACTAAGAATGCTTCTGTATAAATGTTTATTTGAGTCCAAATAGAGATCTCTGTGTGTTTATCATGTTGGCTTGTTTGACTCTTGTTTCTTTACTTTTTTCAGCGATCTCTAAAGTCTGGATCCGCCCCTGGTAATCCTAAGGCTGCAGCACATGTTGCTGTCAGACCTTCAGTGCTGGTCACTGTAAAGTGTTACTACTAATAATTATAATAATAGTGGTAAGAGTGGTCATACATTATAATACTTATGAGTCAATATTTGTGTGGCCCATGCAGTGAGAGTGTTTTTCTCTCTGTACAAACTTTCAGTAACACTCCATAGAATGATTACAAACTTCATAATAATATTACAACTGAAATGTTACTGTATACACTGAATAGTTCCTTTGTCATGTAGACAGCTATATACCACTAGTTGTACGTGTTTACACAGACTGTACACCTTATTAATTACTAGTACACAACACAGCTACCTGCAGCTATAGTAAAAGTTTTACGTATAACCAACAAGGATGGCTCCTATCAGACTTGTAAATGGTATGTATCTGTACGTATGTGTATTAATGTCCATATAATTATACATGATACTCCATTCTTGTATACATGCTATACTATTAGTACTCTTTCAATAATGGTTGAGCCTACACCTTACGGCTATGAATGTTGCAGCAGCTAATGGATACAAAATCGGGTTGTATTTAATTACAGCAAAATTGAGCTGGGATTCTTCATTGAAAACTACTCACATGCATGTGCACCACACATGCACTACAAACATACAAACATTAATATGTACTATATTATACACTATGCCACACTATACGCACATGAACACACACAAAGCTATACATGTCCACATGCATGCATGCACATGTATCATTTCTGTGAACTGTGGTACAGTTCATTCATATACCATCTTATGTACTAATGTATTGTGAAGCCATATAAGTACTCAATAGTAAACAACTGCGCTGATAGACAAGCAAGGGATGGCCGTATATCCAAAAGCTGATCAAGGGAAGCGTCCATCCAGGTCGTTAGTTTGCAATGTTATGAAGCACTCAACTTCCACAGAAAATTCGATACTTTTATCACAAAGTAAACGATTTCATCGAAATTTGTTGCTTAGCCACTCTACTATAACTATACAGTATATCCCATTTAATGCTGTACCTTAATTCATTTATACCGTACTGTAATAAATATATGCAATCACTATAGAAAATCTGTTTATCTGGTTAATGGTGACATCACATGCACTGGTTCAGTCAACAAGTGCTAAAGTGTATCATGTGATCCCTGATGATCATTACTACCCTACCAGTGATAAAACATATACTCTACAACACTACCTCAACAATACCAGCAAATACTTCATCTCTAATGTACAACTACACTTCCTACCAGGGCAATACTTCCTTAATACTGACCTGATAATAAGTAACATCAGTAACTTTTCACTTGTTGGAAACATTTCTGATGGAGAAGTTCATACTGTGATAAACTGTACCTCACCAGCTGGTGTGTTGGTGATTGATAGTGATAACATTTTCTTCGGTAATATTGTAATGTGGGAGTGTAGTAATGATTTAAAGTTAAAGAAAACCACACTCGTTAGAACATTTAGGTTTAATAGTAAGACTCTATTGATCTTAAACAGCACTACAGTTGAAGTCATCCACTTTCATTCTTTGTGCTCATCACATACAGAAAAATGTAGAGTTCATTTAAGAAATACCCAAAGTTTATCAATCCTAAGCAACATCACTTCAAATTGCATTAAAGTAGAATATACAGACTCCCAATTGTCTGCCACAAGCCATGCTGTTGAAATCAATAAGTATAAATCGTATGAATCATCATTGTATTCACTACAAATATCACATAAAAGTAACAGCAATATCAATATAACAGTGTCTGAGTCAAACTTCCACAAATACAAATCAGTGTTATTTAAATGTGATTATTGCAGTGGAGAAAGCATACTTAATATAATTAGATGTGTTTTTACCTCAGTGGAGGAAAGCTATTATAAAAGTTATACTAATTCAATTGAAATAAGTACAGATTCATGCAATAATATTTTTGTTATATCTGTTACTATACTACACTGTGAATTCCAGAATTATCAAGGAAACGGTAGGCACATGATTGATGTTGACATTGACTGCTGGACAAAAGTCAAGTCAACATTGTTGATAAAAAATACTACTTTTCAGTCAATTACTGATGTGTACTCTGTAATATATGTGAAGAATATAATTGTGTACTTCCAACAACATGTAACACTTAGCAGCATCAAGAGTGCTTATAGCATTATTGAAGTACACAATGGCTATTTACAAATCCATAACTACACTGAAATAAGAAACAGTAGTGTGTATACACTAACAAACATTGCAGAAATTTATATTGAAGAATATACAATGCTACACATCACATACAATAATGCAACGTTGTTATTTTCACTACCAATTGACAAGTCATACCCAACAATCCTCAGTGCAGCTAGCCCTATTGAGTCATTGGTATCACCATGTTTATTTCAATATCTTAGTAAACAAGGTAATCTGGACAACCACACTTTTCAAGACACAAAACTCAATTATCAAATTTTACTCCATCACAATTTGGCTAGGCTCTTTTCTGATGTCAAGTACAGGGTAGCTCACTGCAGCTGGACCCCGAACACTGCATTTGTAGAAGCACATTCAAACTATGTAAGCCAAAAAGTTATTCAATTTTACAGGAACAATTTTACATTAGAAGGATACAAGCAAATATGTTTGTGTAAACACATGAATGAAAGCAATTGCCTGCAAGATGAATTGAGTCCTGTTTATCCAGGCCAGACTGTTACATTTCAATTTATATTAGTTGATTCATTATCAAAGGGACTATTCCAAATAGAGGATAGGCCTGACCATGCTTGTAGAAGTCATGATCAGCCAATGGTAAGTGAAATTAATGATGAACAGTGTATCTCTGTTAACTACACAATGCAGTACAGAGAAGGAGGTCAGTGTGAGCTCTACACAACAGTTAAAGTGAATTGCAGTGTTACTAATCCATTTCTACTAACAATTCCGTTAACCTATCCAGTCAGCACTATTGAGGGAAATGCTGACATTTTTTATGTTCCATTACAATCTTGCCCTAAAGGATTTTCACTGTCAAGTTCAGGATATTGTAAGTGTGATCCTGTCCTATCACACATACTAGTGCATCTTACATGTGACATCAATGATGGTACCATACCACGTCCTGGTGATAGTTGGATATCAGCTAATACCATTAACAACAAACACACTTACCGTGTGTCACTAAAATGTCCATTTGACTACTGCCTACCTCACTCAACTTACACTAATCTTTCCAACAATGTTGACACACAGTGTCAGTTCAGTAGGTATGGTGTATTGTGTGGACAATGCCAGCCTGGTCTGAGTGCTGTGTTTGGTTCCTCCCAATGTAAAAACTGTCCCAATGTTTACGTTTTGATTATTGCGCCAATTGCACTTGTAGGAGCTATTGTTGTATGTCTCTTGTTCTTCCTCAACTTTACAGTAACTGATGGAAATATTAATACATTTCTGTTGTATGTTAACATTGTTAGCTTTAACATTCCAACATTTTTTCCAAATCAAGATCCTTCAGTTGCATTAGCACATTCATGCATTTCACTAGCTAATCTTGATCTTGGAATTGAGACATGTTTTTACAATGGAATGGATGACTATGCTAAGATGTGGTTACAGCTAACATTTCCAATGTACATCATCTTCATAGCCACAATACTCATTATTGCCAGTCGTTACTCCACTATGATACAGAGACTGACAGCTCGTAGAGCCTTGCCAGTACTAGCCACACTATTCTTATTATCCTATACTAAGATCCTGTGTACTGTATGTAATGTGATGTTCTTCTACACTACAATCACTCACCTACCAAGTGGACACACTACATTGGTGTGGTCAGTGGATGCAAATGTTCCACTCTTTGGAGTAAAGTTCACAATACTATTCACAGTATGTCTCCTCCTATTCCTCATACTACTACCCTTTAATGTAATACTTTTGTTCACAAGGACTTTGTCCCACCTGAAATTCATCAATCATTTCAAACCATTGTTGGATGCCTTTCAAGGTCCATACAAGGACAAGTTCTACTACTGGACTGGTCTGCAGCTTTTATTAAGAGCTGTGTTCTTTGGTGTATCAGCTCTGGACAGGAGAACCAGCTTGATGGTCAGTATCATATTAGTTGGAGTAATGATTTCCATACATGGATATTTTCGTCCATTTAAAGACAAGACAAATAATAATCTTGAACTGCTTCTCTTACTTAACCTTCAGGTTCTCTTTGTCGTGTCAATTTATAACACTCCTAATGTTGTTGCAGTTAATATATTAATAGCAATGGCTTTTGTGCAGCTAGTGTACATCGTACTGAAACATGTACAACAGCATCTGCCGAACAAGTGCAGTAATGTCATTGATACTGCAAAATACATATTTAAACTATGCTTGTCTTCTTTTCAAAGCTCAACTGCAGTAAACCGTATACAAAATATTGAGCTCAGAGGTATTATACCAGAAGTGGCTCATAATTATAATGAATTTCAAGATTCTCTCATTGGGGTAGACTAACACTCTCTGATACCATATGGTAACTTGAGCAATTTTGTTTACATGCATGAATTTATGTGATACGTAATATAATTGCAGTGTTTTGTTTAATATTTTCAGTAGCCATTTACATGCACACTCACGTTACACACATGTACATTATGTGATGAGAAGAAATAAGTTATGCATATATTCTATAGTTATAGTAGCTACATTATTAATCTATAAAATCACAAAAGACAAATGTGAATGTAGCATATAAGTTGTTTAGGTCCCATATGCCTGCATGCCACACACATGCTCATCACGTGTTGACACCTCAGATGTTACCATGACACTTTTGTTTTAACAGTACTTGCACTTGCACTGATTAATTTGCATCAATGTAACAGTTACCTGTAATGAAACATTTGCATGCCATTTAAACAACCTAACTTCAAGCTGCAAGCCACAGTCTAACTAACTAACCAAACCATCTCATTTGATAAATCACATATAAATCACATCTGGAGAACTAGCATGTACTTGTAAAATCATATAAGTATAGTATTTTTTCAGGAAAGATGATTGTCCATGTAGTATCTCATAGAAGATCCAATGTCATTTTTGTGGCAAAATTGTTCTACACAACATTTAAACTTTTTTTCCATCAATAAATAACTAGTTACAACTATTATGAGAACAAATGGTACATAGTGAAAGCTACACTGTCTATGTATGTGTTTAATAATTAAAAACAGTAATGCGATTATAGGTACTAGCTCATCCCTGATACTTATGCACCTATCAATGTATTGCCCCACTACCCCCCCCCCCTCCCCCCCCCCCCCTCGGGCATATATGGGGCTATAGTGGGGATTTGACACAGCCGAATGTCAAATGCCCCATAGTAGGGCAAACCTATCGTGTCAAATCCCCTCCGCTGGCCCCAGTTGCAACGCGGGATTTACTCGGGATTTGACATAGCGAAGGAAGTTACAACAAAAAAATATTTTGGTGCTTACTGAACGATCGTCAAATGCCCCATAGTGGGGCAGCAGTTTCGAGTCAATTCCCCCTGTAAAGCCCCACTTACGCCCGAGGGGGGGGTGGTGGGGCAATACATTGATAGGTGCATTAATGCTTTCCCACTCAAACTCACTCAGGCTGAAGCCAGGATAATTATATTGTATTTTGTTATTCATGCAAAGTGTAGCTGCATGGGAACTAGCTAGGGTGGGTCAAAATTGATACAGAAATTGCCAGGGAGGTTTTAGCAGCATTCAAGCAAGAATAGCCACATGCATTTATATTTCAGCACATATTTGAACACATCCATTTGCACAAACTGCACGTTTTCAGGCTGATGGTCACATGCTTGAAGGAACACCGGATGCAACATTTCTGTTATTATGATTATTACTTTTTAACAATTCATATACACTGTACATGTTGGCCCTGTATGTTTTGTGCTCTTTCCAGGTGTGTTGTTAATTTTAATTTTAGTAAATAAATAACAGTAAAATGAATTAAATTATCTACCAGTGGGTTATACAGTTGTGTTACATACATTAATCCTGTGGAGAGTTGAGGTACAAACAATGCACCTGTATACAGATCAGCTTACAGTGTTGGAGGCTTTATCAAGAAGGAAGTGCCAAGCCATCTTTGGATTATTTAACCACTAACTACTATAGTCGGTTCACATTCACCCGAGCCCTTGTTTCTTGTTAATCTCTCTTGCTACATGGACCAGTGCTAGCTGTCCAAACATTTAGCAGCACTGTGAAGCCCTTTAAATGCCAGAACTATTTGTCAAAATGTGCTTTGATACAGGCAAGAACAAGTGAGTTATGAGACTTTTAAAATATCCCATACATTTAGTATAGACAATTCAAGCACGCAAACATGTTTACAACATAAAAACATGCTTGTTCCAGTAAAAAACCATTGGGAGTGAACACCTGTTCAACTCTTTGATATTACTATATTTGGTGGGGCTCAGGTGAATGCATACTGACTATAGTGAAGCCATCCTCCATAATCACACTCAATATGCCCTTTACTATATAATTGCTGCCAAACAATTATGACTGCATGTACGTAGGGTAGGTAACAAACTGATTACTATAAGATGAGTGTCAATGTAACGTGATGAAATGCATCCACTTGACACTGAGTAGTAGGAGAATTACAATAAAATTCTAACTGCTAGGAGTTGTGTTATGTATACTGCCATTGAACACCATTCCATGCACATAAGAATTATATTGAGCTACTAATTCACTACCAAATTGTTAGTATATGGCTGTAGCCATTCCACTTACAATACCATGCGTGCTTGCTAAAACCTGCATGAATATTGTTTTTAACACCTATGGGTGGATTTTTGAAGTCTTTACCATTTGTCTGAATTTAATCTCTTTCACTAGTATAATGGTTGCTACATGCACTGGAAACACTTAGCTCATCAGTTATACTGAATTCATTGTTCTATCTCTTGCTTTATAAGGGTAAAAACAATAAACTGACTTGACTCACTTGAGTGTTTATCCAGGTACATGTTCACAACCTAGTAGCTGGTCTATGGAAATAGTGGCAGTGGGCCAGTAGTGCCAAGTGCAACTGGTATTTGGATTAGATGTGAGCCATTTTTCATGCAAGTAAAAATTGCAAATTTAAAGTTACAGAAGACTAAACTTTGAAAGGGCAGTACATGCATGAATGTATGTGGTTGATTGTCAATTTGTGGTCACAATTATGCAGAGTGTACTGCTTTCCTAACTGGAACAATGCCATGAGGTCAGCATTAAGTTCATCTGCAGCTCTGAGCTGGTCCTCCTTAGGAGGAATAGAGTAGTATGATCACTGATCAGCATATCATGTCCAATGTTGGAAGAAAACTGCATGGACATGCAATTAACAGAAGGTAACAAACAACTGTAAAGGTTCAAAAGTAGAAGTGATCATAGTGTGATACCCTGCTGATGTTGCCAATACAAAAGACCATTGAATCCCTCTGCAGTGGCCACATGCAAAAGCTTTTCAGACAAATATGATGTAAACAACTCCAACCCACTAACACTAATATTCCGCAAATGACAGAGAAGACCCTGCAGCTGCTATCAGACCTTTCAGAAGCATGCACTCTTCTTAATATCCAGTGCAATTAATTGCACTTCAGCCGCAGATTGAGGGCAATAACAATGGATCCAGCCAGTAGCATGCACAACTACTGTCTGACATAAGAAATTTTGGAATTTTCTTAATTCCATAAAGGGCCATCGTCATCCAATTCCGCCTCTCAAACATAATGATTCATCGATCTCAGATGATAGTAGCAAGGCCAACATTTTCAACCAATTCTTTCATTCTGTCTTTACTGTTGAAGATAACACAGTCTCTCTGAACTGCGTCAATCCTTGGAAGTCCACCCTGAACTGATCAATTCAATAGATCTTTCTGTGGATGAAGTTCATCAAGAGCTAGTAAATCTCCAGAAAGACAAAGCCGGTGGTCCTAACTGTGTTCCTGCCTATTTGCCTCAAATAGTTGCTGATTTTCTTGCTGCACCACTCAGCAAATTATTTCAACTTTCCTTCTCCACTGGGTCTTTACCCAGGGATTGGGTTACAGCTATACTAGTTTATAAAAAAAGTGATAGTCATCTTTCATCCAACTACCGCCCAATTAGTTTAACATCAATTGTAATTAAAGTAATGGAGAAAATAATTCATCATCAACTTGTCAAAGCATTGGAGTCTCACAATCTTATCAGTAACTATCAGCATGGTTTCCATGGTTGTCGTTCCACTGTCAGTCTGTTATTGACAGCAATTCATGATTGGGCAGCTTGTCTGGAAAGGTGTCATTCAGTACACTGTATTTTTCTTGACCTAGCTACAGGGCCGCCCACAGGGGGGGGGGGGGGGGGGGGGGACTGGGGCGTTTGGCCCTGGGCCCCATGAATACTGAATACCTGTTTAAAAGATCGATATACTCTAATAGAGTAGTCAGATCTAAATACTCTGATAGAGCAGTCACAGTATTCTTCAGAGGAGCAGTGTAGGAAGCTTATAGATAAGGAGATATGGTTGGTGAGGGGTAGCTATTGTCATTGTTAGCAGGTCATGACCTTTTTTTTTTTGGTCTTCAACTTACAGCTTGGGTGAAGTTGTGATTCAGAATGGAAACCTCCTTGCCTATTTTGACGGCCCTGCCTAGCTAAAGCCTTTGACTCTGTGCCTCACTCCCATTTATTATTAAAACTTGAATGTTTAGGAATCAAAGGTGATCTTCTGCGGTGCATGGCTAAAGTATTTCCTTACCAAGTGGTCTCAGAGGGTGATTATTAATGGATCATTTTCAAATTGGCTACCTGTATTATCTGGAGTGCCCCAGGGATCTGTTCTTGGGCCTCTATTGTTAAACCAGGCGCGCGCCCACAGCCGGCCGAAGGCCGGCTGTGGGCGTGCGCCTGGTTTACTGTAATTGTTTCCGTAAAAGTGTGTGTGTGTACCTATCTATCTACCTATGTACCTATCTACCTATGTACCTATCTACCTATGTTTGTCCGTACGCACCCACGTGAGCAAAATCGTTTAATAACGGTGAAAGCAGCTTTTACGTAAGAAGTAAAAGTGAAATGAAGTCTGTATTAAACTTCTGCACAGGTGAACTTTGCTCTGAGGTGGTTTCTTTTCGGCGGACTGAAATACGGATGAGGTGACTTTCCTCAGACTACCTTCCCCTTGAGGTTTTCAGGCATTTAGCAACTGAAATACAACGGCGCAGGCCTCGTACACTGCCAGGAATAGCCTATCGCTTCGAGTTGAAAGGGGGCGTGTCCCTTACGTACGCGAACGAAAATGAAGAGCAGCTTTGAGGCTTTGTCGAGAGAATTTGTGGGAAACAACACGTTAGTCACACCATAAAACAGTTTAGAAGATAGTTTTGTGCGTAATATGTTGGTAAAAGCGGTTTATTTAACAAACGCTTCCTTAGCAGTGCATAGCAACGTAATTGAATGAATTACGAATATTTCATGAATTACGAGAAATAGCTAATTATATTATTGCACAACCCAAACTACCATATTGTAAAGTAGTAATACATAGTTGGTTAATTCATAGTAGTATATTACTGTCTATAGTTATTCCAGATGAGTTAGCTAGCTGCATGGCGCCTGGTTTTTAGAAGTAGCACAACATCAACTTGTTTTTATTGTACATTGATGACATCTACCAATCTATTTCTCATACTTCAGTTCTAATGTTTGCAGATGACATAGCCCTCTACAAGGAAATTGTATCTTCATCAGACCAAGATATGCTTCAAGCTGATTTGTCAAAAGTTTTCGAATGGTCTCGTAAATGGCAACTAAACTTAAATCCTTCTAAATGTGAGACAATCTGCATTTCTTATAAATGTTCACCTCCTCCTGTAAGCTACAGATTATAAATAATCATCTTTTATCCACCAAATCTGTTGTACGATACCTTGGCGTATTCATCAATTCCCACTTTAAGTGGTCGGACCATGTCAAGTATACTGCTGCAAAGGCAGCTAGATCCTTAAATATTCTTCGGCATTCTCTTTATACATGTCTATCTTCTGTTAAAGCTGCAGTCTATAAATGTATTGTCCATCCTATACTGGAGTATGCTTCTCCGGTATGGTATCTGCACTCATCTGGTGACATCAAGCAGCTGGAAAATGTCCAGCGCAGGGCAGCCAGATGGGTTTGCGGAAGTCGTTGGAATCCTGCCTGCAAACAATGGTCCAGATCATCTGACTGTTGCTTAGATCAAATGGAGTGGCCATCATTAAACCAGAGACAAAACTACTTCACTATATCTGTTAAGTACATAACATCTTGCATTACCAATCAGCAATTTCTTCTTCACGGTATTTCTCTGCAGTTACTAGACATTCAAATCCATCAGCCATAGACACCTCTATATCCACAAACAGTCAACCCTGACCCCAACAGAACTTCAGATAACTGAGGATAATTTCTTTGAAACAGAATGTCTGTGAAGTGTCTCACATTTGCTGAGCTTTTCAGAGTTCTACAAGACGTGAGTATATTAATTACGACAGAAAAGATACAACAAAAACTGGGTTACTGACTCTAAGGTTACTAACAATGAGTCCAACACCATCGGTAGCCTTGTTTTACTACCCTAAGGCAAAAACAGCATCAGGTGAAAAGCACTTAGAAAACAAGACACCCCTTTTAGGGACCCACCATGTATCAGGTGTACAATCTTGGTTTATCTCATTTGCAGTTGTACATTTAAAGCTAGGAATTATGATTTAAATTCTACTTCAAATTATCTGCTGATATACTACAGCAAGAAAATAATTTTAGGCAAGCATCCTAATGGATCTGCATAATTATGTATGTGCATATGTATGACCAGCCAGCACTTTTTAAATAATGATAATCAGCTATCTGTTCCTAGAATTAGACAAATGTCTCCAAATAAGTGAATTGTTTGGATAACTGGAACCTATTGATTATACACAGACTTGAATCTGTTCAATTACTCTAATAGAACACACAGTAAAAGTGAAATGTTTAGCATTTCATGGTGTTTGGATAACTGACCCCAACAGAAGTTCAGATATCTAAATAAAAGAAGTGTGTTAGAAACCAGCAATAGTACTGTAGATTACTGACACAAAAACTCATTAAACAACTTTCAAGATACAAGTGAAAATCCATAAAATCAAAGTACCGTACATGCTAAATTTAAAGTACTCCTTTAGGTGCACTACATTATTCAACTTGTATGGAAGAAGTCACCCATTTTCATCTTCCCCATCACATCTACACTTCCATACATGTTCATCTTGTAGTTGGGTTTGTGTTTGTACATCCTCATCAGATCAAACCTGTACTGCTCCATGTGTCTGATGTGAGCCAACTGCTTTTCTACAGAGTAAGCAACACAGTGTGTAGGAGCTACACAATTATACAACATCAAAGCAATCATAGAGCATCTTAGTTATTACTGAAACTCGTCCTTAGTAAAACTGTTACTATCCTCAGTAAAGGCTTCTGGTTGGATGCTTTGTTGAGATTAGTGCATTTTATTGGCTATGCATAATCAAGCCCAAAAATGCCTCCAGATGGATCTTAAACACTTTCCGTGTTATTTTATAACTGAATTTTGTACAGTCTAGTTGTCTGACTATAACTGATGCAACATATAATAACTTGACTATAGTTAAGGCTATGGGCCTGATTTCTAAGATGTGCCTTTTTGTTTCATTACTGCAGCAGCTACAATGGATGCACTATGGACTTACCTTTGTCCTGCTTTTTGCCTCATTTCTTTCTCCACTACCACATAGCTATGTACATAGGTGGTGATTTGCAGATATGAGCAGATTGATTGCAAAGGCATTTCTCAAACTGCTTTAATTTCATTTGTAGCACTGTGTAATGGGATGAAACATAGCTGAAAAAGAAGCAAAATGACCACTTTGCTTTTATTGGCATGCATCCAGACAAAAAAATGTTTAATGACATGTATTTCACCATTCTATCCTTTGATACGGTATATGTGGATTGATTCACCAATCACATTATTTTACAAAAAGTAAACAAACAAGTGCAAGGTATGTAGAATTTTGAATTCAAGTATTCATGGGCAGGGCGGCCCACAGGGGGGGCAACTGGGGCATTTTTCCCCAGGCCCCAGCTTGAAAGGGGCCCCCAGGAAGAGCCCCTTGAATACCTGTTTACAAGATCGATATACTCTAATAGAGCAGTCAGATCTAAATACTCTAATAGAGCAGTCACAGTATTCTTCAGAGGAGCAGTGTAGCAAGCTTATAGATAAAGAGACATGGTTGGTCAGGGGTAGCTATTGTCATTGTCAGCAGGTCATGACCTTTTTTTTTTTTTTTTTTTTGGTCTTCAGCTTACAGCTTGGGTGAAGTTGTGATTCAGAATGGAAACCTCTTTGCCTCTGGGGTCCCACTTTAACCCTTTGCCATGGACCCCTTAATTTCTCTGGGCAGCCCTGTTCATGGGTCATTAATGAATATACGCATAAAATGTACTTTTTGATTTTAAAATAATTTTGTGAGCTAAACTAAATATTGTACTGTACTTCAATCAGCAGCACTGAAGTGAAAAGCTCTTTTAAACTGAAGGGAATCCACTGGTACACCCCCCCCCCCCCCCCCCCCCACACACACACACACACACACACACGATTTACCACTGCTACATTAGCATTATACTGTAAGTATTTAAAACAGGTCTTTGTATATACTAACATTAAGCTAAACCATGCATATAGTCATATACAAAGTTCATTTTATAGTGAAACAACAATGGATACTTTATATCCAAGTGCACTATATGCTCTCAATTAAAACATCGCAAATACTGAAAATATGTATCCATACTTCCTTGCTTTAAGAGTTCTAAGCCTGACACAATGATTCAGATACAGGCAGCAACCAATGACATATTTCAAATGACAGCTAGAGTACACATATGCACACCACAAATATAAATCTGAACACTCCTACAGGTAAATGCAACAAGCACAGTATAGTACATTAAAGTCCTATCACTAACTGTATTATCAGAGACAGGTTGCCAAATTTATTAACCAAACTTCATGTACTATATTAGCTTACATACTCTTTTACAACATAAAAACCTTGATAATGGCAGCACATCACCAGGGGTTAATCTAGGGGGGGGCACAGGCCCCCTCTGGGTTAGCTATTGCCCCCCCTAGGTTTATACCTAAAGCCTTGAGAAATGGAAAGGTTTAATTGATCCCAAAGTTGTATAATCCAATGGTCAATATTCAATGGCATCACAGTAAAATTTCACCAAAATTGAGTAGCTATATTTACACCTAAATTTTCAAAATTTTCCTGGGGGAGCATGCCCCCAGACCCCCCTAGAATCCGAAGTGACTTACTTCGCCCCCTCTAGGTTTATATTCTGGGTTGAGCCCTGATCACACGGGCACTGAGACCATAATATTTTCCAGTCAGCTACATAGTCACTATAAGAATCTATAACTATCTCTTATCTCCCAAATACTGAATGCGGAAAATGACCATGTAGGTCACACAGTCATCATTGCAAGTCAACAGAGCTGTTCTGTACTGTTTAGGGCAGTAAACAATCAGTTTTTAAAAACAATCATGCAGCCATATACATAGCAATTTATAGCTCTAAACTGCTCAGTACATGCCTATACAGTTTAAACCATTCATTTCTCTACACTTATGTACAGTGCAATTTTGCATACAGCCAAGGCCAAATGTGCTTTCAGCGTGTATAGGGATATGGATATATATGGATGACAAAGGAATTATATTTGATGTGCTTCAATGCAACTGAATAACTGCAAGGTAGAGTTTGCTATGGTTTCACCTTATTAATACAACTTTAAGAAGAGAAGCCTCTCTGTATGTGCACATACATACATACATACTCCAATAACGATGTCTGATTATGAATGTATAAGGCAATCAGCCTGGAAATGAATTAATATGAGCACTGAAACATTGTTATCAGAAAGATAACAGGAATTTACTTTAAAAGTATTAGTCTACATGTGCAAATACATAAATACTTACATACTTGAAGAGTTCTATATAAAGTTCAACTAATGCATTGGTACACTGTCAGTATAAGTAAGAACTTTATAGCTTGTTATTACAACATATCAAATGGGGACTGCATTTTGTTAATTTAAATATAATTTTATCTCAATAAAATGTTTTGATGCTTTCATGACTTCTTCTTCAGATATTCATAGCCATACAGTGACCATGATGCAATAACATGCTCTATATATTTTTAAGGTTGTGCTGACTACAAATGACCATTAAAATTTTATACAGTTTTAATAATAGTAAAAGTTGTAAACAACTTTCTAATTTATTGCTCATACATAATTCCTTTCCCCTACCCCCATTCTTCAAATCACTGACTACATCAGGTTGGTATAAACAGCCAACCCAGGAACCAAGGACCCAGAATTTGTGTGGACCCAACTTTTTAGTGGAATTTATGTACTACATGATGTTTATACAGTGTATATACATTCTATACTTGTACTGGATGCCTCTGCCAGTCACAGCAGCTAGTCTCGCAAGGCCAATTCACCTTTTCTCAGTCGTGGTGTGCCTTACACAATGTTTATACAAATTAGAAATCATAAGCATCTCTGAAAAAGGATCTGCAGTTGACCAAGCAGCTGACTGCATTACATGCATTTATAGATCACTTGTGCTGCAATGAGCACACTAGGCTAATACGTTTCCTAGCTACTAAAGTTCAGAGACTTTGTGCAAGCAAGTATTCCAGGGAAATAGCTTTAATAATTAGTGAAGCAATCACTGTATGTATGTTACACCAGTAGCTCAACAAACAGATTTCATGCCTTGCTTTGTGCATATGTGGCTTACAAAGTTAAAGCCATGCCCTTGATTAATACCACCAGTTGCTGGAGGTGTGAAGAATGGGCTGGACTGGACTGCCTATGCTAAGCAGACCAGTCCAGCAGAACCCTTTTAAGAGTAGGTATACTTATAGACTAATTTTTAATTCAGGCACCATGTGAGGCACCATGACAGACAAAGAGTGACAAGACTATATATCTCTTGTTTTATTTTTTATTTATTAATGCTTTACAGCACAAGTGCTGAAGGTCTGTAGGACACCTGATCCTACAGTTGCTCAAAGACTTAAGGTGTGTTTGAAAAGTTGGAGAAAGGAGAAAAAAAATCCATGATTGGACCTAGGTAGCCTCGAACCTGCAGCCATCCGATTTACGCTCGAATGCTTACAGGAGTCTACCAGGCGGTCAGGATGTTTTCTCCTTGTTATTTTCATGTAATTATATCCATAGGAATTCTAGAGAGTAACTCATTATCTCTAAGTAGCTACCCCAAGTAGAACCAAATGGACACTAGTTTATTTATTTAATAATGCTTTACAGCACAAGTGCTGAAGGTCTGTAAGACACCTGGTCCTACAGCCTGCTCAGAGCCACTCTTTACCCTTACCTCTTATTTCAAACAGCATGTTTGATTAAGAAAACACTGGTAATGTATCTAGTGACTGCATGGTGGGCTTGGGCCATTTAGAAATAAGAAAACGTACAATGTACATACTTTGCAAGATTCAAGCTGTTTCATAAGCAAGGTTAGCATGTAACTAAGCTTCTCTTTCTCTCTATACAGCTACCATGCAGGCTGGTATACAATATTGCTTGACTGATGCAGTGATAAGTAAAGATTTGGAAGGCAAAATTTAACAAATTTTAGACTGTTCACCAAATTCACCATAATTTCACAATACCAAAATCTCCCTCTATATGGTAGTGTTGTATAGTTTTTTTTCGTGAAAATGAATGACAAAAACCATTGTCTAGACAACTTGCAATGCTTATACACTTGTTGATAAGGAAGGTTGTAGCTTGTTGATAAGGAAGGTCGTAACTGGGACAGGCTGTTGCCTTATATTTTATTTGCTTATCGTGAGGTTCTTCACGATACAACGGGATTCTCCCCATTTGAACTCCTGTATGGAAGAGAGGTTAGAGGCCCACTTGATGTACTTAAAGAGGAGTGGGAGGCCGACAAAAGGAGTGATGAGAGTGTGGTATCCCACATTCTTTTAATTCGTGAACGGATGGAGATGACCGAGCTTGTAGAAGAGAATTTTAGAGCAGCACAGTAACGCCAGAAGAAGTGGTACAATCGGACAGCTAGAGACAGAACTACAACCGGATGAGGAGGTACTTGTGTTACTACCCACTAGTAGTAATAAGTTGTTAGCCCAGTGGCAAGGGCCATATCGCATACTACGCAGGGTTGGCAAAGTGAATTATGAGGTGCTGATGCCAGATAAGAGGAAGAGGAGGAAGGTATTCCACATGAACATGCTGAAGGAGTGGTACCCACCAGTAGCTACAAGCTTCTGGTCATCAGAAGACATGGAGGTGGATGAGGAAGAGTTTGTACCCACATGGCAGTATCAGGGTAGTGATGCTCCAACCATAAGTGACCAGCTGTCAGAGCAGCAGAAGGGGCAGCTATCTGACTTGTTGGCAAAGTTCAGGACAGTGATGAGTGGTAAGTGTGGACGGACTACTGTCTGTCAGCATCACATCCGAGTGAAGGAGGATACTCCCATTCGTCAGCAGCCTTATCAGTTGCCCCACACATATAGAGATGCTGTAGAAAGAGAAATCGAGATGATGCTTGCTGAAGGCATTATTGAACCCTGTAGTAGTGAGTGGGCTTCCCCAATTATAGTTGTCAAGAAGAAAGACAACACCATAAGGCTGTGTGTGGACTACAGAAGACTGAATGCAGAGACTCGGATTGATGCTTACCCAATGCCACGGGTCAATGACATCCTGGACCAGGTGGGGCAGGCCAAGTATCTGTCCACTCTTGATCTAGCCAAGGGATATTGGCAGGTGTCAGTTGCGGAAGGGGATCGTCCAAAGACAGTGTTTATAACACCACAGGGGTTATATCAATTTTGTGTGATGCCATTTGGTCTCTGGTGCACCGGCAACTTTTCAACGCATGATAGATCACATTATTAGAGGAATGAGCAAGTTTGCCTGTGCTTACTTAGACAACCTTATTGTGTTCAGTATGACTTGGGAAGATCACCTGGTACACCTTCAAGCAGTGTTGAATCGCCTTCAGGAATTGGGCTTAACAGCTAAGCCTTCAAAGTGTCAGTTGGGTATGACAGAATGTGCATATTTGGGGCACGTAGTAGGAAATGGTGTGGTGAAGCCGGAGAGGGACAAGCTTTGGGCAATAGCTCAATTTCCACTAGAAGCAAGTCTGTTCATTTCTTGGACTGTCTGGCTATTATAGGCGTTTCATCCACCATTGTTGCACCCCTCACCGATCTCACCAGAAAGTCAGTTTCGGAACATGTGAGTTTGAGTATAGAATGTATCCAGTCCTTTAGTAAGTTAAAGGAAATATTGTTGTCATCTGCTGTTCTAAGAAATCCAGACTTTACTAGATCTTTTATCTTACAGACAGATGCCTCCGATGTAGGAGTAGGAGCAGTCCTGAGCCAGCAGGATGCCGAAGAATACCATCACCCAGTAGCTTTTTTTAGCAGAAAGCTTTTATCTAGAGAACGAAGGTTCTCCACAGTAGAGAAAGAGTATTTAGCCGTTAAGTTACTATAGGTATTGAAGCTTTTCAGGTATATTTACTGGGTAGAGAGTTTGTGATCCAAACTGATCATAGAGCACTGCAGTGGCTTACAAAATTTAAGGATCACTATAGTAGACTAATGAGATGGAGTCTGGCAATACAACCTTACCTCTTTCAGGTCCAACATAGGAAGGGCACTGACAACGCCAATGCTGACGTGCTGTCCTGGATGCCATCTTGGGAGGATGATCCAACCGGACAATTTAAAGTTCAAGAAAGGGGGAGGAGTGTGATTGAAAACCAGCAGAAGTGTGAAGCTAGCAGAAACCTGAATGATCAAGCCCAAGAAGCCGTTTAAGAACTGAACATTGTTGATTGTAATTTTGATTTTTGTGGCACTACATATATGCTGAGCTGGCAAGCTCTAGAATGTTCTATCTGTTTTTGTATAAATAGGCTGTCAATATTGTATTATGTGCCTTTGAATAGCCCTCAATGAAAGTAGAACTTGACTGCTCGTGCTGTACCGCTTGGCTATCACACCCAGGGAGAAATGAGTTGCAAGATTCTTGCAAGACTGCAAGTGGCTTGCAAGAAAAGGGACATTTCCATGCAAGAATCTTCTTGAAGACTTGCAAATCTTGTACATCATTTCCCCCTGGGATATACGTACACAAACACAGTTCAGATGGATATTTCCAGTACTTGGTGTGCTTATATATAGTGTTTTTCACCACTGCAATTCAGTGGGCATGTCATAATCATGATGGTTGAGACACCACTACCCTATTGTATAAGGAAATAGAAAAGAAATACTTAGATCTATATACTGCAGACTTTATGGAATACTAAACCTAGGTGCTTGGAGCCTTGGTCCAGCTAATAACATTCCTTCCTACTTCCAATGAATGAAGATCATTGATATTAGTGTCCATGCACCAGCTGCAGAGGGCTATAAGTTAGGATTACTACTATATAGTGCTATTATAATTATTTGCCAACACTAGGCCTAGCCAACACATCAATCTATAATTATAGTTCCTCAGCATTGTGCAGTCTTGCAATCCCCTAACCCCATGTATGTCTCAGTGCTTTTTAAAATAATAATAGTTAATGTCAGTTACAATGCAACAGCCAATTACAGCAATGCAACAGCCAATTACAGCAAAAATTTTTTAAAAATCTTACAGCCTATACACTCATTTGCAAATAGCATTATTTAGTACTACTACATTAATTGTCACTCCATTGCTTGTTATGCTGCTAACTCCCAAACTTGGATACTGTTATCACCACTCGTACAGACTTGACCATAGGGACTGACAGCTATACCATAAGCATTGCATGTGAAATCAAAGCAAGAAATGTAGTTACCAACACAGTCAAAGATATGTACACTGCTGCCACTTTTTACCAAGATCAAACCATCTGCATCAATTGCAAGCTTCTGTGGACAGACTGGTTCTGAATTGCGGTTTTTTGTATCAAAATTTCCTAATTCACAATGACCTCCAAGAGTATATGTGACTACATGTTTGTAGCTATCTATAACATGCAACGCATTCCCTTTCAAGTTAACTGCTACATCAATGGGTCCATACAAGTTAATAGTAGTTTCATAGAGACCATCATTCCTAAACACTACTATACGGTTGTTCGTGCAGTCAGCAACATACACTTTACCATTGTGTACTGCAATACCATGTGAGGGATGGCCTAGCTCACCAACACCACTACCACACTTCCCAAAGCTACAAAAGAACTTACCATTGGTGTTGAATCTGTATATGTAGTCACTATGTGGTACACGCAGTGCACCAGCCATAACATACAAGTCATTGTTATCATCAAATGCAATACTCGTAGGCTTTTGGAGATTGTCGTGCTTTATTATCAATTTATTTGAATCAAAATACAAATAAACACAGTGATTATCTTCATCAGCTAATGCCCATCTTTTACCATACCTTGAAAACGCAATATCTAAGAGTTTTCCAAATGCATTAAGTGAGATATTACTGCACTTAAAATTTTGGTAATCATTAGTGTTCACAATAATGCTTCGTTTAATTTTCCGACCACCTATTACCACTGAAAGTTCTGCCTTTCCAGCATGCCACGTAGGTGGAAATCTGAATGAAACTACACAACTACCATTACTGTTATCACCTATCTTTAATGGCTCTTCATTTGTACTTGATGTTAACTTGGCAGATATGTCGATTCCACCTTTGCAGAAGTACCCGTCACTATCCTTAAGTTTGATGGCGAATTCATTCGTTTTGCCTAAGGAAAACTGACTCGGGTAATCTATCTCTGATTTATCGGGGTCTGGTGTCTCATTTGTAACCACACTACCGAGGGCTGGGAGAGATCCACCGATGGGAATAAACTCGACTTCGGGTAGCTCGATAGGAGTTTTCATCACTTCATACTTCTTAGTAAGTTGAGGTATTAGATCGGCAGTCAACGTTTCCGCGTCGTCTATCAGTTTTCCAAGAAATGAGTTTACTCTATCGCGCTTTGCAGTGAATTCGTCTCGCTTAGTTGCATCACAATATTGTTTTTTAACAGCATCTCTCTGCTTCATTAATTCTTGTATTCGTCCTTCGTAATGATCGTTAATTTTCTGTAATTCGTTTGCGATCTTTTCGGCCACCTTATCAATACGATTTAGTTTGTCAGTCAGAGTTTGGATAATTTCTTCTTTGGTCATTTCTTCGTTGGTCATTTCTCAGTCCAGAAGTTAAAATGTGTCCTGGCTGTGGAAAGCGTCCGGTCACAACAACAAATGGGCGTGTTAGTTCAATTTCATCACGTGATTTCAAAAAATTACATCATACATAAAGAGTAAATATTCCTTGCACTCAAGGGTTTTTTCTTTTTTTTTTTTTTTTTTTTTTGTTATTACTGTGCAGAGCCTCCGTAAGCCACAGGAAAATAAAATATAAGCCTTAGGGTTTCCACTCAAAATAAGATGTTTCTTTTGTTGTTTCTCACACAAATTGACCTTTAAGATCAAGCTATGGATAAAGCAAACAATTAATTAGTCTTGCGTAGCCAGACCCTATTTCTCCGCACAGCGCTTATCGATTGGAAATTATAAGCGCCTGCTTCGAAAGGGTCTGGGGACTCTACAATAGAAAAGTTCTATTATATTTATTACTGTGCAGCAATCAAAAGATTATAATGCACAGGTGTGATCATAAAAGTTACTTAAGTTATTACAAAACTCATTAGGGGTAGAGGAATTAATTACATCAGCAGGGAGTTGGTTCCATAATTTGATGGTTGATGGGAAAAAGGAAACTTTGTATGCATCAATTAGAGTCATTGGTTGGTGATAGTAGCCACTCCTTAAACTTGAAAGTTTAGGGGTAAGATCATCTGTAGGCACAATCAAATATCCGTTAATTATTTTGTAAAAAGTACTTAATTTAGCTTGGGTTCTTCTTGCCTGTAACAATTCTGCAGGCGAACCACCTCTGGGTAGGCCGAGTGAGCGTTGATTGGCACTAAACCACTTTCAGAAGAGGTGTGGATGACCACAGTTGGCTTCAGCCTCGGCTATAGGCAAGGCTTCAGCCTGTTCAAACTCTACACCCTCAGGCCTGCCAACCCTCACAGATTTACCGTGAGACTCACGATTTCACTACCAAGCTCAAGGTCTCACAAGCAGTAACCCTAAACTCACAGATTTTTAGTTCAGCCTACCAATTCTCACGGATCATCACCGTAAAACTCACAATTTCTTTCATTTTCAAGCTCAGGCCAGAGTCAAAGCATAGATAATTAATGAGAGAATTATCTATGGTCAAAGCTCTCAGAATGCCCTTTACCTGGCCTTTTCAAGGTCTCAGGGGATTTCCCCAGGTACATAATCGTGGTACAACTAAGCAAGATCATGTGATTGTAAAGGCGGCATTGTGGCGTGGATTCGCCTTTGGCCTTCTATTTAATACCAATACGTTGGAGAGTATTTGTAGCAAGATCTGGAGTTAATTTTAAGCGGTCAGAACTCTAGTATCTTAGTAAACAAGGTAATCTGGACAACCATACTTTTCAAGACACAAAACTCAATTATCAAATTTTATTCCATCACAATTTGGATAGGCTCTTTTCTGATGTCAAGTACAGGGTAACTCACTGCAGCTGGACCCCAAACACTGCATTTGTAGAAGCACATTCAAACTATGTAAGCCAAAAAGTTATTCAATTTTACAGGAACAATTTTACATTAGAAGGATACAAGCAAATGTGTTTGTGTAAACGCATGAATGAAAGCAATTGCCTGCAAGATGAATTGAGTCCTGTTTATCCTGGCCAGACTGTCACATTTCAATTTATATTAGTTGATTCATTATCAAAGGGACTATTCCAAATAGAGGATAGGCCTGATCATGCTTGTAGAAGTCATGATCAGCCATTGGTAAATGAAATTAATGATGAACAGTGTATCTCTGTTAACTACACAATGCAGTACAGAGAAGAAGGTCAGTGTGAGCTCTACGCAACAGTTGAAAAGAATTGCAGTATTGCTAATTCGTTTCTACTAACAATTCCATTAACATATCCAGTCAGCACTATTGAGGGAAATGCTGACATTTTTATGTTCCTTTACAACCTTGCCCTAAAGGATTTTCACTGCCAAGTTCAGGATACTGTTAAGTGTGATCCTGTCCTATCACACATACTAGTACATCTTACATGTGACATCAATGATATATACCATACCACGTCCTGGTGATAGTTGGATATCAGCTAATACCATTAACAACAAACACACTTACCGTGTGTCACTAAAATGTCCATTTGACTACTGCCTACCTCACTCAACTTACACTAATCTTTCCGACAATGTTGACACACAGTGTCAGTTCAGTAGGTATGGTGTATTGTGTGGACAATGCCAGCCTGGTCTGAGTGCTGTGTTTGGTTCCTCCCAATGTAAAAACTGTCCCAATGTTTACTTTTTGATTGTTACGCCAATTGCACTTGTAGGAGCTATTGTTGTATGTCTCTTGTTCTTCCTCAACTTTACAGTAACTGATGGAAATATTAATACATTTCTGTTGTATGTTAACATTGTTAGCTTGAACATTCCAACATTTTTCCCAAATCAAGATCCTTCAGTTGCATTAACACATTCATGCATTTCACTAGCTAATCTTGATCTTGGAATTGAGACAGTTTTTACAATGGAATGGATGACTATGCTAAGATGTGGTTACAGCTAACATTTCCAATGTACATCATCTTCATAGCCACAATACTCATTATTGCCAGTCGTTACTCCACTATGATACAGAGACTGACAGCTCGTAGAGCCTTGCCAGTACTAGCCACACTATTCTTATTATCCTATACTAAGATCCTGTGTACTGTATGTAATGTGATGTTCTTCTACACTACAATCACTCACCTACCAAGTGGACACACTACATTGGTGTGGTCAGTGGATGCAAATGTTCCACTCTTTGGAGTAAAGTTCACAATACTATTCACAGTATGTCTCCTCCTATTCCTCATACTACTACCCTTTAATACAATACTTTTGTTCACAAGGACATTGTCCCACCTGAAATTCATCGATCATTTCAAACCATTGTTGGATGCCTTTCAAGGTCCATACAAAGACAAGTTCTACTACTGGACTGGTCTGCTGCTTTTATTAAGAGCTGTGTTCTTTGGTGTATCAGCTCTGGACAGGAGAACCAGTAGGGACCCGCCGATTATGCTGGCATAATAATGAGCATAATAGGTACCTGAAAGCATTGAACATAATGCTAGCATAATGGGCAGAACACTTGTGCATTACCATAATTTCTTGCTTATAAAAATACACATCACAGAAAAAGATCGATATACTCTAATAGAACAGTCAGAGAAATCAGACAGCTGACTGTTCTATTAGAGTGTATCGATCTTTTCTGTGACATGCATTTTGACAATCAAGGATTTAGAGTTTGTGCTTCAGCAACTTACTGTTTTCCCAAATTTACTAGAAAACATGGGAACTGAGGTATAAATATTGAGCATAATTTGAGCATAATAGGTAAATATTGAGCATAAATTTAAGCATAATAGGCAAAATTTTGAGCAGTGCAGCATAGCATAATAGGTAAAATAATGAGCATAATTGGCGGGTCCCTAAGAACCAGCTTGATGGTCAGTATCATACTAGTTGGAGTAATGATTTCCATACAGGATACTTTCGTCCGTTTAAAGACAAGAAAAATAATAATCTTAAACTGCTTCTCTTACTCAACCTTCAGGTTCTCTTTGTCGTGTCAATTTATAACACTCCTAATGTTGTTGCAGTTAATATATTAATAGCAATGGCTTTTGTGCAGCTAGTGTACATCGTAGTGAAACATGTACAACAGCATCTACCGAACAAGTGCAGTAATGTCATTGATACTGCAAAATACATATTTAAACTATGCTTGTCTTCTTTTCAAAGCTCAACTGCAGTAAACCGTCTACAAAATATTGAGCTCAGAGGTATTATACCAGAAGTGGCTCATAATTATAATGAATTTCAAGATTCTCTCATTGGGGTAGACTGACACTCTCTGATACCATATGGTAACTTGAGCAATTTTGTTTACATGCATGAATTTATGTGATACGTAATATAATTGCAGTGTTTTGTTTAATATTTTCAGTAGCTATTTACATGCACACTCACGTTACACACATGTACATTATGTGATGAGAAGAAATAAGTTATGCATATATTCTATAGTTATAGTAGCTACATTATTAATCTATAAAATCACAAAAGACAAATGTGAATGTAGCATATAAGTTGTTTAGGTCCCATATGCCTGCATGCCACATACATACTCATCACGTGTTGACACCTCAGATGTTACCATGACACTTTTGTTTTAACAGTACTTGCACTTGCACTGATTAATTTGCATCAATGTAACAGTTACCTGTAATGAAACATTTGCATGCCATTTAAACAACCTAACTTCAAGCTGCAAGCCACAGTCTAACTAACTAACCAAACCATCTCATTTGATAAATCACATATAAATCACATCTGGAGAACTAGCATGTACTTGTAAAATCATATAAGTGTAGTATTTTTTCAGGAAAGATGATTGTCCACGTAGTATCTCATAGAAGATCCAATGTCATTTTTGTGGCAAAATTGTTCTACACAACATTTAAACTTTTTTTCCATCAATAAATAACTAGTTACAACTATTATGAGAACAAATGGTACATAGTGAGAGCTACACTGTCTATGTATGTGTTTAATAATTAAAAACAGTAATGCGATTATAGGTACTAGCTCATCCCTGATACTTAATGCTTTCCCACTCAAACTCACTCAGGCTGAAGCCAGGATAATTATATTGTATTTTGTTATTCATGCAAAGTGTAGCTGCATGGGAACTAGCTAGGGTGGGTCAAAATTGATACAGAAATTGCCAGAGAGGTTTTAGCAGCATTCAAGCAAGAATAGCCACATGCATTTATATTTCAGCACATATTTGAACACATCCATTTGCACAAACTGCACGTTTTCAGGCTGATGGTCACATGCTTGAAGGAACACCGGATGCAACATTTCTGTTATTATGATTATTACTTTTTAACAATTCATATACACTGTACATGTTGGCCCTGTATGTTTTGTGCTCTTTCCAGGTGTGTTGTTAATTTTAATTTTAGTAAATAAATAACAGTAAAATGAATTAAATTATCTACCAGTGGGTTATACAGTTGTGTTACATACATTAATCCTGTGGAGAGTTGAGGTACAAACAATGCACCTGTATACAGATCAGCTTACAGTGGTGGAGGCTTTATCAAGAAGGAAGTGCCAAGCCATCTTTGGATTATTTAACCACTAACTACTATAGTCGGTTCACATTCACCTGAGCCCTTGTTTCTTGTTAATCTCTCTTGCTACATGGACCAGTGCTAGCTGTCCAAACATTTAGCAGCACTGTGAAGCCCTTTAAATGCCAGAACTGTTTGTCAAAATGTGCTTTGATACAGGCAAGAACAAGTGAGTTATGAGACTTTTAAAATATCCCATACATTTAGTATAGACAATTCAAGCATGCAAACATGTTTACAACATAAAAACATGCTTGTTCCAGTAAAAAACCATTGGGAGTGAACACCTGTTCAACTCTTTGATATTACTATATTTGGTGGGGCTCAGGTGAATGCATACTGACTATAGTGAAGCCATCCTCCATAATCACACTCAATATGCCCTTTACTATATAATTGCTGCCAAACAATTATGTCTGTATGTACGTAGGGTAGGTAACAAACTGATTACTATAAGATGAGTGTCAATGTAACGTGATGAAATGCATCCACTTGACACTGAGTAGTAGGAGAATTACAATAAAATTCTAACTGCTAGGAGTTGTGTTATGTATACTGCCATTGAACACCATTCCATGCACATAAGAATTATATTGAGCTACTAATTCACTACCAAATTGTTAGTATATGGCTGTAGCCATTCCACTTACAATACCATGCGTGCTTGCTAAAACCTGCATGAATATTGTTTTTAACACCTATGGGTGGATTTTTGAAGTCTTTACCATTTGTCTGTATTTAATCTCTTTCACTAGTATAATGGTTGCTACATGCACTGGAAACACTTAGCTCATCAGTTATACTGAATTCATTGTTCTATCTCTTGCTTTATAAGGGTAAAAACAATAAACTGACTTGACTCACTTGAGTGTTTATCCAGGTACATGTTCACAACCTAGTAGCTGGTCTATGAAAATAGTGGCAGTGGGCCAGTAGTGCCAAGTGCAACTGGTATTTGGATTAGATGTGAGCCATTTTTCATGCAAGTAAAAATTGCAAATTTAAAGTTACAGAAGACTAAACTTTGAAAGGGCAGTACATGCATGAATGTATGTGGTTGATTGTCAATTTGTGGTCACAATTATGCAGAGTGTACTGCTTTCCTAACTGGAACAATGCCATGAGGTCAGCATTAAGTTCATCTGCAGCTCTGAGCTGGTCCTCCTTAGGAAGAATAGAGTAGTATGATCACTGATCAGCATATCATGTCCAATGTTGGAAGAAAACTGCATGGACATGCAATTAACAGAAGGTAACAAACAACTGTAAAGGTTCAAAAGTAGAAGTGATCATAGTGTGATACCCTGCTGATGTTGCCAATACAAAAGACCATTGAATCCCTCTGCAGTGGCCACATGCAAAAGCTTTTCAGACAAATATGATGTAAACAACTCCAACCCACTAACACTAATATTCCGCAAATGACAGAGAAGACCCTGCAGCTGCTATCAGACCTTTCAGAAGCATGCACTCTTCTTAATATCCAGTGCAATTAATTGCACTTCAGCCGCAGATTGAGGGCAATAACAATGGATCCAGCCAGTAGCATGCACAACTACTGTCTGACATAAGAAATTTTGGAATTTTCTTAATTCCATAAAGGGCCATCGTCATCCAATTCCGCCTCTCAAACATAATGATTCATTGATCTCAGATGATAGTAGCAAGGCCAACATTTTCAACCAATTCTTTCATTCTTTCTTTACTGTTGAAGATAACACAGTCTCTCTGAACTGCGTCAATCCTTGGAAGTCCACCCTGAACTGATCAATTCAATAGATCTTTCTGTGGATGAAGTTCATCAAGAGCTAGTAAATCTCCAGAAAGACAAAGCCGGTGGTCCTAACTGTGTTCCTGCCTATTTACCTCAAATAGTTGCTGATTTTCTTGCTGCATCACTCAGCAAATTATTTCAACTTTCCTTCTCCACTAGGTCTTTACCCAGGGATTGGGTTACAGCTATACTAACATTGTACCAGTTTATAAAAAAAGTGATAGTCATCTTTCATCCAACTACCGCCCAATTAGTTTAACATCAATTTTAATTAAAGTAATGGAGAAAATAATTCATCATCAACTTGTCAAAGCATTGGAGTCTCACAATCTTATCAGTAACTATCAGCATGGTTTCCATGGTCGTCGTTCCACTGTCAGTCTGTTATTGACAGCAATTCATGATTGGGCAGCTTGTCTGGAAAGGTGTCACTCAGTACACTGTATTTTTCTTGACCTAGCTACAGGGCCGCCCACAGGGTGGGGGGGGGGGGGGGACTGGGGCATTTGGCCCTGGGCCCCATAAAGGGCCCCTTGAATACCTGTTTAAAAGATCGATATACTCTAATAGAGCAGTCAGATCTAAATACTCTGATAGAGCAGTCACAGTATTCTTCAGAGGAGCAGTGTAGGAAGCTTATAGATAAGGAGATATGGTTGGTGAGGGGTAGCTATTGTCATTGTTAGTAGGTCATGACCTTTTTTTTTGGTCTTCAACTTATATTACAGCTTGGGTGAAGTTGTGATTCAGAATGGAAACCTCCTTGCCTATTTTGACGGCCCTGCCTAGCTAAAGCCTTTGACTCTGTGCCTCACTCCCATTTATTATTAAAACTTGAACGTTTAGGAATCAAAGGTGATCTTCTGCGGTGCATGGCTAAAGTATTTCCTTACCAAGTGGTCTCAGAGGGTGATTATTAATGGATCATTTTCAAATTGGCTACTTGTATTATCTGGAGTGCCCCAGGGATCTGTTCTTGGGCCTCTATTGTTTTTATTGTACATTGATGACATCTACCAATCTATTTCTCATACTTCAGTTCTAATGTGTGCAGATGACATAGCCCTCTACAAGGAAATTGTATCTTCATCAGACCAAGATATGCTTCAAGCTGATTTGTCAAAAGTTTTCGAATGGCCTCGTAAATGGCAACTAAACTTAAATCCTTCTAAATGTGAGACAATCTGCATTTCTTATAAACGTTCACCTCCTCCTGCAAGCTACAGATTATAAATAATCATCTTTTATCCACCAAATCTGTTGTACGATACCTTGGTGTATTCATCAATTCCCACTTTAAGTGGTCGGACCATGTCAAGTATACTGCTGCAAAGGCAGCTAGATCCTTAAATATTCTTCGGCATTCTCTTTATACATGTCTATCTTCTGTTAAAGCTGCAGTCTATAAATGTATTGTCCATCCTATACTGGAGTATGCTTCTCCAGTATGGTATCTGCACTCATCTGGTGATATCAAGCAGCTGGAAAATGTCCAGCGCAGGGCAGCCAGATGGGTTTGCGGAAGTCGTTGGAATCCTGCCTGCAAACAATGGTCCAGATCATCTGACTGTTGCTTAGATCAAATGGAGTGGCCATCATTAAACCAGAGACAAAACTACTTCACTATCTGTTAAGTACATAACATCTTGCATTACCAATCAGCAATTTCTTCTTCACGGTATTTCTCAACAGTTAATAGACATTCAAATCCATCAGCCATAGACACCTCTATATCCACAAACAGTCAACCCTGACCCCAACAGAATTTCAGATAACTGAGGATCATTTCTTTGAAACAGAATGTCTGTGAAGTGTGTCACATTTGCTGAGCTTTTCAGAGTTCTACAAGACGTGAGTATATTAATTACAACAGAAAAGATACAACAAAAACTGGGTTACTGAGGCAAAAACAGCATCAGGTGAAAAACACTTAGAAAACAAGACACCCCTTTTAGGGACCCACCATGTATCAGGTGCACAATCTTGGTTTATCTCATTTGCAGTTGTACATGTAAAGCTAGGAATTATGATTTAAATTCTACTTCAAATTATCTGCTGATATACTACAGCAAGAAAATAATTTTAGGTAAGCATCCTAATGGATCTGCATAATTATGTATGTGCATATGTATGACCAGCCAGCACTTTTTAAATAATGATGATCAGTTATCTGTTCCTAGAATTAGACAAATGTGTCCAAATAAGTGAATTGTTTGGATAACTGGAACCTATTGATTATACACAGACTTCAATCTGTTCAATTACTCTAATAGAACACACAGTAAAAGTGAAATGTTTAGCATTTCATGGTGTTTGGATAACTGACCCCAACAGAAGTTCAGATATCTAAATAAAAGAAGTGTGTTAGAAACCAGCAATAGTACTGTAGTTTACTGACACAAAAACTCATTAAACAACTTTCAAGATACAAGTGAAAATCCATAAAATCAAAGTACCGTACAGGCTAAATTTAAAGTACTCTTTTAGGTGCACTATATTATTCAACTTGTATGGAAGAAGTCACCCATTTTCATCTTCCCCATCACATCTACACTTCCATACATGTTCATCTTGTAGTTGGGTTTGTGTTTGTACATCCTCATCAGATCAAACCTGTACTGCTCCATGTGTCTGATGTGAGCCAACTGCTTTTCTACAGAGCAAGCAACACAGTGTGTAGGAGCTACACAATTATACAACATCAAAACAATCATAGAGCATCTTAGTTATTACTGAAACTCGTCCTTAGTAAAACTGTTACTATCCTAAGTAAAGGCTTCTGGTTGGATGCTTTGTTGAGATTAGTGCATTTTATTGGCTATGCATAATCAAGCCCAAAAATGCCTCCAGATGGATCTTAAACACTTTCCGTGTTATTTTATAACTGAATTTTGTACAGTCTAGTTGTCTGACTATAACTGATGCAACATATAATAACTTGACTATAGTTAAGGCTATGGGCCTGATTTCTAAGATGTGCCTTTTTGTTTCATTACTGCAGCAGCTACAATGGATGCACTATGGACTTACCTTTGTCCTGCTTTTTGCCTCATTTCTTTCTCCACTACCACATAGCTATGTACATAGGTGGCGATTTGCAGATATGAGCAGATTGATTGCAAAGGCATTTCTCAAACTGCTTTAATTTCATTTGTAGCACTGTGTAATGGGATGAAACATAGCTGAAAAAGAAGCAAAATGACCACTTTGCTTTTATTGGCATGCATCCAGACAAAAAAATGTTTAATGACATGTATTTCACCATTCTATCCTTTGATACGGTATATGTGGATTGATTCACCAATCACATTATTTTACAAAAAGTAAACAAACAAGTGCAAGGTATGTAGAATTTTGAATTCAAGTATTCATGGGCAGGGCCGCCACGGGGGGGGGGGGGGGGGGGGGGGCAACTGGGGCATTTTTCCCCAGGCCCCAGCTTGAAAGGGGCCCCAGGAAGAGCCCCTTGAATACCTGTTTAAAAGATAGATATACTTTAATAGAGCAGTCAGATCTAAATACTCTAATAGAGCAGTCACAGTATTCTTCAGAGGAGCAGTGTAGCAAGCTTATAGATAAGGAGACATGGTTGGTCAGGGGTAGCTATTGTCATTGTCAGCAGGTCATGACCTTTCTTTCTTTCTTCTTTTTTTTTTTTTTTTTGGTCTTCAGCTTACAGCTTGGGTGAAATTGTGATTCAGAATGGAAACCTCTTTGCCTCTGGGGCCCCACTTTAACCCTTTGCCCTGGACCCCTTAATTTCTCTGGGCAGCCCTGTTCATGGGTCATTAATGAATATACGCATAAAATGTACTTTTTAATTTTAAAATAATTTTGTGAGCTAAACTAAATATTGTACTGTACTTCAATCAGCAGCACTGAAGTGAAAAGCTATTTTAAACTGAAAGGAATCCACTGGTACACTCCCCCCCCCCCCCACACACACACACACACACAAGATTTACCACTGCTACATTAGCATTATACTGTAAGTATTTAAAACTGGTCTTTGTATATACTAACATTAAGCTAAACCATGCATATAGTCATATACAAAGTTCATTTTATAGTGGAACAACAATGGGTACTTTATATCCAAGTGCACTATATGCTCTCAATTAAAGCATCGCAAATACTGAAAATATGTATCCATACTTCCATGCTTTAAGAGTTCTAAGCCTGACACAATGATTCAGATACAGGCAGCAACCAATGACATATTTCAAATGACAGCTAGAGTACACATATGCACACCACAAATATAAATCTGAACACTCCTACAGGTAAATGCAACAAGCACAGTATATTACATTAAAGTCCTATCACTAACTGTATTATCAGAGACAAGTTGCAATTTTATTAACCAAACTTCATGCACTATATTAGCTTACATACTCTTTTACAACATAAAAACCTTGATAATGGCAGCACATCACCAGGGGTTAATCTAGGGGGGGGGGGGGGCACAGGCCCCCTCTGGGTTAGCTATTGCCCCCCCTAGGTTTATACCTAAAGCCTTGAGAAATGGAAAGGTTTAATTGATCCCAAAGTTGTATAATCCAATGGTCAATATTCAATGGCATCACAGTAAAATTTCACCAAAATTGAGTATATTTACACCTAAATTTTCAAAATTTTCCTGGGGGAGCATGCCCCCAGACCCCCCTAGAATCTGAAGCGACTTACTTCGCCCCCTCTAGGTTTATATTCTGGGTTGAGCCCTGATCACACAGGCACTGAGACCATAATATTTTCCAGCCAGCTACATAGTCACTATAAGAATCTATAACTATCTCTTATCTCCCAAATACTGAATGCGGAAAATGACCATGTAGGTCACACAGTCATCATTGCAAGTCAACAGAGCTGTTCTGTACTGTTTAGGGCAGTAAACAATCAGTTTTTAAAAACAATCATGCAGCCATATACATAGCAATTTATAGCTCTAAACTGCTCAGTACATGCCTATACAGTTTAAACCATTCATTTCTCTACACTTATGTACAGTGCAATTTTGCATACAGCCAAGGCCAAATGTGCTTTCAGCATGTATAGGGATATGGATATATATGGATATGGATATATATGGATGACAAAGGAATTATATTTGATGTGCTTCAATGCAACTGAATAACTGCAAGGTAGAGTTTGCTATGGTTTCACCTTATTAATACAACTTTAAGAAGAGAAGCCTCTCTGCATGTGCACATACATACATACATACTTCAATAACGATGTCTGATTATGAATGTATGAGGCAATCAGCCTGGAAATGAATTAATATGAGCACTGAAACATTGTTATCAGAAAGATAACAGGAATTTACTTTACAAGTATTAGTCTACATGTGCAAATACATAAATACTTAAATACTTGAAGAGTTCTATATAAAGTTCAACTAATGCATTGGTACACTGTCAGTATAAGTAAGAACTTTATAGCTTGTTATTACAACATATCAAATGGGGACTACATTTTGTTAATTTAAATATAATTTATCTCAATAAAATGTTTTGATGCTTTCATGACTTCTTCTTCAGATATTCATAGCCATACAGTGACCATGATGCAATAACATGCTCTATATATTTTTAAGGTTGTGCTGACTACAAATGACCATTAAAATTTTATACAGTTTTAATAATAGTAAAAGTTGTAAACAACTTTCTAATTTATTGCTCATACCATATGGAGGGAAACTTTGGTGCCGTTAAAATTTGGCGAATTTGGCGATTGACCATGAATTCGCCAAATTTTCCCCATCCAAATATTTTGGTGGCGAAGAAAATAGCAAACCAAGCCTCGAACTAATCAATTTTCTACTCAACCAAGGGATGGTGGGCCAGGCATTACGCTAGAGCCAAGCCTGCCTCGACTACCTCACTAGGTAGCTAGTTACTGTACACGTGGTATCCTCAAACTTCACCTCGAACGGGAATGACAAGTAGAGCGAGTCCTACCATGTTAAGTACGATATTCGCTATTCCAGATCTACTGTCTATATAGTATTACCTTTTAGTTGATAGCTGACTCCAGGCGGCGAATCGCTGAGAGGCGTGACACTCTAGTTCTCGCTTCAGGCACAGCGATTAGTGATCTAATTAATTCAATACGGTGTGCGCTTTGCTAAAAATTCGCCAAATTTTATTTCGCCAACAGTGATATTTTGCTTGATTCGCCAAATTTCCCCCCCTCCAAAGTTTCCCTCCGTACGATACATAATTCCTTTCCCCTACCCCCATTCTTCAAATAACTGACTACATCAGGTTGGTATAAACAGCCAACCCAGGTACCAAGGACCCAGGATTTGTGTGGACCCAACTTTTTTGTGGAATTTATGTACTACATGATGTTTATACAGTGTATATACATTCTATACTTGTACTGGATGCCTCTGCCAGTCACAGCAGCTAGTCTCGCAAAGCCAATTCAGTCGTGGTGTGCCTTACACAATGTTTATACAAATTAGAAATCATAAGCATCTTTGAAAAAGGGTCTGCAGTTGACCAAGCAGCTGACTGCATTACATGCATTTATAGATCACTCGTGCTGCAATGAGCACACTAGGCTAATATGTTTCCTAGCTACTAAAGTTCAGAGACTTTGTGCAAGCAAGTATTTCAGGGAAATAGCTTTAATAATTAGTGAAGCAATCACTGTACGTATGTTACACCAGTAGCTCAACAAACAGATTTCATGCCTTGCTTTGTGCATATGTGGCTTACAAAGTTAAAGCCATGCCCTTGATTAATACGATTAATACCACCAGTTACTGGAGGTGTGAAGAATGGGCTGGACTGGACTGCCTATCCAGTCCAGCAGAACCCTTTTAAGAGTAGGTATACTTATAGACTAATTTTTAATTCAGGCACCATGCGAGGCACCATGACAGACAAAGAGTGGCAAGACTATATATCTGTTGTTTTATTTTTTATTTATTAATGCTTTACAGCACAAGTGCTGAAGGTCTGTAGGACACCTGGTCCTACAGCCTGCTCAAAGACTTAAGGTGTGTTTGAAAAGTTGGAGAAAGGAGAAAAAAATCCATGACTGGACCTAGGTAGCCTCGAACCTGCAGCCATCCGATTTACGCTTGAATGCTTACAGGAGTCTACCAGGCGGTCAGGATGTTTTCTCCTTGCTATTTTCATGTAATTATATCCATAGGAATTCTAGAGAGTAACTCATTATCTCTAAGTACCCCAAGTAGAACCAAATGGACACTAGTTTATTTACTAATGTTGTGACTTACAAAGGTATCTAGTACAAACTATAGAATGAATAAACACTGTGAAGTATGTGAAAGTCCACGGAAAGTTGTGTCCCTGGTCCTTGGTCCCCAGGTCCATTGTTTATCCCTACCCAATTACATCTACAGCCAGATATTTGTATAACAGTCTACACTACACTGTACATTTATGTTTCAATGTAACTTGCAGCAGAACAATGAAAATGACATTAGTTCTCTAGCTACTAAATTAAAAATTCTTGATAGTACTCTGTGATGTTTCATTTCTTTTTCTTGAGTTGCAGCTGCTTTAGTAGAATGTTTTTAGCTTGCAGTGCATATTGTTCTTTAGCATCAGCGCCACGATCTAGCTTGCATCTTGCTTTGTATGCACTTTTAATTATTGATGTTTTCAGCTGGCCATCTGGACTCAAATGCAGGTAATTACAAGCCCACTTTCTCATTTCAGAATCTTCTGTATATGACCATGGTTCTTGGGCTAGTGTTTCTTCCACAAGTTTATATTTCCTTTGAAGTTCTACTTGAGTTTGGTGAAGGTGAGCTGTGTCACCTGAAAGATCTTTCAACCTCAATTCAATGATGTCTATCTGTGTCAGCAGGAGCTGCGCATAGTTGTGGTTGATGCCCATTACGTGAAACTGATCAAGCACAATTAATAATTCTTTGGAGAGACTCTCCTTTTCTTTTTTAGACATTTCTTTACGTGTTTCACATGCCCTTATCAAGATTTCAGCTCGTTCTTCCATGTTTTTAGCATCAACATATTTTGCCTTCATCGCTTCATCAATAAGCTCTTCTTCACACTCCTCACTAACATGCATGACCTCGTTATGGAAATGATGTGAGTAGTGATGTTTGCATTTTGTACAATATTCAGTATCATTCATGGCGGCACAACTCTTGAACCTCGCTTTATCAAAACTCTTTGATAGGTAACAAGAAACATGGCAGTTTGAATAACAGTTAGGTGAACCACACAGCGTGTTGTGACGTTTTGTTTCTACAACTTTTTGCCTTGTAAATTTCTGAGTGGTTTTGTAGTTTGCGTATAACTGTTGCTGTTTAATAGCTGCATTTATCTTTTCTTGCTCTTCTCGTATGCGTGTGTCTTCTCTTTCTAGTTCATCATACCGCACCAGTATTGTCAATACCTTTTTCTCTATCTCCTGCTTCTTTTCATAGAGTGCAATGAAGCAATAGGTGCAGACTTGTTTGAATTGCCTAATGGTACCATGCATTTGCCGAAGAACAGCATGTGTTGCTTTAAATGATGCAACCATATTTTTGGTGGCATTGCTGGACACCCTTTGACTTACTTGTATTTTATATTTAGCTTTGTCAAGCCTGCAGTATGGATTCTCAATATAGAATATTTTGTTTGGTGTAAGAGTATCTTGAAAGTAGTGATTGAGTTCACCAATGTCAAAATTCAACTCCAGCTCATCGTTGGTGTTGGTGAACACCACTATCAGGTTATTCATTATTTCCCTAGGAATTATAGTGGTTATTTCTGCAAATACATATCTTATTGCTGCATTAAGACGACCCTGACGACCATTAATGACAAGGCAAACACAATTGATGCTTTCAATTCGTTGTAGTTCTTGAATAATTTTCCTGACATTGTCACTATCTTGTTCCATCCCTCGGGTATCCCCAAATCCTGGAGTGTCAATTATTCCCATTTCCAATTTACCTAGGGTTGTTCGATATAACTTTGCTCCAGTTGTTTTGCTTTCCATCTGCCTTGCTTCTGGGTTTTCTAGTTCAATGTCAGTGAACTGATGTATTCCATTCTCTATTCCTTCACCTCCAACTTCCTGCAATTTGGCACAGTTACAGAAGAGATTTACTAGAGAACTCTTGCCCGATCCTGTCTCTCCAATAAGTAGCATCTTGTACAGGCCATGTAAGCATGTTTGGGACTGCCATGGGTAAGATTTATGTTCACAGGTTGTTCTATCAACTGGGTTGATCAACCAAGAGAATATTTCCAAAGCTTTAGCCATCAGTTCCTCACTGTACAATAATATTGCAATGCACTGCACTGAAATTACTTTTATACACACTGTCCCTAGAATTGCACAGGCTTCTAAATTAAGGTATAATAATTTTTATCACAGCTATAAGTGGCTATAGGAAGAAGCCCAGAAATATACAATATATGCTTCACAATGAGTTAGGGGACTATTTGTTGAGGGAGATTAGGTCGCTATCACCACCAATCACATCATTGTCTTAAGTACTGTTAACTGCTGATCCTCCTCCATGCAAACTGTGTATCTTAATACTGTACATCTTTGACAATAACGAAATATAGAATTCAAATTATGAATGTTAGTTACTGCTACTGCTTAAAGCGGATGAAACAGAGAACCACATACACACACGTATTTTCACATACGTACACATGCACATGCTGCACAGTAACATATTTTACATAGAGAATGAATGATATATATCATCTCTGGCTATTAGGTGTATGCACTGGTAATTTTTGGAGGAGATTATTACATACAGTATGTGAAACTTAACTGTGCTTGTTAAGCACACGTGCATGTAAATAACTGCAATAAGTTTCTGATAGGAGAGCATAATTCATGCCTACCATGCAATTTGAATAGCTATGTTCAGTCAAACAAAAATCAAGAAAATAGCAATCCTGAGAAGTCAGGTGTGGCTATTGTTATTACAGGCAGTAGTACCTGTTAGACACTTGTCTGATGAAATATCAAGTGTACTGTGACATTTCTGGTTTGTTGTTACAGTCTCTTGCTACGATACTTCATAGCATGAGCTAATTGCAACTATATGCATTTTGCAAACAGGTGTCTAGTAAAAGTATGTCATGTGCACTTAACAGGCAATATGCATTTAATAACCAGTTTAAAATTTGGTTAGTACTGTTGACCTGGATGAACCAATACCCATATAATAATCCAGAAGGGACCCAGAAATAAACCTTGCTATGATTAAGGGCTATATATGCCAACATCATGTAGCTCTTGATGCACAGCTGCATGCCTCTGTTTCCAAGTAATGAGGTAGCTATAGTAGCATTACAGGTAATCTTTTATATTAAATTTTATAGCTCTCTTGTACTAGTCAATAAGTGGATGTGGTTCCATGTGAGCCCAGACAGCAACACACAATTCTTCCATGTTGTTTTACAATTTGAAACTGCTCAAGAACTATTATTATCCTCCAGTTCTATTCTTTGGACTGGTCAAAAGATTTCATTCCACCACAAACCATCTAAACATTTTATTAGCAGAACACAAGAAATACATACATGATATGGCCTGTAATCATAACTAGTGCATCTCGGGGGAGGATCCATCCATCCTTTCCTTTACCTCCCTTGAGTTTTAGGGCAACATTCACACTAAGGGAACTCATGCTCTAATGAAGGACAGAAAACCACTGACAGTATGAGGTCATAGGCAAAGAAATTTGAATATTGTGAGATAGAGATACTCTAATAGAACAGTCACATACTCTAATAGAGCATTCAACCGATTATTTTAGTGATATTTACTGCCTTGTTTCAATACACTGAGCACACACAAAAATCAACCAGGGTTTGTCTCCAAAAACTGAATTTCCTAGGTTAATATATGCAGTTAAAGCACATAAAATGTCCCAAATCTTATAGAAGAAATGTCCAACTAGACTTTTAGAATGTAAGTATGCTTCATCCATCAAGCTATACAGCCCCCAATCATGAGAAAAAAATAGCTTGTGTGCCATAGAGTTTTATTTCCTAACAGTATAAACACTGTTTTTTTTTGTTTTTTTTTAAATTATTAAGGCTTTACAGCACAAGTGCTGAAGGTCTGTAGGACACCTGGTCCTACAGCCTGTTTAAAGTTGTTACAGAAAGTGTGTTTGAAAAGGTGGAGAATGGAGAAAAAAATCCATGACTGGACCTGGGCAGCCTCAAACCTGCAGTCATCCGATTAACGCTCGAACACTTACAGGAGTCTGCCAGGCGGTCAAGATGTTTTCTCCTTGTCAATCTCATGTATATGTATATATCCGGAGAGTGACTTATTATCTCAAAGTACCCCATGTGGAACCATATGGATATTAGTTTATTTATTAAGGCTTTACAGCACAAGTGCTGAAGGTCTGTAGGACACCTGGTCCTATAGCCTGTTTTAATTTTATCATAAAATTCTTGCCACTCTTGAGGTGCTCCCCTAAACAGTGTCTCTTACATTCACCAATGACTATCACCGTTGAACAATTCAACAATCATTAACTGTGATATGTATATGTATAGATTGCTGGATATGAAGGGAAGACAACAGTGAAATATGTTACCATGCTTTCAGCATTAGACGTATGATTATCTAAGTGATACTGTTGGAAAATACATTAATAGACCGTTATGTTGTCACTAGTGTAATAAAAAAAACTATTAATTTAGTGATAAAAGTGACAAAAAGTAAACAAACAAGTATAAGGAAAACTATAAGAAGTAGTGAAACAAACTATTTTAGTCAATACCCACAACTGAATTAGGGATTGAATGTCCAGTGATAAAAGGTAGTGAAACAACAAGAGATGATGGTAGCTATATGAAGGGAAATTCTTACTTGGCATTGTAGCGATGTGGAAAAATCTTTAAATTGGCACGTTCTTTTAATGCTAAAGTAGGGATTTTCCCACATTGCTATGCCAAGTAGGGATTTTCCCTCATAGCTCCAATCATTTGTTTTGCTACTTTTATCACTGGAACCCTATATAATTTTAATACACTAGTTCATTAACTTTTTTGTTAGAACATAGCTTTAAAATACACGTATAGTTGTGACTAGGGAGCCGCCAAATGTGCTGGCATACTTATGAGCATAATAGGAGCCTGAAAGCATGCTAACACAATAGGCAGAACACTTGTGCAATACTATCTGTTCTATTAGAGTATGTTGATCTTTTCTATGACATGTGATTGACAAGCAAGGATTTATAGGCTGTGCTTATAAATCCTTGCTTATTATTTACCCATAAAGTGCAAATTTATTAGCAAAACATGAGAACTGAGGCATAAATATTGAGCATAATTTGAGCATAATAGGGAAAAGTTTTGAGCAGTGTAGCATAGGTAAAACAAAAAGCATAATCGGTGGTTTCCTAGTTGTGACTGCTGTATTGGAGTATCTCGATCTCGCTACAGTTATACTATGCAGTAGGGGGTGTAGTACAATACTTTGCTTTCTGCGGAGCTAGACCATTGAAGGGCGTGTCCTCAGCACTGATCAATAGAGGTGTGGTGGCATGTCCTGTCATTAACGCAACTGCAATCATTTAATATTCCCAGCTTAAGGATACTACAGTCCATTTAGCACTTAAATATCCTTCTTCAAGGAAAGTGTTGATATGGATGAACACCTTGGTATGGTTTCCAGGCAACTATTTAATTGAAGACAAAAGGAATGGCAAAGCACAGAAGGCAGATGTTTGTTGGAACTACAAAAGAGACATCCCATTCATGAGTTTGTTGTTGTGGCGTAAAATAATGACTGTGTGCTGTTTCATAGGCCTCTAGCCTTGCGAAGGTGGTCAGGCAGTCAGGCAGGCAGGCAGTGAGGAGTGAGGCAGGCAGACCAAAATACAGACTTTGATGATTTTCTTACATTCTATACCCGGCCACCTGTATGTGTTTTCTTGTTTTAACGCTGTATTTAATGTTGAACCACCCCAAAAACACCTTCGCTGTAAAAAAGGCGCGCCCAAGAAACTACAAGTACCTGGAACCCATTGTAAAAAACAAAAAGAAAAATCAGCTTAGCTGAAGTGAAAAGTAACTGGTAACTTAAAGAGCTGATATCTGAAGCGGCCAAGAATACAATTACTAAAGTTTAATCCATGCAAGAACACCTTGGCTATAAAACAGGTGTATACATGAAAGTAACTGGCAACTGAAATGGCTGATATCTGAAGCGGCCAAGAATGAATGGTCATATACAACTAATTCAAAAATTTAACACTGAACCTTTATAATTCAGCTGTGTTCTATATTCACTCTTGCTGCATCGTAAAGTAATTTCTTTTAACTCTAATTGGCTGGTAATTTGGCCGCCTTTTTTTGCTCTATTATACTGACTATTAAAAAAGGCGGCCAAATTACCAGCCAATTAGAGTTAAAAGAAATTACTTTACGATGCAGCAAGAGTGAATATAGAACACAGCTGAATTACAAAGGTTCAGTGTTAAATTTTTGAATTAGTTGTATATGACCATTCATTCTTGGCCGCTTCAGATATCAGCCATTTCAGTTGCCAGTTACTTTCATTTATACACCTGTTTTATAGCCAAGGTGTTCTTGCATGGATTAAACTTTAGTAATTGTATTCTTGGCCGCTTCAGATATCAGCTCTTTAAGTTACCAGTTACTTTTCACTTCAGCTAAGCTGATTTTTCTTTTTGTTTTTTACAATGGGTTCCAGGTACTTGTAGTTTCTTGGGCGCGCCTTTTTTACAGCGAAAGTGTTTTTGGGGTGGATATCACTCATTTTTGTCAGTGATAGACTCTATATTTGGTTTAAAAGGTAATTTTTTTGGAAATGAGCAATTAACATTAATGCAGAATATTATCTTGGAGAGTCAGTAAAATTCATACATAATAATGATTGTTTCATAACACCGTAAATTCGGAAGTATGAATTTACGGTGTAGTATGACTGTTCTATTAGAGTAAATTTATCTTTACTGCCTGCACGTGATGAATATATCTCATATCTGGGAATGTTAAATGCTTCAGACACCTAATTAAACTTGCAAGTGCCTAATTAGTTCACAGTTGCTACACAGCTATAAATACATTTGTAATTGTTATCATCATAATCATTTAACCATTTTTTAATATTTTGGTCGCAACTTCAGGATTAGAGCAGCAAAGAAAGGAATAGAGGACTCAACCATCAAGACTTGTATATGGGAGATGGAACAGTATTGCGATGGACAATGCCGGTACTAACCCCTCAAGGGTGTTGCAGTACAGTATAGATACAAGACCAGAGCCTCGATCGTCACCTTTTGACTGTGGTCACAACTTCAGGATTGGAGCAGAAGAGAAAGGAATGAAGGACTCAATCATCAAGACTCGGGGAGATGAAATAGTATTGCCATGGACAATGCCAGCACTAACCCCTCAAGGATGTCACAGTGCAGTATCGATACAACCACTCCAACCAGTGCATAAGACCAGAGCTCGATCATCACCTTTTGACTGAAATTTTTATACTTGATGAAGCAATTAAAACAAAAAAGTTGTAGTACTTATACTTTCCTGAGGGAACATGTCCCCAGAGTCCCAGACTCCCTTGCCTGTTCAGCAGAATAATAGGATTGAGCCTTACTACCACTTTCACCTTTATTCTTGGCCTGAATGTACATATCAGCAACATAATACAGTAGCTGTAGACAGCAACATAATACAGTAGCTGTAGATAATGCTAGTTAATGCCCCTAGGCAGAGCTATAGGGGTGGGAATTTTTCCCTACTATCATACTATCATAGTAGTTCTTCTCGCAGTTCTTTGCCTGGCCATCATCAACTGCTGTCCATCAACTGCTGTCAAAACATTAGTCTCGTCCCCCAGACCCTTCCTCAAGCATGCTTATCACACAAAAATAACTTAGTTTAGTAGTGTACAAACAATTATTCATTGACAGCTTATACTACACTTACCGCATTGTTGAACCATGTATACCACCAGAATCCACCAGATTGACAACTAACACGTGATCTATTTAGGGGAAATCTCGTGGAAAGTCCCTAATTACCTTAAGCGGACACTCATGATACGTGGTTTTAAATTGAATGGTTTAAGAATGTAACTGGATGGTGAGGCGTACTTTAATCGGCTCGACTTTACTGAGAAACTCGAGCCCCTTGTGAGAAACTACATCGCTTGAGCAACGCTTGAAAAAGTAAGAGTCAAGAATACTGAGGGACTCTATGATATATGTCGGTCTTGAATGCTAACGAAACGAGGAGTGAAGTTTGTGCAACGTGTCACATCGCCACACACTGATTCACCGTGTTTGTGCGATAGGGTTTTTGGACCTGTCCACCAGATGTTGAAAGGAAATTCATTCCAACTTGTGAAGTTGTTGGTATACTCATTGTTGGGGTCCATGGGGACATCGATGATCATTTACCAGTCAGCTGTAAGTAATGTCACAACAGAAGGAAAGGAACCATTTCCATACCCCTATGGCATACTGATTTTCCAGGTCAGTTTATGTACACCCAACCACAGAAATGTAGAACTTTGGTTGCAGGTGGAAAATAAACACCTTTTTACTCAGTTACAAGAGATTCACCCAGCTGGGATAAAATGTTGAAGTGAATGTCATTAGTACCTACTTGCGGTTCATCAGGTATTGGACAATTCCAAGTGTCCAGATTATGCGGTTGTCCTCATGTTCAAGTTTACACGTTTAGGCAAGTTCCACAACATCCTATAATCTATTACTATATCAGTGTGGAATAATGCTTATATAATATTTTTCATATTCCAGGCTTTAGGTATGTGTATTGTATTTAACACCTGCTAGTTGGTTTTTGCAGGCCATCTGGTCATACTGGTTTATCCACTAGCAGTTGAATGTGATCATGGTACATATGTAAGTTGAGACCATGCAGGAACAAAGATGAGACCATGCAGGAACAAAGATACAGGTGTCATGAATTTCAGGTCAGTTGACATTCAGAGGAATTGTATTATTGCAATTGTTCTTTTTGTAGTTATCAGTGACCAGTTTGTGATAGCGTACTTTTGTTTGACTAATGACCAAATGTTCTGGTTTACATGCTTACCCAACAGTTATGTTACTCACTTAACCTGCATATGGGATATATATTTTTAGTTCATTTTGATTATTCATCCTTTATTGGTACAGCCCGGCATATTGATTTTTTGCACATTCTCTTTTTAATTCAGTGCCTGCTGGATTGTTTTGTCAGATATCGAAACAGATGTCTTTGGTGTTGCGACCGATGTTCCAGGTCAGTTTGCATGTGTGTTTAATTTAAGGTTGACTTCAGTGCCTGCTTATTCTTTTACAGGTCTCGGTATTGAGTGTCATGAATTTCAGGTCAGTTGACGTGCAGAAGAATTGTATTATTGTAATTGTTGTTTTTGCAGTTATCAATTATCACTGTATACTAGTGATGTGAATTTGCAGGTCAATCTACTCAGATGTATCAGGCATAGTGTTGATGGGTTCGAACAAGTATCCAGTGTAGACTGTAGTGGCATCAAGGGTGTTAATTTCCAGGTCAGTTTACATGTTGTGATGTTAGTGATTTTTTCCTAGTACCCAGATATTAAGTGTATTGTATTTAATGCCCACCTGTTATGTTTTTAAATTATGGTATATCAGTGTAGACAGTGCAACAGTAAGCCTTCTGTGTTGTAGTAACTATTTGTTTCATAATATTATGCTGTTGTCCCAGAATGGCACAATTTTTGGGCAACCAGTGTGAAGTCCAGTAGTACAAACATTGTATTATGACCAAGTTGTGATAGCGTACTTTTGTTTGACTAATGTCCTAATGTTCTGGTTTGACTAATGTCCTAATGTTCTGGTTTAACATGCTTACCCAACAGTTATGTTATTCATTCACTTAGCCTGGGATATAATTTTTGTTCATTTTGATTATCCATGCTATTATTGACACAGCCCGGCATATTGATTTTTTGTACATTCTCTTTTAATTCAGTGCCTGCTAGATTGTGTCATCAGATATCGAAACAAGTGTTTTTGGTGTTGCGACCGATGTTCCAGGTCAGTTGCATGAGTGTTTAATTTAAGGTTAACTTCAGTGCCTGCTTATTCTTTTACAGGTCTCAGTATCGTCATGCTGACATACAAGAAATCATCACTATTGTTGGAACTATTTTTAGTCAAGTCTTGATGTGATGTTAATTAACGTTGTTACACATTGTTGTATGTTTACCATATGGCAAGAAATTATCATGGCCATCATGAAATTTGAATATTGTGTAAGTTGTGTGGACCAACCCCAACTCATACATGGTCACTGGCAAACCACGAACCACATTCGAGCCACAACACCACCAACCACATTCGAGCAATCCATTACAAAATTTTGTTGCACCATTTGTGTGTGCATAATACTTAATGAAAGCCACAACACAAGCTACATGGTACATACTACATAGAGGTGGTAACCCCTAAAGGCTTGTTACCTTTTGTATTCACCTTACCGGCCTTTGTGGTTAATCTATTAAAAATTACATGTAAATAGAGAATTGAAGAGTATGCTTAAAGCACCTTCGCTAGTGATTTTGTTCTTCAAACCATAAGACAACTGGCGATTTATAAACGCTCGCATGGGGTGTGGTACTAAATGGAATTTAAAAGATTTCTGCTTAAAACGCCATCCCTAGGGAACTTACGGTTCAGCACGCTGTCTCAACTTGTTTATCAGGCATTAGAGTTTGTGTCCACGTCGTGTCTTTAAAAGTTATTGTAGGGATTAGAGATTGATTGAAGAAAATACGTGTATAGGCAAACCAGGATTGGATAATGTCAGTGCTAGATGGACTATACAAACACGACTATGTTGACTGGTATAACGTGACAGTAGTTGTAACATAAGGTAGAGAAATAAAGTGAAATATGCCTATTTTTTATTTTGCGATGGTTATTTTTTTATTTTAGCGAGGTCGCAAGAAAACTATAACGACTCCTAAAGATTTTTTATCACGTAACGCAATACAAATCTATTGAGAGATGTTGCATAATTTAGGACTAATATTGCGAAACCGGCCCTACACGTAAATAACTCACAGTAGTGGCCGCGCGTCTTTTAATTGGGCGTGCGCTTTGTAGTTTCTTGGCCGCGCGACTCACTACCGTGAGTCTTGATGTAGTAAGATTATTCCATAAAAGTGATTTTGATATTTCTATGATGGTTATAGACACAGTATTTTAGTGACACCCATCACTTTGGAAGGGAACACTATTAAACATTACTACAATACTGTTTGATATTGTTGATTATCTTAGTTTGAAGTGTCACTATGAACATTTGTTGAACTTTTAAGAGTTCTACAAGACGTATATAGGTATAATAATTACAACAAAAATAACAAAAACTTTACATTTGAATATTTACACAAGTACCAATGTTACATACCTTTGTCTTGATCAGAGTCGATATTAGACTTTAGCTTTTCCACTTCCCTAAACAGTCCCCATAGCTCATTCGGGATTTTTCGGGGCTGAAGCATCTCAAACTATGGTACGTGTTACACATAAAAAATATCAGCTGCATTGTTTGACCAAAAAAATGTTACCTCTCCAACTGCCCACTCAACAGTCTCAATCCTTTCCTCTTCATACTCTTCCTCCTACATATGTACATATCCAGCATATACACAAATGTCATACAGTACAGTAGTATTGTAGTAGCAGTGGCAGATCTAGATGGGTTTCTGTGGTTTTGACAGAAGCCCCCTTTTGAATTTAGCTCAGTGGCAGTCCAACTAGCTTCATTGACAATTTGTCATAGCAAACAACTATATACCACTAACTAACACCATGATTTATAGCTATTAAACTCTCAGCAACACTTTACCTTTTACCTCCCATTGTGTTAAAACGATTGAGATACTCTAATAGAGCAGTCAAGTAACTACTCTAATAGAGCAATCAAAGCTACAGCTTATTATAGTATTTAAAAGCATTGGTTTCGTAAAGTAGCCAACACAGTACGATCTCAGAGCTTCTGAAATCTCAAACATTTCTGGAGAAATGTCCTCAGATTCCATAAATTTCAGCTATACCAACTTTCAGAAACCCTCTTTTAAATATCCTAGATCTGCCACTGAGTAGGGATGGCAAAGGTGATTTGAGTTATTCAGCTAGTTAAATTTACACATCCAGTGACCCTAATTTGTTTACTTTTTTTTACAAACCTTCCTATACTAGGTTGAAAAATTCCTGATTAATTCACATATGAAGTAGGGTTCCAGCAATAAAAAGTACTGAAACAAGAAATATGAATGATGGTAGATAGTCTATGTGGGAATCCCCACATTGGCATGTTACCATCATCTGTTCAGTGCCAAAATTTGGGATTATCCCACATAGACTAACTAACATCGTTCATATTTTTTTACTAAATTTTATCACTGGAGCCCTACTTCATTTTTAAAGTAATTGTACTCATTAGCATAGCTACGATATACACATGTGGATCTGTGACTGCTTTATTAGAGTATCTCAATCTCGCTGCAGAGCTATATACATATATGCAATAGATTAAAGGAGTGTGGTTCAGTGTCATCTTTTTTTGCTTGCAACTAAGTCATTAAGGCTGGTGGTCACTCAACTCTAATCAGGGCACGGTGGCATGTTCAGATTGTTTAAAGGTGTGGTCCTATGCAATTGCTATATAAGCACAGCTACAAATATGTATCTACTCCCTCTTAAGTGCTTCAAATAGTTTTGCAGCATCTAACCACCCCTTCCTTTGGTGCCAACCCTTCCTATTTGGATGAATTAGATAATAAATAAATAAACTATGTCCTCTAAAAGTGTCAATATGGAAAATTAATGCCTCAGTATGGCTTCCTTGCATGAAGAAAAAGACGACCATGTAATTGAAGATAAAAGGAACGGTGAAACACAGAAGGTTGACAGTCGTCAGAATCAGAAAAGGCACAGGCCACCTGTGAGTTTGTTATTGTGGCATGAAAGATGGGGGCCGTGCACTACTTTGTTTGATGACTGTGGTCAGATAGGCAGGCTGGCAGGCATGGGCGTTCAAAGGCGCTGCTTGGAGTTTAATTCGCATATTGCTAGGCAATATCATGGGAACACGGTTTGCACATGGCATTGATTCCCAACCAGTTCAAAGATACGATACGCTTTGACTCATTATATCGAGCAACACGTAACATTTTATTGTGGGATTCAGTAATAGTTTGAGCGTAGTCATAAAAGTATGACGAGTTGATTGTTAACAAAGTATGTATTATCTATGTACTGTATGATAAATGATCACTAAATAATTGTTTGGCAATGTGTGAAAGCGTATTTCTACGCATCATGTGAGTAGACCACAAAACAATTAAGATTGCTATATTGAAAACAGGTTAGTAACTTATACCATGGGCATGAGTATACATCCTTGATGGATCAGGCATTTTAGACTCTATAGCGGTGCTACACCCATCTACGTGCAATTATTGAAGTTAGTGCTTGTGATACAATGGCAAGTGGGTTAATCACCTACACACATCACTTAATTTCTATGTACCTCATATATCTACTCAATACATACACTGTAGTAACAGTTTATAATTTCATAGATTGACATATGGTACCGCTCAAACGTAACGTCGCACTCACTTGCGCGCTTGATTGCAAGTGATTAAAAAACTCGCTAATTAAAGGATGTGGCACCTGTTTCCTTCACGAGTTTACAAAACAGGATGAATACTTGTGAAGGAAACAGGTGCCATGCCCTTTAACTAGTGAGTTTTTAAATCACACACAATCGAGCGAGTGTGATGTTACGTTTGAGCAGTATCGTTAGTGTGTGTTTGTTTACAAAAAGTTATCACATTAGCATACAGTGTACTAAGTCCCAAAGGCAGTCTGCATTAGTTCGTGACTCACAGTTTGATCAATGTTCTCCTTAAACATCCTTTTGTAGTAGGGAAAATCATAATACTTATCCTGTTAACAATGAAACATGCACAATGTAATGAGATAGTTGCTCAAGTTCTAGGTATTGATCAATGTAATATTTAGTTATGTGTGGAGATGTAGTTATAGAACTCATCAATACTGTAGACTAATTTATTTATTTATTTATTTATTATTGCTTTACAAACACCAGATGCAACATTACAATAGCTACGTATGTACAAAAATAGTGTGGTGTAATACATCATTTGGCTTTATATAGTCAATGGAGAATACCCATGTTCATTAATGTTCATACACAACTGTTTACAGATATATTACTCCTGATAATTCAGCCTAAAGCCCTAAATTATTTATTTATTTATTATTATTAATGGTTCTGAAAAATACCAAAGTCTTATATAACCATACAAATTAAATTACATAATTATAAAGCTACTGTCTCTCCAATAAATGTCTAGTAATGTCTAGTATTATGCTGGTCCCATATACAGCTAGCATAAATACCAAACTAAAAATATGTATAATATAATATGTATCCTAAAGAAAACACCAAGGAGGGTTCAACACAGAGAAATGAAATTGTGTTAGTAATATGCAGCTGTCCTATAGTGAAAAAGTTGCATGTTAGAAATAAGTGCCTGGATCACAATTCAAGGCAATACATGTTTAATACATATACGTAAATTTGGTCAAACCTCTATTGTACCTGTATGTATTGGTGAAAATCAAGAAAAGACTTTTCTTTCCAGTCCATTTTAGAGAAGAAATCAGTTATGACATCAGCTAGTATTCCATCATAGCTGGCAGGATGATCAGGACCAGTGGATATTGCTAGCATGTGCTTATCCTGTGCTGGATTTGATATCCCTAAATAATTTAGATATTAATCAGATAAATTTATTATCATTAAGTATGGTAGTAGTTAATAAGTAGGGATCGGTAAGAAATCATAGGGCTTCGCAATTTTTGCACTTAAAAACAGCTTTGCAATACATTTTCCGGAAAAAACCACCTGGAATGCATTAGTACAGCTGTAATGATGCTGTACCTTAGTTAAATGAAGTGAAAAGTCAACTCTGACTTTCAATGCACAATGAATTTTAAAATTTTCAAAATTCAGCTGCATTTCATCCGTAAGACCAAGTTGCGCTAGCTGTATGGCTCCAGAAATTTCAGACAGCCAAGGTAATGATGTCAGATTCACAAATCTGTTGTTGTGATTACATTTTGTCCACTGCACCATGCTGTTTGCGTTCTTTATCCCCGAATGGTAATTGTAGTTGCGGTGCACGTTACTGCCTCACCACGTGATTATTGCACGTGATTTTAATAAAGTTCCCTTGTTTAGGATGATTATGAACTGGCGTAGTAGTCAAGGAGTCACTATCTCTTGTTGCTTTATGGTTTCCAGTTTAGCAGTAATCATGCCTTTGAATGGAATGAAGGAAAAAGCTACAACCAAAAGCACTACGTGGAAAACAGAGCAGATAGCTGAGAAAAAGAAGGAAAATCAAGCACTATACAACCACTACGGCAGTGGCCATAGCAGGTTTTGCTGATTAAAAAGTATAGATCAATATACTCTAATAGAACAGTCATCAAACAAGATACCGCACTTGAAACACTCTCAGATGCAATCTCAGAGTCACTACAATTTGAATTTTGATCCAGATGGGGGAAATCCAGACCCCAAAAAAGCATGCATACTTAGTTTGGCATACAGCTTTAGTAGTAACTCTATTTAGTGGTAACTTGACTCTAGCCATTACTTTGCCTGACCAGCCCTACAAAATATCAAGAAGAGTTAGGAGGCCATGAATTCTATTCTAGTGTTAAAATTCAGTGAAAGGATGTGATTGTGTACAATATAGCTAGCTAGCTAGCTAGACATAAAAAGTTAACAAACTAGCTATTAAAAAATTCTAAATTCTAAAAGAAAGTAGGGATCAATACAATGCACATGCAATAAAAAGTAAGGAAACAAGCTTACAATTGAAATAAGAATGATCCATGCAACAAAAAGTATTACTAAGGAAACAAATCAGATAAGATTAGATGACTACTTGCTAAAATGAGACGCATTTTAATCCCTTCTTTTGGCTAATTTGATATAGCTAGTCTCACTTCAAGATGTTAGCCCAAAGTAGGCATTAAAATGCATCTTATTTTAGCAAGTAGTCATCTAATCTTGTTTGACTTGTTTCCTTACTTTTTGTTGCATGGATCATTCTCAGTTCAGATGTAAGCTTGTTTCCTTACTGTTTATAGCATGTGTATTGTATTGATCTCTACTTCCTTTTAAATTTTTTAATAACTAGTTTAATATGTACGTAGGTACCTGTACTTGTGAAAGGGCTGACAATGACAATTAGACATGTGTAAGGAAAATTAGAATACAGTACAATAGTACTGTATGTATATATTAGGGATCATGGTTTGGACTTTCTTTTCCAACAATATCACCCAATAATCAATCTTTATAATAGCTTGGTGGTATTTTGATCTCTAATCCAACTTAAAATTTCTGTTTAATAATTAAGTAGGGATCATAGTCAAATCTCCACTAGTATAGCAGCAGGTGTGGAAGCTCCCTACTCAACATTTAAAATTTTTTTTTTTTACATTTGTTTGTTGGTAACATACTCTATGACCAACGAACCAACACATACCACATCAGAGGAAAGAATAGTGTTGACCAGAGACATCTATATATATAAAGCTGAAAAGCTGTCTGTCTGTCTGTCTGACGGTCACGCTGCTTACTCACCAGACTTGGCGCGAATCGACATAGTCTGTACTGATAATGAAGCGCTCATCATCCGCCTACTCTAAGATTGTTATCACGAGTTCACGCGTGCTTCCGTTCGGTCTCTACAGCACGTAGAAGGCCAAGGTGTAGAGAAAACTTGAGTAACATTCCTTTGAAAACCACAGCACATACTGTTCAAGTGGTAGAACGCCTGACTAGCGTGTAAGAGGTCGTGGGTTCAAATCCACGTGTTGACAGATTTTTCTTTCTACTCAGTACCTTTTTGTGAACACCTTTTTAAAACACGACTTTTAGCTCATCATATCTTGGCATGCAAAGCACGTATCGAGGCGGGACTTTAGCGAAATTAAACGCCCATCATCTGGTAGTCTCGCGGCGCCCGACCCTAAAAAGAGGGTCTGGTGAAACTGTGTACAAAAAGTTTGAGCTCTGGAATGTTTATTGGATGACGTTTTACCTGTTATGTAAGTGCACTGTTTACGTCACAACATCCATTCAACCAGATCCGCTTACAGCATCACCAAACTAATAGCGCTACTTTATTTATTCAACATTAAAACAAACCCAACAGAATTGTATGGCTGTTTTCTCAATGAGTTTAAGCGGCAGAGTCACCGGATGTAATTAACCGTAAGCCGCGAATCTTTTGAAATGTACGCATTACATAATTAATTTGAAATAGAGCGATCTGATTGGAGCTTCCAACATTCCGGCAGCGCCAAACTTTTTGTACACAGTTTCACCAGACCCTCTTTTTAGGGTCGGGCGCCGCGAGACTAATCATCTGGCAACTCGAGTGTTGTTGTAGCAAATCAATACGTGCTTTTGTTCGCTCTTTATAGGGCGATGAAGGCACTGGTGTAGGGAAGGATCACTGAAAAGTTGAGCTACATTCCTGTCAAAACCACTGATAAACAACTGTGGCGATTTGTGCACCTCCCTTAACCCCAAGTTATTATAACCAGCCAGGGTTCAATCCCCGCCTAGGTCATAACTTTTTTTCACTTTTGGGACCTTTTTGATGCACCTTTTTGCTCTATCTGTTCCATGCAAGTCTTCATCTACAAACTCTTATGCTCAGTTTTTCAGCACTGGCACTGAATTACCTCACATAATAGGGACTCTTATAGCACTTTTGGGACAGGGCAGACAAATTGCCAACATATTTGTCCATCTGTGTGTTGGTCCAGTGTGTTGTATTAGAGTAGGTAAAAGCTTCTTTCACCAGTATCCAGAATATCTACATCTTTGCTTTAAGCACATAGGTGTGCACTGACATGAAAAACTGTTTGTTCAGACTTACCTCAATACTGCTGTAGTAATAGGCAGCTTGCATGATTGAACAAATACTACTGTGCATCTGAAAAATGATAATACTGGAACCATGCAGATCCATAGTTTACACCGAGGAACTGCATCTGACCTGGCACAACTGTTTCACTATCCTGCTTACATGCTTTCACTCTAAAGATTCATACATTACCTTATTGGTCAATTACACTGCAGGTGTTTCAAAACTGGGTTTTTGTATGGCAAGAGGTATATGTGTCACTGCAACATCAGAACTGAAAGTGCATAGGACAAGTTCTGAACTTTTGCTTGCCATCCAGTAACTATAACTGCAAATTGTGTTGACTTTAAATTATGCTCAAGTTCATTTCTCTTTGTGACAGTCGGTAAGGTAAACATCAAAATGTAGAAACTGAAACTGAAACTGTACCGTGTGTACAGAACCTGTATGTAATGTAGGGTATACTGTATACAATTGCCTTAGCTCGCATGCAGTTTAACTAATTAGCTAGCCTTGCATGCATGCTTCACTATAAATTATTATGTACTGCATAAGGATCATGTACTTTAAAGCACTACCGATATACATGCTACACAGCAAATATAGAACACTAATATTTATGCTTGGTTCCCAATATATTAATTATTGTTGCATTAGTTCTCATGTAAAGCAGCAAAGGTTTCGTTTGTTCTATACAGCACGTTGAAGTCACTGGTAGGGAAGATGCACTGAATAATTAAACTACATTCCTGTCAAAACCACAAACAATAAACTTTAGTGTTTCACATCATTAATGACATAAAAAACCTCATGCTCTTTAAAAAATGTGACATCACCATGTACCCTACATAGCTACATTAGCAGTGCTGGTGTTTAATGCTTAGTCCCTCTTCGTGGCATTAAAATGTTTAATGTGGAGATGGTCCTGCACATAGGGCAGGTACCAATGCTAGTATATTATAAAATTCAATTGAGCGACTTAGTGTGCACCTAGTAGATCAATTATTAAGCAACGTGCAGGCCATTCCAGTATGATAGTACTGTATTAGGGATCATGAAGATTTGGGCTAGTTTTCTGGCCAAAAATATCACTCTAAAACCAGCCTCACAATACCTCCATGGCATCTTGGCAGTACAACTTTGGTAGAACGGGCCGAAGATAACCGAAAACAAAGCGTAATAGCCACTTTACTATTGATATCTGGGGCACGAGAGTTCAGCTGAAAACAAAAAAGCCTGGTGCTAATTTGTTTTCATTCTAATGCGGTATGTGCTGGTGGGTTCACCAGTCACAATAATATTTTTAAAAAGTAAACAAATGAATTTTAAATTTGATTAGAAATAAAAAGTAGGAGGTTGCCTATACGTGAAGATACACTAGTGGACATTAAATCTCTATATCAGTCGTGGGTAACTAGACTGAATTAGAGATTTACTGTTCACTAGTATATCTGCAGGTCTAAGCAACTTCCCTTGTTTCACTACTTTTTATTTCTATGATCCCTAATCAAACTTAAAATTCCTAATTTTTCTTATACACAGTATTATAAAACAGTACTAAAAGTTCCTCTGCAATCAATCCAGCCATTACAGAAATTGTGATTAAATGCACACCTGACTATCTTTTCTGGCCAAAACTATTACCCCAAAACCAGCCTCACACCACCTTCGTGGCACCTTGGCAGTAAAACCCAAAAGTGTCTACAGAGTGGCCAAAAATGCTTCCAATAAATTGCTACAAATTTTTCTATTTTTTTTTATGTAGCAGAATTTTCTACTGACTGACGAACTGTCTGCCTGATGCCTGATGCCTTCAGACAAGAATAACTCGACAACTGTTATGGCTGAAAGCCTGATTTTTCACTATTAGGCAGTGTGTCGCTTCAACACAAAAGGTACCTTATGGCATTCTGCAGTATGTACAATGCATGCTTCATGGACTTACCAGTGTCCTCCCTGTGTCTCATTTGTCTTTGCTGACAGTGCAAGGTTTTGATTTGTGGTAGGGAAAGAGTAAAGAAGTCCTTCTCCTAATGTTCTTCATTTGTAATGCTGTGTAACGGGATGACCTTAGCTGAAAACGAAGTGTAATGGCCACTTCGTTATTTCATTAATTGATAGTGGGGGCAAGCCTGGCGACATTCTTTCTTCTAATGTGGTATGAGCTGGTTCACCAGTCATAACAATGTTACAAAAAGTAAACAACAAAAAATTAGGAATTTTAAGTTCGATTAGGGATCAAAGTAATAAGAAGTAGTGGAGGCCGACTATAGAGTAACTGATCATTCTACGGACACTATCACATGGACATTGTTAGGCCACTCCAAATGTAACTGTATTTTCCTGTCCTGATAGTTTCAATATTGGTGAGGGTGGGAGGTTATTAATCATTATTCACTAGTCGTACCCACGCAAAATGCACTCAATACTAAGAGCACTGTTATGTACTTTTGTGTGAATACATTTAATACATTTGAACATTACAGTTGATAGAGGAGTAAATAATCACATCATTACATACCAACAAAGACATTATATTGGCATAGCTATTGATGTGCACGCATAATTTCAGCAAGTGTCACTTATCATTTATATTGTCATATATTGGTGAACTGGCGCACCAACAAGGAGTGACTTATGTCACAGTTTTCATAATGTAATTGGTTGGCCTTGTGCACTGGACTTTATGCTCTAGCTGAGCATTTGTGCATGCAGTACTCATAAAGATGGTGTCACAATATGTCCCATTATAAAGTTACAGGCTGTTAAAATGCCACATACACTAAACAGATTATTAGTTTTGAGCGGCAGACAAATGTCACAATTGGGATGTACTCTACTTCATTTGGATGATGATGTTGCATGAAATGACAATATAATATAAAGTGTCTGAGTATGATATGAGGCTTGCCTGGACAAGCTGATTTGTGCATTACTCAGAGGCATGATCAATTTCTATCACCAATGGTTGGTGCATCACCACAATGAGCTATATTCTAATTCAACTTGTGTTTGTCACATATAGTGGTTTATATTGACCATTTAATTAGATTGTGTTGTCATTGTGTGTTCTATTAGAACTGAATTGGAGTTCCATTTCTTCATCCTAGTCATGGTACCATGATTGAGTTGTTTACTTTATTGCATAACAAAATGTGTACAAAATTATTTAACGTCTTGTATAGTACAAATTAATCGGCTGTAGCAAGAAGGTAAACATCAGGATGTGTATTTGCTTTATTAATAATATGGAAAGAGTTTTTTGTTAGTTGCTTCAGCATAGACAAATCCTTCATACGAAGAATGGTACTTAAGTTACTCAAATAGAGGTCGCATGCATAGGGATTATAGCTATTAGGGTAGATGTACATTCTATTAGGGTAGTTCAACAGAGTTAAAGTGATAGAGCTTCTAATCAGAGCTTCAGCTGTCCCTGTAGAGTTAACCGTGTATCTCCCGACATTGACTGTATAATGGCAACTCCATGATCTTGTCCATGATTCATCATCTGGTAAGGTAGACATGTGTTCTATTAGAGTAATTGAACATAATCTTCTGTTCTTCATCGCACACAACAGTGTCAGGCAGAGAGTGTATTGCAGAAATCTTGTCCTTTTCTTTGAAGCTTTCCTTGCTGGTATTACTTTGTTTTACGGTGAATAGCGGCAGAGTAGATTATAACGGTTGGCCATCGGACATTTACCGACCAACTGGCTCGAAGACCGCCCAATTACGTACTGAACCGGTCAAGGATGGCTGACCGATTTCCACTAGAAAGATTGATATACTCTAATAGAACAGTCAGTGACTCTAATAGAGCAGTCGAACAGCTTTTAAAAAGGTGTACCTAAAAAGTTTAAAAAGCGAAAAAAAATTGTCTGACTTAGGGAATCAAACCTGCACCTTTCAATGAAGTACAATCTGCACCATTCTGCCACATGTCCACAGACGATTTTAGTGGCTTCTAAAGGGGTTTTAAATGTCCTGCAGTTAAAACATCACATTGGATAATTATCATCGTAATGTTGTTATTACAGATTTATTGTGTATGTGGTTTAACAATGTAACAGTGCATAGCTGCTGAAGGAGTTTTGGGTGTCAAAATACTCATATCCGAGCTTTGAAAATCCAAAATTTATTTCAGGGGTATGTCCCAACTTGGCATGCTTACGCATACTGCTAAGCATTGCCATACAATGTCAGATACAATGTCAGATCATGTCAGATCAACTTTGACTTTGATCTGACATAATGTCAGATCAACTTTGACTTTGATCTGACATAAAGTCAGATCAACGAAGACTAGTTATAATCCTCTCTGAAGGGCGGAAGGTAAAAATTTGACACACCTACTCAAGGACTCTCCCTTTTATACTGGTTGGTGTGACTGCTGGATGATACCATATACACCAGATCACATGATCAAATTCGCCGATGTGATTGGCTAAATAGTGAAAAAGCTATTTAATTGTAAGCTTTTAGATAAGGATGTCATATGTCTTCCATTAGCAAGCGTGTGTATTGGAATACCGTGAACCTATTCCGCAAGCTAAAAAATTTAGTGGAGATTTGTAAGAGAATTTTACCCACACTCAAGGTTATACAGTACGGATAGGCATGAAAACCACCTTATGGCACACTGATTTGGATGGGAGGAATGTCTAGCAAGTTTGAAATGATTAGGGGGGAAAACCCTAGGAGGAGTTGTGTTTGAAAATTTTATGGCCTCAATTTTAACTTTTCCTCAGTCTGGCAACTACAGTGGCAGGGTGTGATCTAACAATGGCACACTTGGATGGCTGTTAAGGTCCAGTGAGTTTCAGAGATATTCGTGGCTTCTTCTGTTAGCAATGGCAGTTTAAAGGGAGAATTTCCTTAGTTTAGCAAATCACCACCAAACCCAGATAGACAGATTCACCTTCAATCGTAGATTACAATGGTACCAATGCAATCGGAATCTGACCAAGAATGACAGAACAGTGCTCGAAAAACATGTGCTTGGGCGTTCGAGAATTAATATTAAAAGATGTGATTGCTCTATTAGTACAATATCTCAATTTCTAAGGTCATGAACTGGCTTCTTCATAAGCTAACCCTAGCTAGCAACCACCAGAACCATTTTTTTGGTTTTCATCATGCTTCATTAGCGATGTAAAATGGAAGGCATCATGGGTAGTTTCTATATAGTAGCACAGAAAGTGGTTTTCGTGTGACAAGCAGGTGCCTAGGCAGAGGACGGGGAAACTACAGTCTCATTTGGAGTGGCCTTAGGACCCAGCTACTAGCTGAAAATAACACCGCACTACTTTGTATAGGCTTAAGCCAATTATGCTTTGAAAATAGCCTACTATGCTTTTGGGAATGCAGTGCTCAAAAATTCTGCCTATTATGCACAAGATTATGCTTTCAAAACCAAGATTATGCTCTAGAGTTGACTATTTTATTAGAGTATATCAGTCTTTCCTGACTGTTGTATTAGAATAAGTGACTGCTCTATTAGAGTATCTCGATTTTTTCTTGAAGTGTAAACAATCAGCTAAGAAACAAATAACATTACACATTTTCGTGGTATGAAATGCAGTATTAAGACATAATGTGTTAATGTTTTGCAGTGTGTTTGGTGCACGCATTGCAAATTTAATTTTAAAGCTTGATGCTTTTGCTAGCCTATTATGCTTGAAATTATGCCGGCATAATTGGCGCAAGCCTAACTTTGTAGTACTTACAATACTTCTTCTTGTATTAGAATTGTAGGAGCATAGCACAGCCATTGTGGATTTGAGAGCCAAACTTTTCAAGGTCTTCTAGACCATCAATCAATGGAGCAGTGACGCATATACTGGACAAGAAAGAAATAACTTTAAAAAAATATTTATTTTCCCTATAGTTAGTCAATCCATGCGGATCGTGCTACATAGTCAACCCATGTGGATGGCAAGCAGTACTCAACCTTTCCTTCCCCCTTTTCACAATCACCAAGGTGCTGATTAGCTAACTCTCAATGTACAGACTATACCAAGGCCACCTATGTACAAATTCCAGCGCTTTACTTTAGTAAACAGTCCATTATGACATTTCAAATCAAGTTTAGCAATAATATATTTTATAAGAAGGATTTTACATAGCATACATAGCTTAACTGCTCCAAATAATCTTATTTCAGTAAAAATTCATGCTTTATAAAGTGGCCTTTGGGTCAGTGCTAGACTGATGTAGCTGGCTAAATCACTTACTTACATGGCACCAACTTTAGTAAAGCTGACTCTATAAAACATTGCTTTTACCATCAAAGTCATACTGCTGCAACACGCATGATTATTCAGCCAGACATTTGGGCATCACCTCCTGTGACCACACCACCCTCTCTGCAAATAAACACTAACACAGCTATGGTATCTGGATTTAGATGTAGTCTGTTTGTTATATGGTGTCCGGAATTTGAAATAATGTTCTACACCTTAAGATATACTACGTAGTTAGTGGACATTTAATCCCTATACCCATGACCAAATTAGGGATTAAATGTCCACTAGTACGTATATGTGCAGGTGTAGGTGTCTTCCCTTGTCTCCTACCTTTTATTTCCTTGATCCCTGATCGAACTTTAAATTGCTAAATTTAACTTGTACTTGTTGAAATTATGTCCTGTGGCTTTTGTTTGTACAACATATCCAAATTAAATTACACATAGATATGACGAAATAATCATAACACTTACTTTTGGTTGCTTTTTCAATAACATTTCCTGAATAGCATGCCTGACAAATGAACAATGTTTTCTTAGCTTTGAGCCAGAAATCTGACAAATCATCATATTTCTTAGTAACACCTGTTACTTCTTTTTGACCTAATCCACCGCTAACCACTTGATTAAGGAACACCAACCTTCCTGCATTTTTATCATTAGATGGAGGCATCTGAGAAGCATCATCAGGATCTGATCCATGGCCAATAAATACCACAACAACTACAAATTAAAGTGAACAGAGATTTTCAAATATGTACGAGTTACCTTCTTTTTAAGTTGGTTACAATGTATTAATTAAACATTTTCAAAATTTAATCTAGTATAGGCAAATTTTATTCTGACATTCTATTTAGAACTGATGAGCAAAGCTGAATCTTATTAACTATCTTACTAGGGACCTCCAAAGAAGACCACTGAAGGTTAATTGATAATTTGAAGACAATCCACACTTGTGCATATTATACATAACAATTTATTTATAGCCACATCAAACAATTATATGGCCATAGCATATTTTTCTATTTGTTAATATATGTGAATTACAGAATTTGTGAATTTGATCTGGGATGAGAAACTGATACTCACATTTAATCAACTGTCCTGAACTTGTACATAACATGCGTATAGCACAAAATACAGACAATCAGTATAATCTAACAACATAAATTCAACTATGCACGTAAAAAGGTACTATAAACACTCAAATGTTCCACATATCATTGATTGTGTTGTACTTATATATTTTTATGCACACAATGCACATATGCCTGATAATAACCTCGATCATCTTCATTTGGACAAGGTCGCTTATTAAATTTTGCTCGCTGCTGTATCTGAAACACCTAGTGTATAAAACAGCAAGTCACATAGCATGTGTATAGCAAGTATTTCGAGCATGCATGCATACGTACATATAAAGTACTCTACTTATCCAGGACCTGAGCAACAATTTTTAAATGGTCAGGTTAACATATTTTTATACGGTGGGTGCAATGTAGGACAAGGTGTATAGAGCACACACAGCAGCATGTGTAGTAAGCCACACCTAAGCACACTCCTCTAGGACACAGCAAGTTTAAGAATGTATGTTTAACCAGGAGCAGTAGGAAAGAGGGTAACTGACTGCTTTATTAGAATATCTGACTGCTCTTAAGAGTACCGTAATGATGAAAGTTTGGCGAGACTTAAGTTTGGTGAATCAAGACAAACGTTTGACAAATTTACCATGCAGCTAATATGGAACTATATACTGAATAGCTGATTGGCAAATAAAGTTTGGTGAATATCCTCGATTTGCCAAATTCACCAAACTTTAGTCACTCCAAACTTTTGTTGTTTACAGTGTTACAAAATGTGGTCAGGTTGAAACCTGTTCAACCAGACTGGTGGTGCTATTATCCATTTATGCAATACACAAATTCAGGGGGTGGACAGCAGAATAAAAAAGTATGTATACATGGTTGCATATCAGAGACTGCACTTTCTTCTATGACAAATTGTGTTGCTTTCAAAAAGTGCTATGTTGCTTTCTTCAGTGGGAATACTAATAATAACCACATATGTAATCTTTATGAGTATGGCAGTAATTGTGATAGTCAATGATGAGACCTATTAAATTATCCCTTGCTTTACCCTTCATTTGAAACAATTATTCCAATTACACTATACCTTGTACAGTGATCATAGACTTATATATGTCATATGTCAAAACTGTTTCAGCTTCCTTGCAGCCCTTGGATAGCATGTATGATGATAAAAATGACTGTTTAATTGGAGTGTTTTGTTGCTGCACAGCTGTAAGTTCTATTAAAGTAAATCATATCATAGAGCTTTAAATGGGCATTTCCAAACTAAACACATAGTGATTAAGTACATTAGTTCCAATAGTAGGGATTGCAATTAATCCCAAATCACATGGTTTGTTTTTGTAATTGTATTGTTAATCCAACAGTATGGAGTGATTCTGTTGACAAACTGATGTTACCATATTGATAGATGCCCTATTGCATAGCAACGTGGTTGCTAGCACCCATTGCCAAAGATTTTAGTGACATAGCAATGGTTGCAAAGCGTGATTACCCTTTTGCAGTGGTTATTTATGTTGCTTAGTAACAGTTGCTATGGTTGTCATATTAATTAGTGTTCACTATGTGATTAGTAGGTAATCAAACACATTTTCATGCAATTAGGAAATAATTGTAACAGCCAAAATTGCAAACTAATCGTGAACATTTGCATGGAGAACTCTAAGAAGAATAGTGGTGTTAGAATCTACTCTTATGTTCTGATCAACGAATGCATTACAATATCATAGCTGCAGTTATTATACCTTTTGAGGGAATATCAAAGTCATTTTAGAGACATTAGTCACAGTATCATGTTGAAATAGTCTGCTACATCCACCACTGACACAGACTACATGTTCAGGCTTCACCAACTGTTTGGATACGAAACAGTTGTAGATTTTCTTCAGCTCTTCTCTGGCTACTTTTTCTTCTTCAAAAGATTTTTCTCCTCCATTGATAAGATACAACCAGGTGCATCCTGCTGTTATATAAAACAAAATGTCACGCTATGGAGTATCCAAAAGTTTATATTAAAATGCATTAGTTCTGCAGTGATGATTTTTTTAGCTTGATTTCTGTTCTTTCCCTTATTATACAGTATGTCTCAGTGTCTATGTCTTTTCCATAGTTAAATTGAGCTAGTATCATGCGATTTGTTGATCTGTAATCCACTAAACACAGCTGGATTCCCTCAGTAAATTCCTATAGAACTTAATTAGGAACATGAGCAGATTTATTTTTCTATATCAGGTTTTTTTAAAGATGATATCCTCATATGGTGGTTTGGCTATCACATTATGACAGCTATTAGCATGAATGTGACTATAGCTTATATTATAGCTCTACATCATTATTAAAAAGTATCACGCCTGATTACAGCTATATATAACATTTCTAAGTAGCTAGGTATGTAGTTTATTAGAGCAGCTAAGCGACAAATTTTGATGAAATTGTTCACTTTGTGATAAAAGCACCAAATTATCTGTGGAAAGTAAGATATACTAAATCATTTGAGATACAGCACCATATCATGAAAAATCATTTCTTTTAGCTCAGTTGTTAGCCCATTTCTAGGAAACCATATAAAGTTCACTAAAAATCTTTGTTGTTTGTTTTAATAGCATGAATCTATATTTCAAATTTACAGGATATTTTTCAAAATGTGGTAAAATAAACTGCTTTTAAACACTTCTAATGGAGCCAATATTTCAGTGTAAAAAGTACAGGCACAATCCAATAGAAGTAATATATTGCACATCTAGGATTTGTATACTGAGCTCCGTACTTCTTAACTTAATGACCTGGATGGACACCTCAGCTGTTGGATATGACTAGATGCAAAGTTTCAGTATACTGTATTAATATTGAGCACTTCATGGCTTTCCAAATACATCAGTTTTATTCGTCAGATTTTTGAGCATGATATGATTGGTAATTTTAATAGTATCGTATCTAATATAGGGCATAGCCAGAATTTTTTGAAGAGGGATTCCAACAGCAGTATTGAGTTACTAGAAGCAAGGGTCTGGGGGCATAGCCCCCAGCCGCTGAGAGACTTTCAATATTTTAATGAACGAAAACTCAGCAAATTGCTATATTTTATGCAAAAAGTACATTAATTTTAATCATACAGTACGATAGTAACTGTATAGTACTAGGGACTACAAAGTAGTAGGCGTGGCTCACAAAATAATATCACCCAAAAATCAGCCTCAATTTTCCCTTACGACGATGAGGCAGTATTGGTGAGGTAAAACTAAGCCCAAACAAGTTTCAGATCGACCCGAAACACTTTCAACAAGTTGCTACGGAATTTTACAATTTTTTATTCAACGGAATTTTCTACTGACTGAGTAACTGACTGACTGACTGACTGCCTTAGCCGTTATTGAGTTACACTTGCCTTCAGACAAGTGTAACTCGATAACGGCTAAGGCTACGGCCTTGATTTTTTCACTGTTCGGCGTCGCTTTAGCCCGACAGGTGCCTTTTGGCATACCGTAGTATGTACAATGCATTCTTCATGGACTTACCAGTGTCCTCTTTTGTGTCCCACTCATCTTTGCTGACAGGGAAAGGTGTCGATTTGGCGCGAGCACGTGATGGCTTCCATTCGAAATGGAAATCGTCCGTATTTTTCATCGTGGCTATTTTGATATGTAGAGGTGCTTTTCAAATAGTTTTTGATTCGTACTGCTGTGCAATGTGTTGAACATAGCCGACGGCGAAGCATAATGGACACTTCACTTTTCAATGATAATTAATATGATTGGGGTGCACGGCACGATTTCTTTCTTTTGGTATGCGTAGATTGTGGAGGTGCTTTTTGAACAGTTCTTGATTCGAAATGCTGGTTGAATATAGCTGACAATGAAGTGTAATGGATACTTGATAATTGATATAGCTGGGGCGCGCGGTGCCTTTTCAGATGCGGTATGGGTGGGTTCACCAGTCATAATAAAATTATTTACAAAAAAAGTTAACAAACAAGTACACGAAAAAATTTGGAATTTTCAACTAGAGTAGGGACCATAGCACATCGATAAAAAGTACTGAAACAAGTTGGAGTAGTCCATGATATTAAATCACTGTAAAACAATAAGAAGTGTTATATCTCTACTGTGCTCAAGATACCATAACGGAAATGCACAGTAGGGATATAACACTTCTTATTGTTTTACAGTGATTTAATATCATGGACTACTCCAACTTGTTTCAGTACTTTTTATCGATGTGCTATGGTCCCTACTCTAGTTGAAAATTCCAAATTTTTTTGTGTACTTGCATATATAAATGCCCCTGGGATGAAGCTAGTACTAGATAAAAGCTACCTAGTGGAAACAGACAGTATAGCACATACAGACACATAATGAATTAGATATCTGTAAGCGATAGTTATCCCACTGGTATATTCCCAAGTGATAAATTACTGGAGTTCAGTATCTTTAACACTGCACACCAAAGCTATAGCATGCAGTACAAGGTCATGCTCAGTTTTGAATTTAGTGTTAGAATTTCCACTTCATTAACATATGGATATTAATGTTACATGCATGTTCTATTAGAGTATATGTGACTGCTCTATTAGAGCAGCTACATGCCTGACTGATTTATTACAATATACCGATCTTTTCAACAAGTTTTCAAGAGCTAGGGCTCATGTTACCTCTGTAGCTATAAATCCTTCCCTGAGAGATGAATGCAAGCTTTATAAATTGTTGTGCTGTGCCATACACTATTACTCACTCATTTTGTCCTGCCACACACCAAACTGTGTGTTAGGGTTCTGCTGTAAACTCAGAAGTCTAAATTGAACCCCTTGGAACCTCCTATACGCCCTTGTAATATGAAATAGTGAATCAAGCAAATATTGCACCAAGTTTGGTGCTTTAAGTTATTGTCAGTCATACACAATCTGAACTACACAGGGAAACAAAACTTTGACTCTGCATGCCACACTACATGTATGATCAGTACCACTTCCAGTGCTGGCTAACATGCAGGTTTACAACCAGTTAGCTACACCATGTAGCCACACCCAACCAAACATAACTACGTAGCTGGGCAGATCAGCAGAGCTAAGCAGACTGGTGTTTCTGTACCAACACTGTTTCTTCTTTTGTGTGGTGGTGGTGGTGGGAAAAAAGCAGTCTGCACATTTGCATATTTCTGAGCTGGGTATGCTGAACTACAAGGGCGTCAGAGTAGGTGCGACAGTGAGGCCAGAGCCTCACCACTTTTGGCTGAAATTTAAAAAAAACTTTAAAACTTGAAGCTAAAACTATAATGTAGTGAACATGGAATACTTAGCATACATTTAATGGCAACAATTGACAGAATAAAACACTTATCTAACCTGTTTTTCATTCAGAACAGCTTCATGTTGACTTCGTCCGTATTAAGCGCCTCTAAAAATAATTATCATTATGTTTAGATTTCGCTTTGTGTCTACTTTAGAAACATATCTTATGCTTTATCTCTTATTAATAAACTGAAATGGTAAGATTTAAGGGTTAAACAGGTACTTTTTGATCACTGACTAGGCCAGCTAGCTAACTAGCTAGCACCTTTCACCATAGATATTATATACTACGTACCCGGGATTGCGTACCGACTTCGTTAACACTTATCAACACTGCCAATCCGCATTGTACTTCAATATACGGTCTTCCGTTAGTAATCGTAAACATTTCCCATAAAACTGGCCACCTCCCAGCGATTTTACTAACATGAAAGATTTAATCTCTCCAACATTAGGTAAACAGTGAAAGGATACACTCGAACACTTCTCAATAGACTGAATTACCAGGAAAACGCTTGATATACAGCATAAGCATCACACAAGTGATTTTACAAGCCTCAAACTTGCCACCATATTTCATTGCATAATCACTCAAAAAACCAAGCTACAATCGTCATGCCTACCTTAAACCATTCGTCTGTACCAACAGCATCATAGTAAGTGACATATTTAGCCATTTAACAAGAAATGAGATCCCCAAACACCTTCCAACAGCACTAAAAGCGGATACCACTTTTACCACTCAGCTCGTGCTGATTTTCTGGCTTTGACGCTTAGCTGATCAGGATCTGTCCTCTAGCCATTGGAACTGTAGAGGGTAACAGATATGATGCTGTTGAGCTTCAATACTATGTCGCCTAGTACAACACTTGCGCCTCACACTACAAAGGAAAAGTATTAACGAGTACAATGATGATCGTTTCCTTGAAAACCGGCGGTACGCAATCCCGGGTACGTAGTATATACTACCTATGCTTTCACACAGTATTCCAACCCAAAACTTCCTCCAGAGAACATCTCAAGAGTGTGCAGTTTCAAAAAGTTCCTGTGGGAGGCATTCCCCCAGAACCCCTCTAGACTGAGCCTCACCCAGGGGGGGGGGGGGGGGTCTGACACCAACTGGAATCCGGGTAAGTAGAATTCTAGGAAAACGGGAACGGAAACAACCAGCGGAAATGCCTGATAAAAAGGTCATCATGCCATTATAAAGGTTGGCTTTTATCGCACAATGCTTGTTTGCAGCATTGTTGGATTCTTCCGCTAAAGTGATCAAAACACTCTAATAGAACAGTCACCTGTACTAAAATACTCTAACACAGCAGTCAAGAAATATTTTGTTACCTATCCCATCAGAGACCTACATTGATGGCCTGTGAATTGATGGGCTATAGCTGTCATAGATTAGATATAAACTAGCTAAGTCATCAACATTAATAGTTAGCTACTCCCTTGAAACCATAAATTTATACCAATATAGCATACCAGTAATTAAAAGTTTACAAAAGGATTCTATTAACTGACAGTTATTGCATATAGATGAGGGAAGTTGTACCTGCAACCTCATGAAAATGTCACAGCATGGGCATGTGGCAGCTGAAATGTGTGTAGGTGCATGGCTCCAATGAGGAGACTGAGGACTATACAAGCAGTCATGGGGATCTTGGAGTCAATTTCAGCTTGACAAGTATACCAATGTTACATGCATACTCCCGTCATATGACTTCTTATCTGGAAGCAGTATAGGTGCAGTTTTCGAAGCCTATAATAGGCACTGCCAGTTAACTAGAGTACTTTGTGAATCTCAGTTTTCATATCAGTATTATTTTAATGTTTAACAGTTGAATATTCTAAAAATTTATGGTTTCAAAGGAGTAGCTAACTTTTGATGTTGATGACTTAGCTAGTCTATACACCTAATATATGACAGCTATAGCCCATCAATTCACAGGCCATCAATGTGGGTCTCTGGTGGGATAGCTAACAAAACATTTTTTGACTGCTCTATTAGAGTATTTTACTACAGTTGACTGCTCTATTAGAGTGTTTCGATGATTTTAGCGGAAGAATCCAACACTGCTGCAAATAAGCATTGTGCGATAAAAGCCAACCTTTATAATGGTATGATGACCTTTTTATCAGGCATTTTCTGCTGGTTGTTTCCGTTTCCGCTTTCCTAGAATTCTACTTACCCCTGAAATCCGACACAAATCACTTGGAATCCCACAATGGAATCTGAAAATTGGGAATCTGGAATCTCAACAAACGTTCTGTAAGTCCGATTATTTCCGTATAAATATACTGTGTATTATCTCATGTGCCAGAGGAGGTTGGACGCGATTTAAGCGCCCCTAAAACAAATTAAGCGAAACTCGTTTTATAGAAGAGGTTTATACATCGATCTCAGTTTAATTCGATAAAGTATCATTGTTCTGATTATAGAATACGTACGTGACAATTCTGGAGAAGTTCTACACACCAAACCGCAACTTATTAATTTCACCCCAATCACCAAGCGCTTTTATAAAACAAAGTACATCACCTTAAAGCTTACGTGAAGCACCATCCGAATACTATCAACCCCAGTCAACCCCATCGTTTTTCAAATTTGTACTATGACTATTGAACGTCACGTGAAATACCAAAGAAAAGAATGCAATTAAGGGCAATATATTTATGTGGCGCTTAGAGCGCGTCCAACCTCCTCTGCTCGTGTGCTGTGTTGCAATCAGCTTAGTCTCGTGAGCACGGTGCACATGTCTCGACACGTTTGTACAGGCCTCGCCAATAATCCAATTAGCTTGGAAGCCAGCTGAATGCACGTGTTGTTAGCTATGTAAATCTCCAAATTTGAAATCTGGAATCCGGAATCTTTGCAAAAAAATGGTGAGATTCGGAATCTTACACGCGACTTTTGGGTGGTGTCGGACCCCTCAGCCTCACCACTTTCACTTTTACTCTGACGCCCCTGCTAAACTATATACCCCTTCCGAGGTCGCTTTCTTTATCCAGTTGGACAGTCACTCACCATTTGATTCTGCAGGAGTTGCAGCCATTCCGCCCGTCCGTGACACAGTGGAGGTGATTGATTTCGGGATGAAATACAGTCAGCAGGATCGTCAGTAATTGGTCTCTAATCCTCAAGCGAGGAGTTAAGGAACAGAGGAGATATCCTGAGACAGACAAATCAATTTACGACGAGCCACAAAACGATTTCTTAGATTTCGAAATCTGCTCATAGAACAGGGAAATCCAAACTCAAAATTATCGGAGTTTGGCTAAATCCAATTTCAAAATTAATTTTGCAATTATTGAAGCAACAAATATAGATGTTAAGAAGAAAATATTGAAATATTTTTCTATTAACCCAGCTAACTATACTGTATAAATTTTGCATAATTGTTTGTATCTTTGCAACATAAATACTCCATTTTGGAGGTTTGCACTTTATTTAATATAAATAAACTACATTAGTACGTTTCCACTGATACTCTACAAATTAAGACTTGTACAAAGATCAATATCCAGGTCTCACAGCCCAGGCAGCTAGAATAGATTTCTTGCATCATTGCCACTAAAGCAGTTAGCACTTAACTACGTTCCACATAATTTGCTCTATATACGTAGCTAGGAAATGCAGCTTGAATTTTAATATATATAAATTCAAAATATGTGTATTTAACAATACAAAAGTGCTACACTTTAAATCCCAGTTTTCTAAGACACTCTTTATGTGCCTCTATCAGGTCTTTACAGTTCTCTTCTCCTCTCTCAATGATACACTCGTCCCTTGGCTTCCTGGTCTCTGGACAGGCACAACAAGGTTTCAACTTCTTTGTCTCCCCTTCATCTTTTGTTGATGATGCATCATCTTTCTTCTCTACACCATCTGACATATCCACTATGAAAATATTATAAACATACATCTCCATACTCCCACTCAGACACATGTCATGCATCTGGCTATGAAATGACATGTGCTTTAATGGTCTCACTTATTTAGAAAATAAGCAATACTTTTTAACAAAAAGGAAAATGGGAAACCGAGGGGTCTTAATCTTGTACAAAAAAACTAACAAACAAGTACACAAAAATTTGGAATGTTCAACTAGAGTAGTGACCATAGCACATCAATAAAAGTACTGAAATAAGCTGGAGTAGTGCGCAATATTAAATCACAGTAAAACAATAAGAAGTGTCCCTACTGTGCTCAAGATACCATAATGGAAATACACAGTAGAGATATAACACTTCTTATTGTTTTACTGTGATTTAACATGCACTACTTCAGCTTTTTTCAGTACTTTGTATTGATGTGCTACAGGGGCCTCGGGCAGGAGGGGGGAGGGGGGTTTCGGATGGTTTGGGCAAACCCTCTTTTCAGTGACAAATTTTTTTAAAATTAAAAATTGCATTAAACTTTCAGCCTTGAAACTCTCCAGTAGGTATACAGACATTGTCAGCAGCCCCTTGAAAATCAAATCATAATAAAGGTGAATCATTAACAATGAAACAAAGCAATTCTATAGGGTGTATCACGTGAGCAATTGTGCACATAATTTCTGTTGGAAACGGCGGAGGTCTGATTGTGAAAATGGTGGAGATTAGTTTAAGGGCAGCAGCTGCAGTATGATTATGATTATATACTGGGTTGAGACAGCATAGTTGATAATTGACCCGGGTAATTAGTCGTGATATACTCGTGTCAGGTTAGTATAAAGTATTGAATATGATACATTTATACTGTAAATGTCTGTTTTAGTGCCATGAGGCAAGCACATGATGTTTCGAATGCATTGGAGTACAAGCCAGTCTAGTGACGAGTTGAGAGAAGAGCCAAGTATGTGTACGCTTAATTTTTGTCTAGAAACTGGCTGTAGGGAATAACCTGGGAATTACCCAGATATTCCACTTCCAAATTCAAACCCCCTTCCAAAATTTCCTGGTTACGACCTTGTGCTATGGTCCCTACTCTAGTTGAAAAGTCCAAATGTTTTGTGCACTTGTACAAGTTAGTAATTAATCATTAATGAAAGGGGCCATAAGTCATATACTACTCTATAATGTTGCAGTATGAATATTAATGTCATTCACACTTGGTACATGTGATCAGTGCATTGAGTGCTATTGTGCTACCCAGTGGTACTACAATCTGAGGGAAATAGTTACTCTTCAGAATTTTCAAAACATTAAAAATTAACTTAAGGTTGTGCACCTAAAATACGAGCGATTTCCAGTGCTTAGAAAGTTAGTTCAAGTAATAACGCAAATGATGGAGCATACTTTGTCATACGTAGCAGAGCACCCTAGCTAAGTTACACAGTTATCCTGGCCTACGAATTTCGAGTCCTTTACTTTACGGTGCCATTTTTGTCACAAGGATGGCATGACTAATGCAGCCCATCAAACAGGATCAGATGACAGTAACCAGCATCCGTAAATGCATTTTCCTGACAAGTAAATGAAGTAATGGAACTGAGCGAGTACAACTTATGCTCTCACATGCCACCTGTCACTTAGTATCTGGCTGGTTAATAAGAATACGTACCTACGTAGTTTACTATGCTGTCCAGAGGAGGTTTTAAGCGCCGTTGAAATAAAAAATTATATGAAAGTCTCTTTATGGAGTGGAGTAAACAGTAGTCTCAATATAAAACAGTGAGACATTGTCACTTCTGTTTATGAATACGTACATTATCAATATCAGTTATATGAAAGTGGTTTAGTATTTTCATCTGAAACTCTTAAGCGCTTTTGCATATCTCCTTAAAGCTTATGTGAAGAGTGATCTGAATATTGAGTCTGCTCCGGTCTACCCCACCACTTGCTTATTTTGTATTGCAACTATTGAGGGTCATGTGAAACACCAAATACATCTATGTAATAATTTAGCATGTCCAACCTCCTCTGCATGGTGTCATATCTAAAAACTAAAACAAAATAACCTAGGCTCTTTTCCAAAACAGTAGGGATAGCGCATTATACATTATTTACTGGCTTGCCGCATGGGCGTAGTGTATTTCACGGACTGGACTCATGGACTGGATTCGTGGACTGAGCTGGAAACAGCTTTTAAACAATAATCCAGGCATTATCCGGCTGCATGTGATTTCAAAAAAAGTTTTAGACTACTTAAGATCAAGTTGTAGTAAAGAATTTGTGATCTTTTATGGATAGATACAAATAATTCAGCGGAGCATACAAAATGTACAGCAGTAAGACCACTATTTTATGATTTTCTTTTTTTCATCAGTGCCCATATGAATTTTTACTGCTGCACGTATTTCCCCATCATCAAAGAGTTAACCATTATTTCATCTGATAAACCTAAATATTTAGGATGTACAGTTCAGTTTTCAAGATTGTTGCACTCATACGGTAACTACGTACGTACCTTCCAAGGGAATGTGAAAGATTGGTGTAATGAAGTTTACACGTAAGAAATTGACCTTTGAATGAAACTGATCATGTGACGAAGGACAACTATATGTAGAGAGGATAGTTGCCAAACTAGCTGTAGCTATGTTGAGTCAGCTAAGTTAGCAAAATTGACTGTTATGCTGAGAGTATCAGGCCCTGGAGGTATGAAATAAGTCTACAAGGGGGTGATATACAGGCACTCACTGTAGGTAGATCTGTGACCACGGTCAAAGTCTAAGTCAAAGGTCAAGACCACCAAATTTGTGCCAAGTCAATGGTCAAGGGTAAAAATTTACAACCCACAATCAAAAAGTACTGAAACTGTTGCTAGATCATTGGTCAAAGATTGAAGCTTAGTCACAGGTCAAAGCAAAAATTCAACTGGCCAAGACTGACTAGCCTCGTACCCAGACCACTTTTTTTTCTTTTTGTGTGGGGGCGGAGAAAAAAAGGGTCTGGTGGGCAGCCGGATCTACAACTTTTGGGGATCGTTGATTAGTGGTGATGAATAGCAAAGTCCTATTAACAAAGCAACAATAGGAAATATGGCGCATGTATCCAATGATGTAGCCTTGCCAAGCTTTTCTATTGTTGCTTCGTTAACAGGCCTTTGTTATTCATCACCACTAATCAACGATCCCCAAAAGTTGTAGATACGGCTGCACAAAAAATGTATTGGAGACCCACCAGACCCTTTTTTTCTCCGCCCCCACACAAAAAGAAAAAAAGCGGTCTGGGGGTGAGACTAAAGACTGACTATGGTCGCAGATCTCCCTACAGCACGTACCTACGTGACAACCCCTTGGTCTAGCTAGCTGGCTATATTGTGGCAAGTGCTAGTGATAATGAACCTCCTCCCTGCACTCTACACTTGGAATTTTATGAAAATCACCCTAACAACACAGAAAAAAAAACACCCAATCAAATCACATTTTTTTAAAATCTGCAGACTGACAAAGTTATAGCACTCATTCATATCAACCCTGTCACTAACAGACTGAGTCATCTGTAACTGTGCAGGGTGCTGTGCAAACAGAGTGTAGTGGCAACAGTAAATCAATGTTGCATCATATAAACAAACAAATTGCCTCTTCGAAAGTGCTAATTATACTGTATACACACAGTCACATGCATACCTAGTCTTTACACAGCAGAGTAACAGCAACAGTAAGTTAACTTCACGAAATCTGATGTGTATTCTATCTAACGCCTACCGGCACGTGGGGCGTTTTAATAGGAGTCTCGTATTTGTAACCGTGCATAACTTAGGAACATTGTTGAGTTGTAAACAACCATTCGTCGAAGCCGCGGGGTGGTAGCGATGCCTGGAGTAGAGACAGCGCAACAACCAACTCCCGCGACTGAGTCTACGGAAGAGAAACCAGCAGAGGAAAAGGAGGCTCCGGCACCTAAGCCAGTGGTAGGAATCATCTACCCGCCTCCAGAAGTGAGAAGTATCCTTGTAAAATTGATGTGCTTTATTTAGAAGTATTTTGTGTAGTAATGACAACGCTATGAACTTGTACACATAGTTTCCATGTGGTTTTTCCCAGTAAATTAAGACTATTTGGTGTTTTCATCAGAAAATTGTGGAGTGCTGGTGGGTGAATCATTACCATTTTTCTAAGTATATCTAAGCTATCCACCTGAACTCTCCGCATTGAGTTAGTTAACCATATGGAAAATTTTATGCAATATTTCCTTTGATGTCTAAATCCAATAAACGCCTGTGGTGGAGTTACTAAATAGTTAACCTGTGGTCTCGCCAGTAGTTGTTTACTGCATTCATCAAAAAAAAATCGGTAAAGCCAAAAAAACAAAATTTCCTTACTGTTAGCTTACTTTCTGGACAAGACAGGCATCATTAGCATTCAGCTAGGCATTCAATACCAATGTTTGGCATGGTGTGGCACTGACACAACAAACTCGAAAGATAATTCTCAATGCTAGCACTCACGATTTGCTTCTTAATAGCTTACTTTCTGGACAAGACAAGGGCTTTTCTAGCCCAGCATTGTAACTACTTAATACTGATTGTAGCTACTTAATACTGGCACTATAGTCGCACCACAAGTGGCACCACAAGTGGCACTGACACAATCAACTTGACTTAATTAATAAGGCTGGATAAATCCCAATGCTAGCACATACCGTTTGCCACTTTCTCTCACTCTTTCTTAACCTAAGAAATTTTCTAAATCACTTAGAATGAGTCAACACCAGTTTCTACACTATGTAGAGCCCCTCAGACAATGTGGGCTTGGCTACCCACGATTAATTACCGCGGCTGCATTGACTAAAACTTATTGTAATGTTCACCAGTTACCAACCCCTTTGTCATCTTCAAATGTACAGTCTTTGATGTGCAGACAAGCATAGGGGGAAATGTAGTAGGTACAGCAATGGAAACACGTGTAGTTCGCTGATGAATAACAGAAAATCACCAAATACTGGCCTAAGCCAATGTGTTCCTTAACTAAACTCAGACATTGTTGACAAGACAGCAGATTTCGTAGCAAGAAATGGTAAGCGACGTTTTGCTGAGCATCCTGTGGTATTAACTGATTACCAATAGGACTGCAGTTTCAAGAGAGGATCCGCCTCAATGAGGCTGGCAATACGAAGTTCAACTTTCTCAACCCAACTGATCCTTATCATGCATATTATATGCATAAAATTAATGAAATAAGAGAAGGCAAAGTTGGTAAGTAAAATGTTTGGTCTATTACAAAGTGTTACTGATCTGTTGCCTTTCAATAGTTCAAGATGCTGCACAGAAGGTAAGTCTGCTCTATGTAATGTTGTCACTGTTGACCTAACGTGCTGTATTGTACTTCGTAGGTTTTAGTTTGTGTCTACTGTAGTGTGTATGTCACTATTGTGAATTGTAATGGGTTGTGTGGACACACTATGCTAATGGTACATGCCTGCAGGTGTATGCAATATTCCTTGTCTTGTAGACAGTGTTGAAGTCCACAGCTCCTGTTCCTCTGATGCCAGAGCTTGAAGTGCCCAACGAGCCACCACCAGAGTGGGAGTTCATTGTTGATCCTCCCTCCATTTCTGCTGTTGACCTGTAAGTGAAATACATGTGTGCACACAGGGTCAGTGTCTCAGTGACTAGTATCATTATAATGTGTGCATGTGTGTGTACATGTGTGTGTGTGCTACTCACTACATGTGTACATGCTGTAGTGCAGTATGTTATGGCTGTTACCCTTATAGGGACATTGTTAAGCTGACTGCTCAGTTTGTGGCGAAGAATGGCACCTCATTTTTAGAAAGACTGATGCAGAAGGAACAGAGAAGTTACCAGTTTGACTTCCTCAGGAAACATCATCCATTGTTCTCCTATTTTACAAAACTGGTAGAACAGTACAGCAAGGTGGGTGAAGGGGCTGGTCATATGTTATTATTGTCACCATGGATCATAAAATAGTATTTTTCATTGGAAGTGTTCAATTTTTACTAAAAAGCACTGTCCATACTCTCGATGTTGTATGTGTTTTAATGCTGTGTATGTGTGCCTTTTGTATTTGCTTTATTCCATATGTTCACATGTACTGCAGGTTCTGTTGCCTTCTCGAGATCTCAAGGCAAAGTTACACCAAGAAGTTGAAAATCCATACCAGGTGTGTCCTCAATCTGTTTGTGTGCTTACCTTGTAATTTATTAGAATTTTATGTATGAACAGTTTTGTGTTTCATTGTGATACTTGATGTCCGCATACAGTACCTACTTGGATGCTATGCAAACATGCAGCACTACACAGCCTGTTCAGCTTACAATTTATATACCCCCTGTATATACCATTAGTATGGCCTCAGATTACATGTAAAAGGGAAAAGGCTTGTGAGCATTAGAATAGAGATGATCCCTAGAGCACAGCACTACCACTCTAGTGTCCTGGAACTTTTTTTTGATATTTGGTTAAAGGATTGTATTGAACAAGCTACCACTTTACTGCTCTATAGTACACCGTACATTATCTTGATGGCTAAAACATGCACAGTACTCTGCATACACTCAACACTTGTACAGACACATTATATTCTTGTGGTAGATCCTGGACCATGTCAAGGTGAGAGTGGACTGGACGAGGTTCCAAGATCGGATCAAGAAGAGAGAACAAGAAGTTGTGGAGAAGGAACGATGTAAGTGGTCAAGAGCAGGTGGTATAATCTGTGGTAGCATGTATTAGATTCTAATATTGTAAAGTAGTTTCATCAGGCTAATAAAGTGAAAACAGTTGGTGCAAATTGTAGTATCACACACACATACGCACATGCACACACACACACAGATGTACACACATACACACACACACACACACACACACACACACACACACACACACACACACACACACACACACACACACACACACACACACACACACACTTAACCAACAATTTGTACTGTAAACCACCTGTATGAGTACCCAATAGGAACAAGCCTACTATGTACAGCAGACAGGGTCTTCCCAAAAGAATGGTAGAGTGATACGGCACCACTTTGCTTTGCTCTAAATTGTTTTGTAACAAAATGATTGGTAGCAAATTAACCTGTTTACTACTCTCTTGCTGCAAAAAAGCTTGGCAGGTTTTATAGTAGAGTAAAAATTGGTGACTGTACAGTGTTAGATGTGATATGTTTCTGTACAGTGGAGTATTCCTCTATTGGCTGGCATGACTTTGTTGTGGTGGAGACTATCAACTTCAGAGATAATGAGACAGGTCAGTGAACTATGTGAGTGTGTGTAATTTCTACTACACTAGTATTGCTCTGTAGTGGTATCGATACTTTGAGGGCCAGCATGCTTTCATTTTTGAGTTTTGCTGCTATGTAGGGTTATAAAAATGTCATTCCCTTGAAGCTCTAGTTACATAATATATGTATATCAAGCCAGACCTATACTATAATAATAGTCCAGTATATAATGAATTTTATTGATTCCTTTATCTACAAAGCTAATGGCTCTTTCACCCTTCACGTGGTAATTAACCATATAAATTGTTTCCTGCATAGGATTTCTACCAGCTCCCATTGCCCCTACACAGTTAGCAGCGCGACTGTTAGCTCAACAGAAGTACGAGAGGATACAGGTAAGACAATACCATGTGTCAATGTAGTATTTATCTTGTGTATCCCACCTACAGGAGGAAGGTGGAGATGTACAAGAGATTGAGATGGAAGTGGAGGAAGAAACTGATACAGAGAAGGAGGAAGCTAAGGCTAGAGAGGCTCGAAAGAAGGTCAGAATTGTATATTTTTGCTGTTGAAATAATGGAGAATGAATCGTTCAGCTTGACATAGGTCAGCTATGGATTGATTAAGAGATATTTTTAGCCATGATATGTTTGATTCCCATGCAAGGGGTTGAGGCCCGTATATAGCCTTGATGTTAAGGTGGTTCTATTAGTGAGGTCATGAAGTACACTTTAGCTATTTTGAGACCTACTTGATACAGCCATTGTAATGAGTTGGTCTTATGGAAATAGTCTCTAAATGAAGACCCTCATATACTGAATGTATACAGTTCACTGTGTATATAGTAGTACTCTGCACGTAGATTGTCATGTTGTTTATCTCAGTTATGTGTATGCTATTAATTTCACACTCCACTAATGCAGCCGGAGAGAGAGGCATCCCCTCCACCACCCGGAGCTGTACAACCACCTCCCATTGTGAAGAACTATGATCCTAAAGGTGACCGCCATCACTGTATACTACTGTTTTAATGTCGCCAAACAGTTTTGATATTCACGATATTGTTATGTTTTGATATGTGTGTATGTATATTTAAAGTGTACCTTTCTACTTGTCTGTTTGTCTGTCATTTCTCTTTTATGTTTTCCTCCTTCTGTGTGCTTATAATTTGGCTGATTAGTCATTGTTGTTTTCTTGATCTTGTGTCATTCCAGCCCCCAAGCCAGTTGCAGCAGCACCTATTGCCAAGGAGCAATTCCTGATTTCACCCATCACTGGAGAGCGTGTTCCTGCCAGCAAGATGGCTGACCACATGCGCTATGGTATGTAGCAGGACCTGTTGTATGCACAAGTGAACACTAACTATTATATACATACTGTATGTGTGCCTGTATGTCTCTCATATGTACTAATAATATCACAGGACTGCTTGATCCTCGGTGGAGGGAACAGCAGAACAAACAAGTTGGTGACAAGAAACAACAAGATGAAATCTTTGCTGTTGGTACGTATGTATCTGTACTTGTGTAATGCAGCTCATGAACGCCGCAAGGCACCTTGCGACACTTAGTAGTACAGTAGACCCTAGCTGTGCTATGCATGCTCAATATGCTCCAATACTTTGCCAACATACTACACTTGTGTACTGTATATATGCATAATAGAAGGTATACTATCTTCAAGTTTTGCTTTGCCTCTTGTTTATTGTGTGTAACTGCTTTCTATTGAAGGAGTAAGTTTGCGATCAATTAGCTGTTAAACTAGAAGAACATACAGTAGTGTAGAGACTTTGCACAATTTTTGCTTGTTAGTAGTGGTGGTGGTGAATTGACGCACATACTTAGCACTTGGCGAAGTAATATACATTTATCTCTTAGGTGGTCAGATTGGTCCAAGCTTGAAGAATCTAGCTGAGAGACGTACTGATATTTTTGGTAGTGAAGAAACTGCGATTGGTAGAAAGGTACGTACATGCATGCGTGATACTGTATTATACCTTGAAATTAAATACTTGAGTTTGGTTAGCTATGGATTAAGTATGTAAGCACATTGATGGCCATGCTGTAATACATGGCTAACATGTGTACGTAGTACTGGTAACGCCTGGGCTTTATTTATTTAATTCAAATACTTTCTACTGTCTACTGTTGTCCGTTAAGTGGCTGAGAAGGTACTGCCAAGTTAGAGCATAAGCAACAATTTGATAGTGACATTCTGGGTCTATGTAAAGCTTGTATCAACACAACACAGGGCTTTCAGGTAGTTTAGCTCCCACCAGTAACACTAAGCAATGTGTGCCCTTGAGGCCATTGGTACTTTAGCTACCTAATGTGTTTTCCCTACAACTAAAATTTGATGGGTTTAAAGTAGTCTGTTTTGTACAACGACTGACCAGGCTGACCTGTTTTGTATAGCCACGCCTGTCAGTTACCTGTTTTGTCCTGTATGACATTAGAGAAAGGTCTTGATAGAGTCTCAATAATATTTAGAGAATACTTATTCAGCCAATCAGATTTGAGTATTTATTTTACTGAATTTGGTTAACAACATGGACTGTTGTTCTCTTTAGATTAATGAGGAGGAGATGAGAAGACCGGATGTGGTACAGTGGGACGGTCACTCAGCAAGGTGTGTGGTATAATATGGTTGATGTTGTCCCAAGTTATGAATTGTTCATCTTATTGCATGGCATTGTGATTCTTCTCAAGTTCTTGATAACACCAAAGTTTGCTGTAATCAATTCATTTCAAGAACTTGGAAGAGTGTCTACACAATATTGAGGCATACATGTATATACATACGGTGAAACTTTTCCACTATAGAAGGCTAAGCACTTGCAATGCTGGAGAGTAGTGAATCCAGACCTCACTTCTTTACTGAGATTGTTTCAGTATAGTGACCATGTCACATACATACATACAGTAGGATGCACAAAAGAAACTTTGCAATTAGAACACATATTTTCATGAACACTGCTCCAAGCGTATATTGTGAATCATTCATGACATGTATGTCATGAACTTGTTGTGGACACTCATGAATTAGTTGGTTGCATATGGCTGCACAGCTTCTTAGACTGCTATTGCTTCTTTTCTGAAATTCATAGAGCCCAAGTTGACGAATCATCATTAAGTTCATCACTACCAATTAATATTCGTGAACTTGGTCCTACTTTCATGAGCTAGTGAGTAATTTCATGAACAGCTAAGAGCATAAAATCACCCATAAGTCATTTAAATTGTATCTGTAAGCGGATGTCAAAAATGGTTTTAAGCAATTTTGCGGAACTATGAATTCTTAGCTTAAAGGAGTATGCAATATCAGCTATTGTAGAGTGTTTACTTTTAGAAGATGGAATCCAAGTATCCAAGGAAGGTGTTCAACTGTTCTTAAAGTGGTACAAGGAACATGGAACAATTGCTAGAAAACCTAGATCTGGAATGGTGTGTTGCTTTACACCTGATTTTCAAAGAAGAATAGAGCAAGCCATGGAGGAAGATGACGAAACTTTAGCTATACATCTGCAAGTTAGACTGCCTAAGACTGGCTAGTTACGGTGTGCAGGGATTTTCTAGGGGGGGAAAGGGGGCATTTTGCCCCTCCTGAAAATGATTTTGCCCCCCCCCCCCCCCCCCCCCCCCCTGAACTCTGCCTCAACCAGCCCAATGATGAAACAATGATAAATTGATTTGAAATCATAAAATTTAGTCGATGGCTAGCTAGCTACAATAAAACAAATTTAGCCTAATTTAAGTTCTCCCCCCCCCCCCCCCCCCCCCCTCAATTTCTGAAAAACTCGGATTGCCCCCCCTGAATTTATTTTCTAGAAAATCCCTGCACAGTGTGTGTACATATCATTGACCCTGCGAAATAGGCGTCTACTAGGATGGATGTATCGTGGCCCTGCATACTGTCAGCTAATACATTCTGTTAATAAAGAAAAAAGGCTCTAGTGGGCTCATAACCACCTACATGATGCATTTGACGATGTAATCCAGACAGATAAAACTAGTGTCCAGTTAGAAACACACTGCCGTTTCTGCTACAGGAAAGAAGAATTCTAACCTAAACCGAAGCCACATCCCAAGTATCCCATAAAGATACATGTGTGGACTGGTATTAGCAAGAGGGGTCCTACTAATGTCGGAGGAAAAATGGATACTTCGCTATTCTGCCAAATTCTTCAAAGAACGCTTTTACCCTTTATTCAGGACAAGTTTCCATCTCCAAGCTCTCACAAGCTGATGCAGGAAAATGACCCTAAACATTGCTCTCACTATACTTAAAATATTTATGAAGACAATGGGATCAATTGGTGGCATACACTGCCCGAATCCCCTGACTTAAACCCGATCAAAAAAACATCTAACATGAGCTTAAAGAGTATTTATGTTGAGAGAATAAGCCTACTACCAAACAAGAGCTAATTAATGGGATTTCACAATTTTGGCTTTCGATAGATGAATGTAAGTGTCAACGTTATATTGGGCACTTAAGGAAATTCATTGAGGTGAATGGCAGTACTACTGGCTACTAAAGAAACACTTAATGTGCAGCACGTTTGTATCCATTTATGTGTATAATTTTTTTGCTATATTTACTGCCATGTTGTGAATGTGCTAGTAGTTGACGTTGAATGTTTTAATCTATCCTGTTGCTGTTTGTCTCATTCAACATCATGTTAGAGATTTTTCCACAACATTAAAGGCAGTGTGTTTAGTAATGTATAGAAGATTTGCACCAAAAACTTGCATTATTTGGACCACATTAGAATTGCTTGCATCAAAACAATTTTTTTTATTTGTGTAGAGTGAAGAGGTAACAGCGTAGTTGCAGTATATTGGAGAAAACATGGAAAGTTTTTTTACGTTTTGTTTACTGAATGGGATGTCGTACAAGAAAGTCCTTTATATGCCCTAATTATAGTAGTGAAATTCAATTTTAATAGAATGTATTCTTGTGTAAAAAAAACCCAGCAAAATTTGTAAATTCTTGAGGAATTGTTATGTAAATATTAGAGGTGTATCGGTGGCTGATATAGACATTTCTACTATATCGGTGGGAGCCGATATTGCTGCTAAAAACCGATATGATACACCGATATACAACTGAACTATCTTGAGGACACTGTCCAATGATCAAGCCACATTATAAACTCTATTATTTAGCTAACAAGGACGGGAAACAGTAGTTATCTTCCTTGTCTAAAGCAGTACCCTACACGAAGCCATCTAAGTGCATGGATACTTACTGTTTTGTTGTCACAAAGCTTACCAACCATACAACAAACACTCATAGTGGTGGGCATGGGGAAACAGCAATAAGATGAACCAAGAGAACAGCATAAAACAACCAGCCATCTCTACAAGCCATTAAAATGCGGAGTAATCTGGACTAATCTGGACTAATCTTGGCTGGGGCATGTATTAAAATATTTGTGGGTGCCTTATAGTGTGAGCTATCAATAGAGGCCACACCACCATGGGTAACCAAGCATAGCCAATAGTCTTAAGACTGTCTTCAGTAGTTTCTTCAGTAGTTAAAATAAAGTTGAACATGTCATATGTGGTTCCTCAAATATAAATAGCTACACTTAGTTATATTGGATCGGTATCGGTGTTCAGACTCAGTATATCGGTTTATATCGGATCGGTTCAATATGTCCCTATCAGTACATCTCTAGTAAATATAGTACGAAAGTCTCCGTGTTGAATTACTTATTGTTATTGCGATGTCCCAAAGTGACACCATACTGTAATGCTAATTAAGTATAATTACTAACTCAAATATATGATATAAACTTTTTAATTTGATTTAAATGCCCAAAACAACTTACAAAAGTCCTAATTTCCTAAAGTTCATAGTTTTGAAATAGTTCAATGATAAACTCTTGGCTGAAGTTTTCACTTTGTGTAAGCATTTGACATGATTTTTTAAATTGATGTACGACATGATTCCCATATCTCCTCAAAGTCAACATCAGATGTATTTGGTTGTCTCGTGCTCACTGCTGATTTAATATACTCAAGCTTTCTGTTGTCCATTCTCCCTGTTCCAGTGTTTTTCTTCCACTTAGGCTGCATTTTATAAGCTCATCATGTCCAAAAACTGCTTCACGAGCTATGGCTACTGCTAGTTCTTTTAGTTTATTGACATCAGTGCTGGGATGGTCAGTCATGACTTCTTCAACAGGCTTAAGTTTTGGTGGAGTTGAAAAAGGTGGTGGGAGAGTGGTAGCTGGTGGAAGTAAAGTTGCAGCTGGTGGAAGTAAAGTTGCAGCTGGTGGAGGTAAAGTTGCTGTGTTGGTGGAACTGAAGTTACCACAGATGTGGACAAAGGTAGATTCCAACTACGTATTGGTTGAGATGATGAGCCTGTCCATGAGGATATGAATTTTAGATCATCAGCACTGTTTTTCAACTCACTTAGCAGCTCATCAGATGAAAGCGATTGGTTGTTTGCCGAGTATTGGTTTATATCTACTGGAAAAGACACACTTTCTAACCCTTGACTTGAATGTTGCAGAACAGTAGATTGCAGGTGCTGGGCTGGTTCCTTATATATTCCTGGTAACTCATTCTACTCTGACTGTGGTTGAGTTATTTTCTGTTCTTGTTGTAGTGGGTGGTTGTTGTACTTGTTCTATTGGTACAGGCTGGGTTTGGTCAATGGACCATGGATTGACAGCTGACTGAGGAGTGCTTTGTTGTACAGGTGACTGCTGAGGTTGTTAAGTACTGCTGCGAATAAAGACAAAGAGGTACTACTGTTTGCGTACTCATCTGGAGGTAAACTTGTAACTCTGCCTTGGGCAATTGGCTCCCGCAATGTAGGTTGTTGCTAGATATTAGTTTGTACTAACGTTGAAAGAACAGTAATCATCTGCTGCTGTTGGTCTAATAGTTTTTCAAAGCTATGATTTATAGTATGCACATTATAATTAGTTATGCACACAGAAAAGGTAAAAATTGCTTACCTTTAGTGTACGTACTCTCCTTCTCTGACATTTGGTCGACATGACTACTGCTAATGTTTCTCTTGGGTGTAACAAGTGATACTGCACTTGTATTTTGACATACATACTGGTTGTGAAGCTGATATGAATATATATCTGTCTTGGAGATATTTGTCACAGCTGCATTGCCTGCTGCTCCTGATCCATGTCCAGCAATGGGATAAAATGTTAGTCACCTGTGTATAGTTAATGATGTTTATCAAAAATTACACAAGCACCTTTTGTAGCTTTTCCACATTTAGGAGTTGCCTATGTTTTTTTTTCTTTGATTCACCCTCCACATCTGTGTAATTTTAAAATGCGTACACACACTTAGTCTGCTAATCTTGACTCAGTTAAACATGTAAACAAATTACAAAATGTATTCTTCAACATTATACCTTTTGTTTCCCGCTTTCTCTTAGGCTTTTTCTCAACTTTTTGTTTGCCTATGAACACATGATATATGAGAATAAATTTAGTTGTGGATGCTAGAGTGTTTTTGTGTACTCACAAGCTGTTGATGGATCCACTAATGCTGCCTTCCAGTTAGTAACATTGTCCTTTTGGTGCCATGCAAGTACAACCTCATAACCTGGCACCAATGCTGATGGCTCAAATAATTCTTCCATGTACTCTGCATCAACCCAGATTTCATAGCCAACCCATCGCTTGGAGTTATTTCCTTCATACCTCACACAATACTGCTGGTGTTCTTCTGTGAGTGACATTGTAGTTAAATTGTTCTATGATGGTTGATGGATTGATACTTAGCTGCTACACAATTGCTGGAGTTAATTAGCTACAGGGCTGCTGTTACAGATTGTTGCTCTTGCTGCTGATAGCCTACTGTAGATTGTTCTTGCTTGAGCTGCTGCTATTGCTGCTACTAAGCTTTGCTGCTGTTATAGCTGCTTGTTCTTGCCGCAGTTGTAATGTTGTTCTCAATGTTGTTCTTGCTGTTACCTGCTGTTACTCTTGCTAAACAATACTATATACATTGTGTGACTGTTTATGTGCAGCCAAGGAATGTAGGCTAGCTCACATATAACAAGATTCATCATTGTGATAATGAAGCAAGGCTTGTCTTTATGAATACTAAATGAGATTCATTGTGTCAGTCATTCACCAAGAGAGGCACACTTTCATGAAGCTTCATTACAATGAAATTCATTATGACAGTCCTTCATGAAATGAAAGTTCACAAGCAAGAGACACACCTAGGCATGCAATGGCTTCTTACAATGTCATGAACTTAGGGAACTCAGAAGAACAAGCCAGTATCTATATAAGCTTGATGGCTGATACGGATAAACTGTCTTGTATTTTATTCTGTTTAACGAACTTTAGAAAATGGAAGAGGTACATCTTCATTTGTTACAATACAGCATATTTCAGGACAAATTTTAAGCATCAGTCTTGGCGAATATTGCTAGTGTTTACATGCTTCCATTTTCAAGTGGCTCTGTCTGCGATGCTTGAAGAGCCAGAAAAGTTGGACCCTTCGTAACTCTTGTGGTGGCTCCATCACAATTGTTTCAATACCAGCGAGTTATGTTTCCATTATCCCCTTACAATGTTGCATGTATTTGTGGCTATATGGAAACCAGAGGGTGTCACTGTACAACTATGCTGTAAATGTGCAGTAGTTTATCTGTTACTACACTGTATTATAATGGAGTGTATATTGTATAGTATTGCAGCTACCCAGAAGGCTGCTCAATCTAAGATCACAGTGGAGGATCAGATCAAGGCCATCCAAGAAGCTCACGGCCTACTGTAAGTGTGAACTACTGTTGAGTGTTTTATTTTGTCGCTTGAAGTTGAAGTATATAGTACACTGTATGTTTATCTGGAGTAGATGTTATGTATGTACTGTATGTCCCATTCTGGGGCCTTGTAGTACACCGCTTATTGCTAGTATGTATGGCTGACAGAAGCATCTCTTATGTATGTGGTGGAGGCCACATTGCATCAAGTTTCCTTTATGCTGGCCTTGCAAGCCAAAACAGGGCTTACATGTACATCTCATGCATAATGATGGTACAAGAGAGATGCTTTGCTACCAGACCAAGTCACTGAATCAGATTCTGTTGTCCTATTTACCCTCCTAAGGGAGTCCACTCACTTGGCTTAAATGAAAGGCTTATAATTAGGTTACTCAAAGCTAAGTAGGTGGATTATGTCTCCCATGGAATACTGTGGTCGGTATGGAGATCTCCAGATAAGCAGTGGAGATGTGTGTATGTTTGTACAAATATATTGTATGCGTTTTAGTTTCTGTTGCTATCTCCTCCCACAGGTCAGTGGAGCCTAATATTGGTCCCAAGATACAAGCTCGCTCATCAGCAGAAATTATAGCACCACCAAAGCCTCCTTCAATGACCACACCATTATTAGGCACCCCGGGACACATCTCTGCAGCGCCACCAGTCCCTCCACCTTCAAGTATGACTTCAACTCCACCCAGTAGTGGGAGCATGACGGCATCCGGACTACTGCCGATACCGTTCAACGCAGCACCCCCTGTCATGCCCACTGCTGGCAGCAACTTCCCCCCTCCCATGATGATGGGTGAGGAACCATTTGCTAAGAGACTGAAGATGGACCTCACTGATGGATTAATACCAGAACAACAGTTCATTGCCCAGCATCCTGTAAGTTACACTGTAGTGTAAGCCTGAGGTAAATTTGATCGTATTAGTATATGTAGTAGGAGGATGGATAGCTATGGTATTCAGGATTAATAGTGCGAGCATTGTAAACAGGAAGGAGTAAATTAGTGCGAAGCGAAGCTGAGCACTATTTCCTTCCTGTTTACAATGCGAGAACTATTAATCCCGAATACTACAGCCATCCGTCCTATTGCAAATTAATCCGACCACCATAGTAACTGTTGCTAGGCAACAGAAATTCCAAAATAACTATTGCAAAAGACCAATCACACTTACAACCATTACCTAGCAACCGTCACTATGGTCTCAAAATGACTTTTACCTCAGCAATGGTTACCTAGCAACTGTTGCTAAGCAACCACATTGTTGCTATGCCATGGAGCATCTATCACTATGGTAACAATAGTTGTCAAGTCGGACATTTATTTCTAATATAAACACACCACACTATTTTAGCCAATCAAATTAGTATTATAGATTTTGTTAAGGGACCATGACAAACAAGTGTAATACTAATTCTATTGGCTAACCACTTGACGTATTTCAATATAATACGTCAAGCTGCTATTGAGAGTATTATATTGTAACACATTCAGTTGTTGAATTAACCCATATACGTAACTGTCCTAAATATTATTAATTCAATATCCTGGTGTTCATGTTTTAATTTTTTTTTAAATTTACCTTAAACTTGATGGTTTAGCATTCCTCCTGTAAGCCTATTAGTTCAAATTATAGACAAGATTTCTGGAACCCTAAATTATTGTTTTCTACATCTGGAATGCTAGTCACTCGGTTAATTGTTCAGTTAATGATTAAGTAGAGGTTGAATGCAGAGAAGATCACAGATCCCAGCTGTTGTGGCTTTATTGGCACATGCCTAGACTGCATGTTGTGGGGGATCAAGTCTGGGATTTTTTTTCAAAGTTTCAGTAACATGTTTTTCAGTAACATGTTTCTGACTCCCTGTATTCAAAGGCTTTAGCCTTCTCACAGGTCCCTAGTGAGATAGCATTAATAATAAATAATAAGTTCTTTTACATTCTTACTGTTATTCAGCTTTACAACCGTGGGATGACGGAATTCTTGCCTTTTTATGTACTGTTTAAGTATGTGGCTCTAAATAGTACACACTACATGTATTGTATTGCGTTGTAGGGATCAGTGACCTTCAAGGTTCAAGTTCCAGTTGTACTTGACAAGCCAGAGTGGAAGTTGAATGGACAACAGTTAACCATCACTCTTCCCATTACTGATCCGGTGAGCTTTATATAGAGTATGGCCTATGGTATTATACAGTAACAGTGCTGTAATTATGTGTGTTCAATTAGAGTTTATTTTCTTGTGATTTAATATGCTGTCCCCATGCACACACACACACACACACACACACACACACACACACACACACACACACACACACACACACACACACACACACACACACGCACACACACACACACACTTTAGGGCTGAAACGAATGTACAAATACATCCTCCGAAGCTTCTTTTGAAAATGTTACCGAAGCTTCAAGGTTTTGTTACAAATGTCATATCAACAAGTAATGAACACAATTGATGGTTATTAGGGTGTACACTGTAGTACAAACTCCTACACTTTGTTTTACGTAGCTCCATTGTTTAAACTATACCAAAAAAATACGCTTCCACAAGGAGTGACAATACTTGTGCAACTGGTTTGACATGTTATACATGGTAATGAAGCTTTGGTGGGATAAAGCAGCATCCAAATGGTAAGGGTGGGCATTATACTGATTTTTAGTTATCGTGTTGAAACTGAATCACTAAATATTTAACATTTAGTAATACCATATATCGACATACCTAAAATACTGGGAGAATACCAGATTTTCAATTATTTAAACAATGTATGGCAGAACTTGTTAGCAAGAGTGGAGCAAAGAGCATACATAGCATGGCACTACTAGAAAAGCACTTATGGGAGACCAGTCAGATATGGGAGTGCTATTTGTCACCTCTGTCTAAAAAGTTTACCTCCAAGTGGTTTTAAGAGAAAACATTGTGTAGTCTACAGTGAGGTTATTGATGCAATGGAAGCTTATACATATTTAGGTGGTATTTGTAACACCACAATATTTATGATTACAATACCGTGGCATGATCTCGGGCATCGTGCGTACATATCAGGCAATGCACTCCTTACAGTGTTACAACTATTACATATCATGCCACGGTATTGTAATCATAAATATTGTGGTGTTACAAATACCACCTAAATATGTATAAGCTTCCATTGCATCAATAACCTCATTGTAGACTACACAATGTTTTCTCTTAAAACCACTTGGAGGTAAACTTTTTAGACAGAGGTGACAAATAGCACTCCCATATCTGACTGGTCTCCCATAAGTGCTTTTCTAGTAGTGCCATGCTATGTATGCTCTTTGCTCCACTCTTGCTAACAAGTTCTGCCATACATTGTTTAAATAATTGAAAATCTGGTATTCTCCCAGTATTTTAGGTATGTCAATATATGGTATTACTAAATGTTAAATATTTAGTGATTCAGTTTCAACACGATAACTAAAAATCAGTATAATGCCCACCCTTACCATTTGGATGCTGCTTTATCCCACCAAAGCTTCATTACCATGTATAACATGTCAAACCAGTTGCACAAGTATATGTACGCACGATGCCCGAGGGCGAGTGCGTACATATCAGGTAATGCACGACTTACAGTGTTGCAACTAATATGTTACACTTCAAAGTAGCTTTTTAAGCTTTTGAAGGTGCTTTTTAAAGTAATTCTAACCCTTTCAAGTTACTTTTACAGTAGTTTTAAGCTGCTATATTCACGTTTAAGTTAAATGCCTTTGATGTGGTTGATGGTGCCTTTAATGTGGTCTGGCATTTGTCCAGGATCCTTTGTGGTGGTTGAATATATCATTATGGTTACTATATCAAAGTTTCACATTAGCTCTTACCAGGGGGGGTAGGTCATGACGCATGCATGACGTGTGAATGTTGCGCAAGTTCTAAAAAAATTCACGTGAGCTGAATAGTCCCTGTACAAAAAGTAGAGGTAAGGGCACGTGGTCTGTTTTGATTCTACTCAGTTTACTGTTTACAATGGTGTGAGTCACGATCCTAAAAGCACTTCGGTTACGGAGTTATTGGACTTAATGTGATGACGATGTGTGGTGGTCATGACTTACGCTTCAACAGTAGTAGTTATCATCAGTGGTTATATTACAATCGTTGTTGTGTGATTTATTACTTTCAACAATTAGTATAACTGTATTTAATAAAATTGTTTTTGTTAGCGCTTTGTAGTGCACGTGGTCTTGGCCTACCCCCCCCTGAGCTCTTACTATAACACTAGTACTTACTATGTAAGGTTTTCAAAATGTATAAGAAACCTTATCACCATGAGACAGTTTTGATTGTGGGATTCGGTTGGTCTCAATTGAGAGCCACAGGAGGGCTCAATTGTAGGCCACAGGAGATCACTGAAGCCCACAATGTAAAGTGGATGTTGCTCATATAGGTTTCATATACATTTTACTACAGTATTCAATAGTAAGAAGCATTAAAGCTGTACAGTTTATGGAATGCAGTAATGAGTTGTCAGCACACTTTGCAGTGCAACATCACATCTAGATGTTGCACTGCTAAGTGTGCCACATCACATTTGTAGCATAAAGAATTCCTTTGATCTGAGGTGTGAAAGTGTTACATTGATCAATACCACCCACCCCTATCTGAATGTTATGAAACTGAACAAAGCTTCAAACTGTTTGTCTCAGCTTTAACGTGCACACAGGTACACATGCTACACAAATACACTAATGCATGTACCTGGTTTTTTTTCTGCCTAGCTACATATGTGTAATTCATTCATTTATCATTCTTGTCAGGTGTCAGTGATCAAGGCTAGAGTAGCTGATGAGCTAGGGATGCCAACTGGCAAACAGAAACTTCAAATTGGGGTGAGTGTGAAGTTCACTTTACACTATGTTATATAGTTCCACTGTCTAATGCAGTCAAAATACACAGTGAATTACATAAAAGTTACAAAAAGTGGTTATAAAATGTACAAATATGAAGTTTAATTTTAGAAGGATTGTACCTTAACATGGTGTAAGCTTCAAGTTTGAATAATAGTGGGACCTTGATTAGCCAAATCCAAACTATGGACATGACTGTTCTATTAGAGTAGTTTGTCAACAAAATGTATGTCATATTCAACATAGCTTTTGTATGATAGAGTTAAAGCACCTCCACACATGTGTACGGAAAATACAGTACGAGGGTGTGGTTGAGAAGCTAATACAGCACGAGGCAAAGCTGAGTGCTGTATTTGCCTCGAGACATCTCCCGAGTACTGTATTTTTCGTACACACAAACAAGGCGGTGCTTTAAGTGTTATATTGTACTTCCTGGTCGTCTGGCTCGGAGCGATTTTCTCTAGTACTCAAACCGCTGCGATTTTCTCTAGTACTCAAACCGCTGCGATTTTCGGTGATAAGGATATCAGTAAGTGTTTATCTAATCTATTTCTAGTCGTAGAACGAACTAATAGGATTAGTTTGGCTGGTTTAGCGATTTACAATGTCACGCACGTGATCAATTGTGCTGTTTTAGTGGAGTCGTGTTTAAAAAGCTTCGTGATCAGATGATCAGTAAGTGTTTATACAATCTATTCCTAGCCGTAGAACGAACTCATAGGATTAGTTTGGCTGGTTTTAGCGATTTACAGTGTGTTGTTTACATAACATTCCTTAAATAAATTCTCCGCATAACTGTACTGTGTTTGTCCAAGTGTGCTGTATTTGCCCAATTAAGTGCATAACTGTACTGTATGACTCATACAGTACAGTTATGCAGTTGATTAGTACTGTATGGACAATACGATACGTGGCATCGCTTTGATCCTCCCACGCAAAGTACAATATATGAAACTTATGGCTTATCTGAACTGATTCATTTATCTGAATGCTTCACAGATTGTTAATCTCACTGTACCTGGGGTTAAAACAGTTTGGACAACTTGTATACTAATAGCACAACAATAATAGTGTTCTGAAAGTGTTGGATGCTACATTATACAACTTATCTATTTACTTTAGATGCTCTTCATCAAGGATTCCAACTCACTGGGATTTTACAATGTCACATCTAGCACAATGGTTCAGCTGGGTCTGAAGGAGAGAGGTGGTCGCAAGAAATAGTAACACTTCTAACACACAGCACACAACAGTACACATAAACTCACTGCTATATACCAACTTATGTTTTGTACTTATGTCATAGTGGTCATTACATGATGGTACAGTGGTTGACCGGCTTCTTATGCCATGTGTCTGAGCTCTGTTACTGTGAACGTAGGGGTATTAGCTACACATTTGGTCACTTATATTGGACAGGTACCTACAGTGTAGACAGGCATTGCTGCAGTCATTAATATACAATGAATGGATTTACCCCCCTGTAGAAGACCAGCACAACATTTTCACTCCTGGTACAAAATCTGTATGACGCAGAGCAATTGTATGTTAGCCTGAACAGTGATTAATACTACACTGGTCAAAATTTAGGTTCAGTGGTATCATACAGTATGGTAGTCTGTATGTGTATATTAGAGATTGTGTATTGCCAAATTCATTACAGCTTGGCAGTATTGGATGTGCCTTTTCACCAACTGCAGTACATACAATACATGCATCCTGGACTTCCCTTTTTCCTCCTTTGTGTCCCAGTTCTTCTTGCTGACAACGCAAAGTGTCGATAACAAACAAGTAGAATGAAAAATTAGGGATCAAAGAAAGAAGTAGTGAAACGAGAGGTTGTCTATACCTGCAGATATACTAATGGACATTTATAGCAAGGTAGCTTAGCAAAATTATTGTTACAGGGTGGATAAAAACACCATTTTGGTACACAAGTTCTTTATGGTGTACTGATCAATATTAGAAAGGGTGTCCACCTAACCTAGACTGAGAACAAAATGGCCATCAAGTAGTCCCAGTGTAGTGCATTTGCATACACTTGAATATGCACTTAATTTCCTTGAATTATTTCTTTGGCATGCAATATGTACAGACTTGTCAAACAAAGGTAGATTAATAAATAGTACTATAAGTTAGCTTTTGCATGTGTGCAATTTGAGTACTGTAATTTGCTTCTTTTTTTTGTTGTAGAATAATTTTCGTATGCAAAATTTGTATGAAAATTTCTTACACGAATTGAGTAGTCATTCACGTAAATTGTATGAAAATAGTTTTGTGCGAAAATTTTGTAGCACAAAAATAAAGCGAACTATGGTAGTGTTCTTTATGGGTCTAATCTTAAAAGTCATTACTGAACTGTTAATATTTGACACTCACCTGTACATCTACTAGTACTTGCCAAACCAGTGTAGTCCTTGTAGATGTTGTGATCCAGAGGTTGCTGGTCCCCTTATAATCTGATGATTAAAGGGGTTTGGTTGGTGTACAGGGCCTCGACTGCTGCATGCATGGGAAAGCCTGTTAACTTTGTAAAGGGTTGAGGGCCAACATGCTAGCTTAAGTGTTTTTGTTTGGGTGATAACACGTGGCACCTTGCTGTTCGTATTGCTGCACAAGGGTTACTTTCATTGATATAGCTCCTGTATTCCTGCCAGCTTAAATGTTATGTGTGCGTGAGCTATAGCTTGAGAACTCAAGCCAAATTTGTGTATGATTGACTAGTCCAAATTACTCTTGATGCAATACTGAAACAAGATGACTATGACATTCCAAGCATTTCCTTTGCATTGCTCTGCAAACCTTGTAGCATATTTAGGGTATATATACATAATTATATTATTACTGTGTGGTATATTAAGCCACAGAGCCATCACCACTTTAGAATAGACTGTCTTGATGCAATGTTCAGTAGTAAACTAGTTTGTATGGTGGATCATAGCTCTGAAGTAACCACATGGACAATTCAGTCTGTTACCTGCTTTGCATTACAAGTAGCTCCATTATAGCCAGGTATGTAGGTTTGTTTGCTGAGATATATATATATATTTCTGCTGAATCTTGAGTTGTCTTGCACGCTGTCTATTCATGTGGCACTCTATAAATTCATCTAAAGTTGCATTGTGGTATAAGATTGCACCCTGTGTAGTCATAACAGAGTGGACCAACTCCAGGAGGTTGTAATCAATTACAGCACTATCCATGACATGCAGTAGTTGAATGTACTTTTACAAATTCAAAGAAATGCTTACAAACTAGTACAATTGATTTCTAGATCATCAACACATAATATAATGTTGGAAGTACAGTACACCAAAAATGTAAACTGTTACAATGCTGAGCTACCATGAAATTGTCATGGTCCTTGCAAGTTAAGGACAAACAGGTCAAAAATTAGACTTACTGTACACACTGCATAAACAACTTATATTAAGAGAAGCCAAAAGGAGTGCTGCTTTCCTTACCCCTATATATATATATACACCCAAGCCAGAGAGTGGGGGATCAGGTAACTTCGGAAATGAAATTGTACTGTGACGTTTGAATAGTACAGCAGGTGTGAATACCATTCTGAGGTCTGAAGTCATATTTTCTAGTAGATTACAGAATAGTATAGCGGCGTAGCCCCCCGGCCCAAATTGGCAATATTGTGCACTTTTTCATAAAACCATGAAACTTTCCACATAAATAGTACTCCTCATGACATGTAATTTTAGATATAGTGCCATTGCTGAGTTGACCCTTGGTGACCTTTACGGCCATTTTTGTACATAAAATTGATCATTTTTGTCTTTAACTCCCTGAGGCAGTAATTAACTTGTTAAAACATGGTACCAAAATAAAGATCTTGTTGATAGAAACAACTTGGTTTTCAATAGGTGATTTCAGTACAAAGTTCTATGGTTATTTTTACTAGCTGCAAAATTTGATAAATTTACCTGCCCTCGAGGTGTGAATTACCTGTGGGCAGATAATTATGCATAAATTTATCAAATTTTGCAGCTAATAAAAATACTCATAACTTAAGAATGAAATCACCTACTGACTTCAAATAAAAACCAAGTCAGCGAGATCTTTTGTTTGGTACCATGTTTTAACAAGTTAATTACTGCCTCAGGGAATTAAAGACAAAAATGATCAATTTTCTGTACAAAAATGGCAGTAAAGGTCACCAAAGGTCAAATCAGCGATGGCACTATATCTGAAAATACATGTATTGTTACTATTTGTGTGGAAAGTTTCATGGCTTTATGAAAAAGTACACAATTTTTTGGTTGTGCCGCTATGCTAGAAGGTCTGTTATGGCATTCTCACTGTGTTTTTACAGATTAATTATTAGCTACAGCGCTAGCCTTTTAATGGAGATATATACAATATCAGTGGTTGACTGCTCTATTAGAGTATTTAGATTTTTGCTGATAAAGGTACAAATTTTTTCTGAAGGTTTGTTGAAACCATTTTTAGAAAGGGTGCTATGCCCCAATTATTAGTGGTCACTATTTACATCGCTTCGTAATGATTTCTTCAAACTTTTGATGCTACATAAGCTACCCTATAATCCCTATACTTCAGTCTAACCAAATTTCTAATAGTGTCACACTACGTTAAAGGGTGCCAATCCTAAATTAGCCTCATGCAGGGAGGGAGATGCTATTACTCTCCCTCCTACATCCTTCCCTGCATGTGGATGGATTTGGCACATTTTGATCACAGTGTATCATCAAGAGTTAATAATAGTGGGGACCCTCCCCACTATTATTAACTCTTGGTATTATGAATATATTATAGCTAGTTTCTTAAATTATAGTAATCCTTCAAGTTATATTACCAAAACAATCTAAAACTGAAACAAATTGGGAATGATAACTAAAACTAAAACAACAAAGACAATAATTATAACCATAGCATAATGTATTGTTTTTTTTTTGTTTTTTTTTTTAAGTTATAGATTTAGTTTTAGATATGTAAACAATACATTTTACTAAAAGTATACTTTTAGTTTTAGTTATAATTAAGTAAAACAACACACAATAGCTATAGTGTCTATTGTTAATTGCAGTTGGGATAGCTGTTGAAATGCAAGAACGTACTGTTATTATTAATAACAGACGCCAAATGTACTCTCTTCCCTCTACAATACCCATTAGAGCCATTCACAATAACTTACTTGAGTATTGACAAAATCAACTCAGTTCACATGGTGGACTTGCTCAATTCAAAGACGTTTCATAAAATACCTTTAACTAATTCAAGTATTATAACAGAATGGTTACTGCATGCAAAATTTATTCAAGTGCTTCCCATATTCACAAAAAAAATTATCTAGGAGAATAAGTGTGCCCATGGCATGGTGCTGCACTGCAAATGCTAGCTTTTATACTGAGCACATAAAAACTAGCATATATTTGCAGTGCAGCACCATGACACTTATTTTCCTAGATAATAATATATATTTTTTTGCAAATGGGAAACACTTGGAAGATACTCTAAATTTTTGCGTGTGGTGACTGTTGTATTAGAATATTTGAATTTTAAGTTAGCTAGGTCTTTTTATGAAAAACATTATGTGTTGGTTGTCCTTTGGATACCATGACTACACAAAACACTTTAGGATCATACTGTAAACTGACCACTTATGAAAATCACCACTGTAATTTATTCTACAACTCGTGTCACAAAACCCCACTCAGTAAGCATAGTATTTTATTACTGCATGGTAATGGTGGTATTTGTACTACGCTGTACAAAAATGTCAGTATTATAACTGAATCCCTATACTTTTAGGGCTCCAGATACCCTGCTAATACTGACAGTCAGACATGCCAACTCTCACGCATTAGGCGTGAGTCTCACTCTTTGGCTAGCAATCTCCTCTGTTTTCACTCTTTCAGCTGAGTTCTCAAATCTGATCTGCTTCATAATTAGCCCTGTGCTTAAAATTGGACAACCTTGTACTTATTTATGTACCCTGCACTTGAGTCTAGTCCACATTTCTGGTAATGTTTCAGGTCTCACTCCTAAAATTGTTGAGAGGTTGGCATCCCTGCATACCATATAGTTACTACCCTCCTCCCCTGCTTAATCCATACTATTTATAGCATTACTCATGATCCATGCAGGAAGGTGTACTGATGCAGGTTGCTCCATTATGGCTCTGATTCCATTGTATTTCACAATAATTGGTGAGATTTCCTGCTAATAATGTGGTCCAGCGCCTAAGTAAAATAGCACCAACTTTTTGTGGGGTTACATTAGCACGTGTACTAAGTGTTTTTAGAAGTGAAGGCATGTAAAAAGTTGGAGTCCTATTTTGAACCTTGTTATAAAACTTTTACAGCTAGGCTTCCTTATAACGATTTGCATATCTTTGTGATACTCTTACACAGGTATCCTTAAAGTACAAGAACTCTATAACATGGATTACTGGTGACTTTAACTTACCAATTATAGATGGATCAAATAACACCATTTATGGCTATACATAATTGTTCACTCTCTTTATGCAATACATTTTTAGACTTTGTTACCAGTAATGCAAACAGCAATAATAATTTTAGACATATCATTTACTAACCATCCTTCCTTAGTGTCAAGCACCATGCAACATACTCTCTAGTATAAGTGATCACGAGGCTGTTTGTGTGTCCTCATCAATGACCATTAAGAACACACCAACCATTCCAACATTTATTGTATGGACCAAGACTGATTTCAATTAAATATTTTATTAGCATGACAACTTATTTTGCTAGATTTAGTCCAATTTTGTATATATAGCTACTAGATTGATACTACATTAAAATTATTATTTTAAAGATGATACAGCATCAATGCATTGCCCCGCAATATTGTGTTATCCACCACTTTAGGCCACTCCAAATAAATTCTCTGTTTCCCGTCCAAGCATATTTGCATGCGGGCGGGCGGGCGGTCCATTATTTCATTATAAGATTGGCAGCTTTTCAAGCCAGTATTTTCCTAGCACAACCCAAAAAGGCATGTTTCTTCCTTTTTAAATTGCAAAAATAACACAAACGTGAAGTTTGTACTGACTTGATAGCACTGCTGACTCATGACCATTACTGAGCCTGTCAGTATGCAAGATGTAAAGGTGTTTAATCCTTTTGCTCCCACACACTGTTCAGTGTCTTTACCCCAGTGTTACAGGCGTGCTGAGCTAGAGAAGAAGAGGAAATATGAAGAAAGGATCTGTGAGGTGGAGCATGGGACATTCTCTCCCTTAGTGTTTTCATGTACTGGAGGCATGGGACCCCTGGCCACAGTAGTGTACAAGAGAATAGCCACTCTGCTGTCAGAAAAAAATGGACAGTCTTACAGCATGACCCTGCACTGGTTAAGATGTAAACTGAGTTTTTCACTACTTTGTGCAGCCATCACTTGTTTGAGAGGTTCTAGATCTTCCTACCATCGCTTTAGCTTTAAAGAGTCTGCAGCTATTGACCTTGTTTGTGCAGAGGGTAGGATTAGCTCATTTGACTGACTTTATCTTTTGTTAAGTAATAGTTATAACTTCTCAATGTGAATTTTTAAATGTATATTGGAAGTCAGTATGCAAGAATAACCCGGAAATAATGGAAGAATACGGAATAATGGAATATTTAGAGCTGACTGTAATCAGATGCGGGTGGTGGATGGGAAACAGGGAATTTGTTTGGAGTGGCCTTAGCATGGACATTCAATGATGCTGCTCAGGGTTTAACTTGCATATTGACTGGGCAATATCAATCCTGTACAAGAATTATGGGACTCATTTAAAGCTCCAAGTACCTATCAAACCTGTTTTTCTGGCAAAAACAATCAATCCTGGGCAACCCCATTAGGCTGAAGGTCTACCGGTGCTTTGGTGGCAATTTCAGACTGAGTTTCCTAAAAATTCTACTGTATTGATTTGATAAACATTTTTGCTATTAGTGAACTTCAGGTTCTCAAGGAGGAACAGCGACATCTGGATGTGATCCAGTAGCTTCTAGCATATCGTCCATGTAAATTACTAGTTAAATAAGCATCTTTGTAAAACCTTTGGGGTGTGCATATATAAACCAAAGGGAAGACAGTTGAATTGAAAGTCTTCCTCCCCAACTTGCAATTGAAGAGCCAATCGAGGGGCTATACTATTGGGACTATAAAGAAGCAGGGGGGGGGGGGGGGGGGGGGGGGGCTGAAGCCCCCCTTCACTTTTAGGCTTTACTTGATCATATGACTTGATCAATATGCTGAGGATTGTAATGAAATTTTGTCTTAGCACAATTATATGATCGCTAATAATACAAATACTCATAAAACCACCTTATAAACATCTTTCCAATGTATTATCAGTGAATTTATGCTAAAGTTTATGCAACAAGGACCCGGATCAGTATTGGAGGTGTACAAGATCGAGATACTCTAATAGAACAGTCACCTAACTACTCCAATAGAACATTCAGTGTAACCATAAAAGTTGATTCTGTTATGCAAATCTTCCTATACCTATACATACAATGAAGTGCATTGGTCTGTTTAAAAGGTTTGATTCATCTACTTGTGTAGTAATTACTGCATGGTACTGGTATGCTTAATTCAGGTACACAATTTCCATTGAAAATGCTCTCAGATTCAATATCGTATCATTCAAACTCCAGTTTCAACATTATTTATTCTATCATGCACGCAATTGTACATCACACTGCTTGAAGGTTCTTAGTTTACTAATTTGTTAAGATGCCTTACTGTAGTTATACTGATAGTAAAGTGTCAGTAAACTTAAGTATATGGAACATAATTATTTTACTAAGTTTTAAACTCTCAGTAAGACATCAGTGAATGCGGGTTTACTGAAAAACTACTAAAATAACAAACAATTAACCTTTCCATATACTGGGGATATACCACTCTAGTAAACTAAGATACTTCAAGCAGTGTCATGTGTTTGGTTGTCTGAACCTACCCAAACCTTTCCATTAGCAAATGCTGCAGAGAGCCATACCAATAATCTAAAAGCAGTATATAAAATATCTACAGGCATAAATATGCATTTTATGTGGAAATGTCTCCAAATTGCAGTATTTTAGCATCTATTTTTCAAAATTTCTTGGGGGATTTCCCAGTCCCCCTAGTTCCCTTGCACACCTCCACCCAAGAGATTAGTACCTTGAGTTAGCCTTCCTTTTAGATCCACCCCTGTGAAGGCACACTTCAGTGGTCATCTAGTTGCTTCTCCTTAGGAGAGATTTCACTGTGTGTAGTCTCTCCATCTTGAAATAATCTGATTTTACAAATCTCTTTAGTTGATGACCCCATCTTTCTTTGGTACTATGAACATATTCAAGTAGAACCCCTCTCTTGGAACTGAAATTTGACAAATAGCCTGCTATTGTTGTATAGCGCTAGAGAGAGAGGTGCAGTATGGGTAGACCCAGGATGGTGTACTGAGTAGTAGAGCTGTGACCTGGACCACATGTACATAACCGATTATTGGCTCCCTATAACGATTGATTAACCGATTAATTGGCTTAATGATTATTTTTACATTTTCTATGTCGTTTTGTACATTAACAGTGTTTTCTTAATCAGATGTACTGTTTGACATAAGAGGCAAGGGGAAAGAGTGGCTTTATGATGTGTAATTCCTAGCAAACAAACAATAAACAGCCTCCTTGTTCACTTTATTCTCTTCATGACCAAAATTGTGTGGTCCAATTGTATAATTGGTTGTTGTATACATAGCCCGATTATCAATCACCCTCAACAATAACCGATTGATTAACCGATTATTGCATAACCGATTCACAGGCCTACTGAGTAGGCTTTGCTACTGGACAAATTGTCTGAATTGGCTTCTCTAAAGCCTTTTGTGTACCCTTCAGAACATTCAGTGGTGTGAGCTCTGACACCTGTTGATTGTCTAAATTCTGGAATCAAGATGTGTTCTATGGCACCTTTGGGGTCACTGTTAGGTGTGTTGACACCCTGGTTACCCTGGTGGTAGACCCTGCTGTTCTAGGTGTCCTTTGAACATTCATACTTTCAAATGACATACAATTATATATGGTTTTCCAGTCCTGCTTGAATTTTTAAAATTATTTTTACTTCTGTCCCACCTCCCCATGACTGTGAGGGGTGGCTCTTCTGAAAAGACTGCTGTTGTCCACATGAAGAGGACGAGGATTGTTTAAAGTTACTTACCACCTTCATGCAGTCTTTCAGTTTGTGCTGAAAGGAAGGACCAAACAGAATTGAAGCAACATCCTTGAATGTGTCTTCATCATCAACAAGGAAGGGTAGTCTGCTCTCTGTTCAGACACATCAATACTTTTGGCATCACTCAGTGGAGAAGTGCATGGAGTGACTGATTTCCAATCAGTTTAAGAGCTTGCTTGGCAGACACCTAATTGGCCTGGGCTTTGCCAACAAACAATAAAATAATAGCTAGTGATATTACTAGGGTACACTGTTTTAGAAAGGAAGCATCTAAAAGTTGGCTAGGGAGTATTTGAGATAATAGAGCAGTCAGTGATCTTTCTGGTGAGAAATCCCCTTTTAACTCCTCAGTCCAAAATAGTGATTGTCATGGTAATCACTAAACTTTTTTATGGTATCTCAGTTGATATACACAATTACCCAAAGTTCCATTCCTACGAACATAGATATACTAGCTCCAGGTGGTGTGTGTGTGTTTGTGTGTGTGTGTGTGCGTGCGTGCGTGCGTGCATGTGAATAAACTTTACTGGCCAGGAGTTTGAAAATTTTGGCCAGCTACACATGACAGCATGTAAGATAGACACTGGGATGGCAATGTACATGCTCTACTGATTCATCATTGCTACTGAGTGCAAGATGAGCTTCCAGAGGACAGGATGATCTATGAATGGACTGGGAACATTAGTGACATGTCTTGTTTCTGTGTCATCCTTGCATTGGGCATCACAGTGCGGTTAAAAAGGTTTTAATCAGAAATGGAAGATATGTTCCTCTACTTCCTCATGATTCTAAAATTGTGTAGTGAGCATGGTTATGATAACCTTTGTAAAGATCAAGATACTCTAATAGAGCAGTCAGATATATTCTAATAGAACATTCATAACGAAAAATTAATTAATTTAAATGGGTGTTTAATGGATGCTATGATATAAATGTATGACTACACCTGGAAATTTAAAGTTCATTTGGATATACATATGTATTTGGATCACTACAATGTCTAACTAGCCATAAACCATAAATAAAAGACTTCAGGGAACCAAGCATATATTGAAAATATGCTATACTAAGACCATGAGTCTATCTAGTTAATTTTGAAGTACTTTGATGTTCAAAGTTTGTCAGTGGCTGGGAGCTGTGCCCCCAGACCCCTGCACCCATAATTCATTACCATATCTGGAAACCACCTTTGAAAAATCCTTGTGCTTGGCACCATATTTCATGCAATTCCAGAGCGTTGGGCTGCTACTTATCTATGCACTTGTTAGCATAGCATAATACAGTAGCGCCACTATAATATTATAGTACAGTAGTAGAGATCTTGAAGGTTCAGGCTTTCTTGCCCAAAAATATTAATCCTACTTTGCTAATTCACAACAGACACTTCCTTTTTTTACCAACCACAGCACATGCAATGTATGCATCATGGACATTCCTTTGTGTTCCATTTCCATCTCCACTATCGCTTAGGTGTTGATTGCCGTAACACATCATGACTTTAGTGTTGAGAATCGTACTAAATTGATTGCAGAGTCACTTTCTGATGCTGTTCTGCATCTGTAGCTCTATTATTATTATTATGATGTGAAAGTGTCACTTTGCTTATCTGTTAATGTGACTGAATTTTGGAAAATCACCCACATGGGCACATTTGATACCTAAAATATTTAATGATCAAATCACAATCTTTATAGTGCAAATCTACTTGTTGATTATTTTAAGCCATTCTCAATACCTTAAATTACAAGAAAATTCTTGAAATATTTTGCCCTGCTCTTATTAGCAGCCTACTAAACGTGAAAATTATTTTACGCGCACCCATATGGGTGATTTTCCAAAATTCAGTCACAAATAGCAAGGCACATGCTTGGTCACGAAATCAATTTCTATGGTATCTTCCTTTCCTTTGTTGCAGCACACACTGTAATAAATTATGTCATTGTAAAACAAGTAAACAAACAACTATAAGGTTATACTTGTATCACTGGTAATTATGTGATAACTACTCCACAAGGGTGACTCTTACCTTGATAGATACTTTGACTGGTTGATATAAACTTTCCTTGAGTACCATTACTCAGTGTGTGCCATAGCAGCTGATTAACAAGTGTCCATCTGGTGTATGGTATATTCCAACTGGATTTTGTAACTGGTATAGGGGACATTATAGTGAAATCACAATCAAATACTTCAAGGAGAATTGTCCTTGTGTACTAAATATTTGGACTCTATGGTTGTAATCAGTGATGAACAACTACTATTGTTCATTGTTAGATCAATAGGATAATGGAAGTTATCAGGTTCTGTGCCTTAAGCTTGTTGTCCAAAGCAGTACAAGAATTGATAATTTTTAATCACCTGGATTCTGTGGTTGCTAAAGTCACACATGAAGAGCAACTGTGACTGTGTCAACAGCAGACCATAAGGAGACCTGAACTGGCCATCAGCAGTAACTTCACTGCCACAGAAATTCCGTTTAGTGTAAAATTTCAAAATTTAGCAGAATTTTCTACTGATTAATTGACTGATTGACTGTCTGACAAGTGCAAGCTTTTTCAGTAATTGATAATAATGGAGCATGTGCTAATACAAAACAATAAGCCTGGTACAATTCTTTATTCTACGCGGGCTCACCAATTATAATAATGATACAATAGCAAGCAAGTACAAGTAGAATTATTTAGTTTGATTAGGGATCAAGGAAAAAAATGTAGTGAAACAATACACCTAAAGATATACTAGTGGACATTTACTTCCTAATTTAGTCACGAGTATAGACTGAAATAGAAATTAAATGTCCACCAGTATGCTGTGTATAGTGATCTCCCTTGTTTCATTACTTTTATTTCTATGATCCCTAATCAAACTTGAAATTCTTAATTTTTACCTGTACTTGTAGCATACATAACAATACAGTAGATTATACATTATAATATAAATGAAACGTACATAATATGCATAGACTATATATGTTAACTACAACTATATGCATTTATATTAGCACACATGCATGTATACTGTACTTATTAAATATGGTTCATGTCAGTGTCCATTAACTGTATAATGGATGCATTGGTAAACACCCAAATTTTAACCACGTTTCATTATGTTGATTAAAATAACACATCTTTCACATATCTTAGCAAAAGTGCCAATGGCATAGAGGTAGCCTGGATTGAGTACTGTAGCTACTAAATATGATACATTTACAGATAGTATACTTGCTGATACCAAAATGATTAGAATTCTTATTATGTCTTTCATGTATTTGTGGCTGTTTGTGGTCTCTGTATAGCCATTATTTCTTAAAAGGACAAGTAGTAAAAGTCCGATACAGATGAACACCACTATTTCAGCAATAAGTAAAAACATTGACAAAGTTACACTAATGTACAGCATGAATGGTGTCACTTTAGAGATAGTTTCTATTGCAATACAATAGCCATCATAAGTCAAGTAATTTGCATCCTGAAATACCACAGCCACTCTGCTACTGTTGATAACTACGACTACACAAACTGCTACAGTTACTGATCTCCAGAAAAACTTCCTAATAGATCCCTTTGACAGTAGTGGACTAAGCCTATAACATCGGTAAAATGTGTAGAGTATTGCAAGAAACAATTCAAATTCAATGACCATTGCACAGTGGCCAAGACTTATAGCCAGAAAAAGAGTGGTGATGCAAAGAGCATTGGGAACCTTTAAGATGTATCTCATGAAAGAATGAATAGTTGTTAGAGCATTAAACAATATCCATACAACAGTTGCTGCCAAGAGTAAACGAAATGGAAGTGACGAGCACATCTTTTGCTTAATAATAGCAATTAATATTGAAATGTGGATGATGAATGCAACTATACTGAGAACAGAATTCAGTATGTGTAATAGTGTGCTTGTTTTAGGTTCAATTCTTTGTCTGCACAATTTATCATTGACCTCAAGTAGCTGCAGTGTAGTGGTTGTACAGCCCAGATGATATTGATCATTATGATATGCAATATTCAATTCATCTCCAGTCTTTATCATCTTCACTATACAGTTATCAACATGACAATATTGTGTAGCATCAATTATCACAACAGTACTGATATTGAGGTCATCATAAGGAATTGTACAGTTGATAAGATCCAGTGGACATCCATTAGCTGCAAGGAGTACTCCAAGCAATAAACTTGTAGTCAGCAACATTTTGAGGGTGTGAATGTGTAGTGAGTGATGCTGCTATTTATATGGGTTTGCTGTTGACATGTTACATAATAATGAAATTAGTTGAGTTAGTATATAGTTACTTGAATATTCTTGGGTGCACAGGCGCAAAACCATATTAGACTAGAATTGGTAATTGAGCAAATAAACATTATAACATTGTTTGGTTTTGCTGACCACGCATATATTATATGCTATTAAAGCCTATTATTCATAATGACTAATTGTACTATTTCATAATACAGCAGGGACTTAAGGAAACAGTATTTTATGTAACCATGACAATATAACTATTTTTGCAAATTGAACAGCACTGTAAATTATGGTATGCTCCCCGCGGCCACTTAGTATGCGTACTTCACAGTATGATGTGGATACTATTGAAATAATCTATATACATCATAGTTATGAGAAACAGTGCATGTACCCCAAGATGACCATAAACTAATAAGCTTATATATATCTATGCAACCGTATACTCATTCAGGTCACAAACATTTTATTTATTAGCATAATAGATTCACTACATAACTAATTATATTACTATTACGTGTTATACACGTAGTATAGGAAATTAGATATTAATGATTATATATTCTTCTTGGAATTCAGTCTATATACGCTGGCGTAATGACAATATGTAAACTGATCACTACTAATCAAGCTACATGTACACATCTGGTGTAGTAGTGTAGTTTACATATTTATAAAACATGAATTTGTATCATGATCACAAGTTGCTATCAGACCTTCAGTGCTGGTCACTGTAAAAGTGCTAACAATACTAATAATATTGCTACATATGTATGTATAGCTAACTGTGCATCGAAACATTTAAAGCACATGTACGTATCATGTTTTAGTTAAGTTGAGTCCTATACTTTGCAAAATGACTTTAACTTTGAAAGCTCAAACAATAAATCTCATTGATTCTAAAGTTTTGAACATTTCTGTTTTACAACTAGGTGTATGTAAAATGTTTCAATCACTACATTTTTCTTATAATAACTGATCATGAGCTTTGTAGCGTTCTATCATGTTCCATCATTGTGTGCACAGTGAATCAGTGATGCTTCATCAATGATAGACAAACATCAGTCCATTAAAACTTCTGACTCACAGGGGTGGCGGAGAAGGGGGGCTGCAGCCCCTGTGAAAAAAATTATGAAGGAGCTTAGCCCCCCTGAAATTATCTATAGCTGTGATAGAGAACCTAGCTTAATAGCATCATTCGAGATACTCTAATAGAGCAGTCACAGCATTCTTTAAGGAGCAGTGTAGCAAGCTACATATTTAGTTATAAATAAGGAGATATAGTGTAGTTGGTAGAGGGCAGCTATAGCTAGCAGGTAATGACCTTTTGTTTGGTCTTTGACTTACAACTAGGCCATGGCATCACCGAGCTAGACTCCCAGCCCCCCTAAATATAGATTCTTACCCAGATCTTCTAAAAACAGTAGCTGTTACACTTGAAGTATAAGGATAAAGAACTGCACCACCAACGGCACCAAGCCGTAAACAACCTGCTGTAGCCATCTTGACAACTCATCAATTTTATTTTTATTTTTATTAGTTTAACCAAAAGGTAAGGTGAATACAAAAGGCAAATATGCCTATATGAGTAACACCTACAAAAACAATACAATACAAAACCAAACCAAACAACTAAGGATACATTACAAAGACAATTACAGTACATTGAAATAAAAGCCTACATTAAAAACATACATGACTTAATCAGAAACAAAAAGAAAATTGTATAACATTCGCCTAAAAGTAGTGCGGCGTGTAGTTGACAGAATGTCAAATGGGATGGAGTTCCACCAAAAAACACTGTTCACAAAAAAGGAGTAACGGTAAGAGTTTATGGAGGACTGCTTGCATAGAATAGACAATGAGTGTGATCTGGTAGAGGCAGCAGAAGAAAAAGTGAAGTAATCGCTAAACTTTAGAGATATATGATGGTGAAGAATATCATAGATAATTGTCAATGACAGATGTTTACGTCGGGTGGAAAGAGATGGCCATGATAGCTCTGTACAGCATTCCTCAGATGATTTGGAGTAATCCTCAAATCAAAATGCGGAGTAATCCAGACAAGCAGAGTAATCCTCAGACCAAAATGCGGAGTAATCCAGACAAGCCTTTGTGGGAGCATGTATTAAATGTTTGCGGTAACTAATTGTCTGGTAGAGGCAGGTATCTGGTAGAGATGTACTTTTTAACAGCAACTCTGTTTTTCAAATATTAGAACACACTAGCTATATGTCAGTAATGTCACATCAGTATAACACTGTAGTTTGACTTTCACCAAATATAGAAATTTGTATACACAGTGAATGTAGAATTAGTGTCGGCTCTTTAAGGTAGCTACAGGTAAATTGGATATTACTACAATTATCAGCTAACACGCCAGTCACAACTAGCTATGACCACTTCATTATAGTATCGTGATACAGTATCGTATCGAACAGTTTATTGATGGTGATACGCGATACACAAAATTCACTGTATCGCAGAACACTAATTAGTGGTAAACTGTTGGGTATACGGTAAATGTAGGAATTCATTATTAGATGCTGTCATATGCCTGAGTTTGTATCCTGCTGATCTTGTGGGTCCAGAGACAAATTCTACAAAGTTTAATATGTTGAACTTTTCAGATGGGAATTTTACTGACTTTATAAAAAACATGATGTCAGCTAGATCGTAAATATACATGTCATTGAGTGGAAGAAGTTTCAGTCTCAAAAGCCTTTCTTTGTAGTTACTGGTGTAGTCGTTAAGAATATATTTGGTTGCCCTCCTTTGCACTCTTTCTAATAGCTCAATATCAGATAGTAAAATAATAGGGCTTCCACAAGCAAGAACAATACATAAAGCTTTGCAAGTCTACACTATTTAATAGCCAGTTAGTAACTCTGACAGAGCAGTAAACATTTAACATTTATTTAGGCATAATAATAAAATAAAGCGTCCAAACAATTTTTTTTCAATAGCTATTAACTTAAAAAAATTGTTCCAAAACCAAGTTGTATTATCCACTCAGATTGAAAGTACAAATTTGCTAGTATAACACAGAGGCTGAGACAAAAAAAATTAACCATAATCACGTCAGCATAACAGGTTAAATTTTTGAGCATGCACTGCAGCATCCGTAAAAGCATAATAGGTTGGTGCCTAGCAGCAAGCATTATGTCATAAGAGCCTCCACCATAATTAATTACAACTGATACACACAAGAGATCATGCAGTACATGTAACAAAATCCGTCTGTAGAAGTATAGCTACGTATATTACTTCCAAACAACTACAGCTACAGTATAACATAATAAAGTAATACAATAATGAGCTACACTCTTATACATGCTTCATTGTTTGTCTTATAGTTAAATATCACATCATCAGTTAATTGTTTGTGGTGACATACCAACACAGCTAAGATCCCATGTATTTGCAATTGCACATGGCACAAAAGTTGAATGTGGAAAACTTTTGTCAAATGTGCATAATATTTTATTATAGCTTTATTTTTAAATAACTTGTTGGAATGTCTGAATGTCCCAACATGCAAAAATCATTAGCTAAACTGAATGATTAATTTTGTAACTTTGATTCCCAGTATCTGTCTGTCCAGCAATTAAATGACAAACTTAATAAGAATATATTTTTGTGATCTTTTATTTACTCGCAATGTCGTTCTTTCTTGTTTGACTAAATACTAAACCACACACGTACAAAGTTATACAAATATTATTATGTAGTACAGAGCGTATTATTATTGCGTATTATTATGTAGTACTGTATATATACTGGATACAAGACACAAACTTGTTACTCTACATCAGGCTCCAGCTAATGTAGCTACTAAATAGTTTGCAGATGTTTAACACAGACAGATGAATTCATGGTGTGTTGTTATACAAGTACATATATATTCAGTGTAATAAGATGTGCTCTATTATGTTGTAGTGGAAGTTGAATGGACAATATCATTCTTCCCATTACTGATCTGGTGAGCTTTAGCTATACAGAGTATCACCTTTGGTAATGGTAACAGTAACCGTTTTCAAATTTCAAATAAAGATATTTGGGCATTCGGTACGTACATATAATACCGTACACTCTATATGTACTACCTTCTTACACAGACACAGACACACATGCATGTGCAGCCACTCATACATGTAGTCCCACACTATGCGTATACACTGTGGTAAATTAAAGCTTATGTTTTAATTAACTGCATGCTTATGTGTATTCATCAAGTTTCAGTTATCATTCCTTGCACTCTCATCAGGTATCAGTGATCAAGTCTAGAGTAGCTGATGAGCTAGGGATGCCAAATGGTAACAGAAACTACAAGCTGGGGTTAGCGTGAAGTGATATGTCTACACAATATTGATAAGAATACAATGCTCTAACTAAACAGTAAGTTAACCAATAAAACTACTTATAAGATTTACTAATCTGAGGTTCTGAGCTTTAATTTCAGCAGAGTTTTACCTTACATAATGCAATCTTCAACTATGGAATAGGATCAATTCTCAGTTGACCAAATTTTAATGACTGTTTTATTAGAGTACTTTGTCAACAAGTGCATGCTTATTTAGGGTAACAGACCTTTGTTTAGAAATAAAGAATGATTTACTTTGCATATATAGCTAAGAATTTGTGATTGAATTGGTACACAAGTGTTCCTATACTATATAGTGGTTGTCCCATGTTTCTCAGAGAAATAATATTTTATAGTTTTAATTAGAGGTGGCACACATCCTCTTCAGAGTGCTGGACTGCTGTACTACTGTGTAGTAGGTTTGCGTTTTCCTGTACAAAGTATCATCTATAAACCAACCTATTTTTCTGCCTGACACATCCAACCACAGTACATACAATGCGTGAATCATGGACTTACCTTGCAATTGCTCCATTTCTTTCTTCACTATCGCGTAACACATCATGGCTGATATCAGATATCACAAGAATTGTCCTGCAGTAGTTGAATTGATTGAAGTGGTGCTGCTCGTACTGTTATTTGCCTGTATAATGGGCTGGGTGCATGGAACATAGCTGAAAATGAAGTGGAATGGCCACTTGGCTTATCAGTAATTCATAGTCACAACAAGGCACACACTTGACCACTGAATTAATTATAATGTGTCTGGCACCTTTCTTTTGTTGTGGCATGCACTGGTTCACCAGTAATGAATTTGTCTTGTGTTTTCTGAGGATCTACATATATAAATTATTTCAATATCCTTTTTCATGAACATATTATATAAAACAATTTTTTTGTCAAATCTGAGTATCTGTTATGCAACTATCAATAAATTTCTCCCCAGATAACTACAGATGTCATGCATTACGTACTAGCTAGTTGTAAAACAATTATGATGATGGTCATTTTAAAAGTTAGATTGAAATAGCAACCTGCACCACAGAACAGTGGTAGTAGATCCAATCCTGTGTGTTATATATTCTTACACAATTAACTATAACATTATACACTTTATTCTCTTTGACAAGCCACTATTATACATTTTCTAAAATCCAATAACAATAACAAGAAACAGTGTATAGTTCAGTTTTTTAATTAAATTTGCTTCCAACTGAACTCACTGATTCATCTTGTAGTTACCCACATTAATTTTGATTTAAAAATAGTTTCTATAGATTCAATCTTGTGATAGCCATTTTCCAAAAATTTCCAGGGGAGTATATATGCCACCACAGAGCCACCTAGCTGGAGAATTCTATACATGCTGAGTGCACGTACTGGTGAGTCTACTTGCCCTCTCCACTCACACTTACCCTCTCTACTGTTTGGACAGCTAGTGTAGTTTGAGCCTGCATGAGACTGTAAATGTGACCGGATTTGCGAAAAGCTATACTTCAGAACACTAAAATTGATCATGTACTAGCTGATACCCATATGTTTTCACTACTAGTTCAAGATGTTAGTTGAATTTAGTTACTGGCTGTGGTCTTTAGTTATATTGACAAACTGTAGAATAATGTTATCACATAAAAAGTGACATTTTTTACTCAAAATTACTACCAAACTCAATCTTAGTAGGCCAAATTGCAAAATTTTCCTGTGGTGGTATGCCCCCAGGCCCCCTAGATGGAGCATGCTCCGCACACTAGTTGTATCAACTTTCTTGCCACATATAATATAAATGTCTATGTTAGCACACCCCTTTCTGAAATCCTAGATCCACCCCTGCTAGAAATATGTGTTCCAACTACAATGCTCTGCACTTGCCACTTAGAAAAGAATTTTAAGCCAGCTGCAGAAAATTAATCTTATCATTTCTGGACGATATCTATATTTTATATTATACCGGTTTTGGAAACTTATACAAAGTAAAATTTAATGTGACATCCATGGCATCCTCTAAACCTTGCCACAATTGGCTAATTTCTTACTCTGCTTATATAGCACTACGGGCACATGGGTAGTGATGGATTTACTGTTGTATGAAGGGTTAGGAAAACTGCTGTAGCATCTGGTAGGGTTAAGGAATTGTAGTTAGGATATTAGGGCTTATCAAGACACACGATAGTGTGTCGTGCGGCCCAAGAAGCCGGCGCGCCACACCGTGAGTATATTGACAGGAAGAAAGAAAACGTCATTTTCACACTTTTGTATCTCGTGATAGCTTATCCGATTGAAACCAAATTTGCTGCAGAGTTGCCCCCCAGCTAGGGGAGTCTACATTCCAAATTTGAAGGAAATCACTCAAGCCATTTCCGAGATATGAGCGGCCAAAGTTTCGTTTTTTTTTCTTCGTCTTTTCGCACACTTGCAAAAATTGCTATAAAACGCAAACGCGTGCTCCGATCGCCTTGAAATTTGGCACACAGAAAGGGAGTCCAAAGGCGCATCCTAGCATCAAATTTGGTGCAAATTCGATGAATGGTTCAGGAGTTATGACCGATTATTCGCGTAAAACAAGATCGATTTGTTGTCACGCCTACAGGGTAAACCGCTTCATGGAATGAGCTGAAAATTGCTATGTAGATGGAGTAACCATCGTAGGAGTGCCTTTTGGTGGTTTGAAAGAAATCGAGATTAAGACCACGGAGATATGACACAAAACCCAACCTGTGTCACAATTACACGATCGATTTTTAGTAATAAAAAAGTATTAGTTTTTACGCCTACTAGGCAAACCGCTAAGAGCAATGAGCTGAAAATCGGTGTATAGCTGGAATAATCTTCATAGAAAGTCCTTGCAGTAGTATAGAAGAATTGGATTACAAACCACTGAGTTACGCTGAGTTATGATTCGAAAGCCAACTCTGTGTAGCAAATGTGAGATACTCTAATAGAACAGTCACCCTAATAGAGCATTCAGCTAATTTATTTACTCCATTATAGAATTCTATTACATTACAAGTTATTCTGTAGGGACTTCAGCTGCAAACAGTTAATCTTATAGACAGTTCAGCAAGAAGCAAGTCACCCTGTAGATAATTAAGCTACAATTATATCACTGTAGAGATTCAGAACATTACAAGTCACACTGAAGAGAGTTCAGCTATAAACAAGTCATGCACCCTGTAGAGAGTTCACCTACAATTAAATCACTCTCTAGAGAATTCAGCTACACACAAATCACTGCATGTGCAGAGAGTTCAGCTACAAACAAATTATCCTGTAGAGAGATCAGCTACAAACAAAACACTTTGCAGAGAGTTCAGCTACAAACAAATCAATCTTTAGAGTGGTCAGCAACAAACAAATCAACTTGTAGAGAGATCAGATAGAAACAAATCAACCTGCAGAGAGATCAGCTACAAACAAATCAGCTTGTAGAGAGATCAGTTACACACAAATCAACCTGTAGAGAGATAAGCTAGAAACAAATCAACCTGCAGAGAGATCAGCTACAAACATATCACCTTATAGACAGTTCAGCTACAAACAAATTACCCTGTAGAGAGATCGACTACAAACAAATCAACTTGCAGAGAGATCAGCTACACACAAATCAACTTGTAGAGAGATCAGCTAGAAACAAATCACCCTGTAGAGAGTTCAGCTACAAACAAATCAATGTGCAGAGAGATCAACTACAAACAAATCACCCTGTAGAGAGATCATCTAGGAACTAGACACAATGTAAGGAGTTCAGCTACAAGCAATACACCCTGTTGAGATTTCAGCTAGAAACAAATCAACGTGTAGAGCGAACAGCTGGAAACAAATCACCCTGAAGAGAGATCGGCTACAAACAAATCAGACTGTAGAGAGATCAGCTAGAAACAAATCACCCTGTAGAGACTTCAGCTAAAACAAATCAACCTGCAGAGAGATCAGCTACAAACAAATCACCTTATAGACAGTTCAGCTACAAACAGATTACCCTGTAGAGAGATCGACTACAAACAAATCAACTTGCAGAGAGATCAGCTACAAAAAATCACCCTGTAGAGAGATCAGCTAGAAACAAATCACCCTGTAGAGACTTCAGCTACAAATAAATCAACCTGCAGAGAGATCAGCTACAAACAAATCACCCTGTAGAGAGATCAGCTAGAGACTAGACACAATGTAAGGAGTTCAGCTACAAGCAAATCACCCTTTAGAGAGTTCAGCTACAAACAAATCAACCTGCAGAGAGATCAAATCACCTTATAGAGAGTTCAGCTACAAACAAATTGCCCTGTAGAGAGATCAGTTACAAACAAATCAACCTGCAGAGAGATCAGCTACACACAAATCAACTTGTAGAGAGATCAGCTACAAACAAATCACACTGTGGAGATCAGCTAGAAACTAGACACAATGTAAGGAGTTCAGCTACAAGCAAATCACCCTGTAGAGAGATCAGGTAGAAACTAGACACCATGTAAAGAGTTCAACTATAGAAGAGGTCACCTTATAGAGAGTTCAGCTACAAAGAAACCATCATGTAGAGAGTTCAGCTGCAAACAAATTACTCTGTATAGAGTTCAGCTAGAAAAAGTCACCTTGTAGAGAGTTCAGCTACAAAGAAACTGCCATGTAGAGAGTTCAGCCTCAAACAAATTACCGTGTAGAGAATTCAACAACAAACAAATCGCCCTGTAGAGGGATCAGCTAGAAGAAGTTACCTTGTAGAGAGTTCAGTTACAAAGAAACCATCATGTAGAGAGTTCAGCTACAAAGAAAGCACCATGTAGAGAGTTTAGCTGCAAACAAATCACCTGTAGAGAGTTCAGCTAGAAACAAATCACCCTGTAGAGAAATCAGCTAGAAGAGGTCACCTTGTAGAGAGTTGAGCTACAAAGAAACCGTTATGTAGAGAGTTCAGCTACAAAGAAAACACCATGTAGAGAGTTTAGCTACAAACAAATCACCTATAGAGAGTTCAGCTAGAAGAAGTCACCTTGTAGAGAGTTCAGCTACAAAGAAACCGTCATGAAGAGAGTTCAGCTACAAAGAAAGCACCATGTAGAGAGTTTAGCTGCAAACAAATCACCTGTAGAGAGTTCAGCTAGAAACAAATCACCCTGTAGAGAGATCAGCTAGAAGAGGTCACCTTGTAGAGAGTTCAGCTACAAAGAAACCATCATGTGGAGAGTTCAGCTACAAACAAATCACCCTGTAGAGAGTTCAGCTAGAAGAAGTCACCCTGTAGAGAGTTCAGCTACAAAGAAACCATCATGTAGAGAGTTCAGCTACAAAGAAACCACCATGGATGTAGAAAGTTTAGCTGCAAACAAATTACCTGTAGAGAGTTCAGCTAGAAACAAATCACCCTGTAAAGAAATCAGCTAGAAGAATTTATCTTGTAGAGAGTTCAGCTACAAAGAAACCATCCTGTATATAGTTCAGCTATATTTTAAGTCACCCAGTAGAGAGATCAGCTGCTAAAAAATATACTGTGGGGAATAATGGGCATGTAATAAATATATGTATATAATTTGTATAATTACTAATAAAATCAAAAATAATTGAAGTATTAAAAATCTTCTATAAGTTCTTTTCTTCTTCCTGTGGTAAATAAAAAAACACATGGGTTAAAAAAGCCCCAAAGCCAGCCATAGGCTGGCTTTGCAGTATACAAATTCAAAAAGAAGTGATATCTAATCAAAAACAGCTAAGCTGTAAAAAAAGGTGCGGCCCCCAAAAAGGCCATGGTGAAAAAAGATGTGAAATCCAAGGTGGCGGCCAAGAAATGGCTGTGATGGTAGGTTAATGGAAAAAATTTTAATAACGACAATTCAGGTGAATTTTGTGCCACTTGGTTTTGGGATCAAATTCACCTGAATTGTCGTTATTAAAATTTTTACCATTAACCTACCATCACAGCCATTTCTTGGCCGCCACCTTGGATTTCACATCTTTTTTCACCATGGCCTTTTTGGGGGCCGCACCTTTTTTCACAGCTTGGCTGTTTTTGATTAGATATATATATGTATGCATCTAGGATGAGATAGCTATTCACTTTCAATTTTCTGGTGAATGAGTATTGGCTATATACATTTCTTTTACTGCAATAACATCAATATCAATTGTAACTATGGCAATAAATCCTGCATGCACATATATAGGTACTAGCCAGTGTAACATAAAGTTGATCCTTTTGTATCATTACTTCTTTTGTTAGTAAGTAAATGATATACAGTAAAATGATATACACAGTGAAATAGCAAATACAAAATAGTATAAAACACAGTAAAATGATAAGAAAAATCAATCCATTTAAAAGTAAGTTATATACAGTTATAATTGTAAAGATACAATAATAAGTTTAGCTAAACATAAGTGTTCAGTAATGTAAACTGTTTAGTAATATTTAATTTCTTAAATTTTGTGCTTAACTGAAGTGCATGACAAACCATCTTTGCTCCCTCGCAAGTAATCATATTATTTGATAGGTCAAGTTCTTTTAGTGTGACATTGTCCTTTAAATGGTCTCCAATAGCTATGGCTCCATTATTGGATATGTTATTGAATGAAATATCAAGTGTTTGCAATACTTTATTTATTTTTAAAGATTCTGCAAGTTTTTTAGCCCCCTCATCAGTAATATCATTGCGAGACAAGTTGAGTTCTTGTAGTGTGCAATTACTTTTCAAACAATCGCTAATAGATATAACTCCATCATCACAAATTGAATCAAATGAAAGATCAAGTTTTGTTACTTTATTACTCAACATAGCTGAAACAATGATTGCTCCTGCATCACCAATCCGCTGTCCAGCCATGTTCCATAGCATTTCATCTCTATTCAGACTTAAACCAAGTCTCTTCCATGGATATTTTGAAGTCATTGGCAATAACACTATGAGCTCCAATAATGTGCTGTTGTATTTGAGACCATCGCTGATAGCTACAACATCAGACATTTGACTGCATGAAACCTTAAGTTTCTGTACTGTTGTATTATTATGTAAACCAAATGCTACTATTACTGCTGCATTATCATTAATTATTGTATTAGCTATTTCCACCACTCTAGGTAAATATTCATGATGACCATCATGCAATATGTTGACATCTACCACTCTGTCATTGTAGGTCTTTCTTGTATGAAGCAACACATTATTGTCATTTATTTCACCTTTTATTTTCTTCCACGATACGTTCACCTTACTTAAAGTTGTGTTGCAACTCAAAATTGCTTTTATTGACTCAATTCCAGCTCTTCCAATATTATACAATGTTAGTGATGCAAGTATCACATTTGCTTCTAGACTATCTATTATCTCCCTAACATGGTCTTCCATTCCAAATTCTCCACAAACTGTTAAACTACTAAGTACACAACTATGTCGAATGATAGCACAATACGCACCCCATGGGGATGATTCATTTCCACTAAGGTCAACATACTCCAGTGCCGATGTATTTATTGCAGATTCTACGAAGCTATTCATTCCGCTACTAGTCATCATATTAAGTGATAAATCAAGTTGTATCAGGGTGTGATTTTCTTGAAAACAGTTAGCAATAGCTGCAGCTCCTTCGTAAGATATACTATTTCTTGAAAGATCAAGCCTTTCTACTATTACATTATTATGTAAAGCAAAAGCTATTATTGAAACTATGTCATCATTGATTCTCTTTTTAGACAAATTGATTTTGTTGGACATGGGTTCACAATATTCATCATAAAGTACATTAATATCCATCAATTTGTGATTGTTACTTGTCATTGCACTGGTGTCAAGTTTCGTATGCATAAAAATGTGAGTTTTGTCTTTTGTGTCTTCCCTCTTAAGTTTCTTCCATGATATATTCACCTCTTGTAAAGTGGTGTTGTTAACTATAACTTCTTTAATTGAATTAACACCACTCCTTCCAATATTACACAAGGTCAGTGATGTAAGTTTTGCATTTTTTCCTAGACTTTCAATTATATCATTAATATATTCTTCTATTCCATCATCTCCACAGAGCATTAAATTATGAGCACAACAATGTCTAATGACAATACAATACACACTCCATGGAGACGAGTTATTTCCACTGAGGTCAACATATTCTAGTGTTGATGCATTCTCTTCATTTTTTTTTAGGTGCTCTGATAAACTATTCATTCCATTGTTTCCAAGGTTGCAGTTTTTCAATTCTAAGATCCTCCAGTTCAGTGTGGTAGAAACGGACATAAAAAAGACTAATGATGAAATATGGTGTGGAAGCAAGGCTATACCGGTGAGCTTGATGTTTCCATCACTAAAAATGGTAGATATAGCATGAGGTATTCCATCACTCTTAGCTTCCATGTAGCACTGAAACAAATGTAAACATTTTCTTTTGTCATTTTGAATAGCATGAGATAGCTCTACATATCTGCTATGGTAGCTAAGAACATCATTGCCAGGAATTATAGTACCCCCGGTATCATGTTTAGATATAAAAGAAGTAAATACATTTGATCGTATTCCAACTATTCCGACAAACATCATCCACATAAAGTTAAACCGACCATCCCAAAAAGTCCTCTTCATAAGTGATGACTGCTGGTCACAAGGTAGGGTAGAAACGTGGAAAGCAGCAAGATACTCTTGCATTGTAAAGTGAAGAAAGTTAACAGAAGTAGTCCTTCCAACTCCTCCTTTAACATAATGTGATACAGCTTGTAATAAACCGAGCCCATTAATAGTTCCAGGGAATTTATCAATTTTAGGGCACAGCTTTTTAATTTCATTATAAGAAAACACTAACTGATTATTTTGCAATCCCACAAAAGCTAATTTGGACAATTTTTCAACAAATTTATAGATATTTTCAGGTAAGTCTTTTAATTTTGTCATTACGAGTTTATCAGAAGAAGTTACTTTATTCAGATGCCTATATATAGTGTGTGTAACAAAGAATTCATTCATTTCAGTTAGTGTTTCAGGAAGGCTTTCCTCCTTAAAAAGGAACAGAAGAATGGTTAGATGAAGTGGAATAAAACAGAGATCATTGATAATAGGATGCTGTTTCAAGTACTTGTCCAGTTCTTGCTTTTTGTCTGGTGTATCTTTGAGGTATAGTGAAATGTATTTATCTCGTTCTTCTTTAGCAAATCCAAGTATTTCAATTCTCCTGTCAACTTGATTATGCAGCAATAATGTAGCCTTTGGTCGTGAAGTTACCACTACTATAGACTGCCGAAACCTCTTTCCTACATCCGTTCCTTTAATGATGCTAGTTACAAATGAGTCTCTCTGTAGTTCATCAGGCAATTCATCAAAACCATCAAATATAAAAACTACATTTTCTCCTCTAGATTTCTCAACGTACTCTTCTAATTCTTGGGATACTTCTTTGATTGTAAAAATCTTTAAGAAATCCTTAACTGATATTACTTTGCGTAATTTTGGATCTCTAAGATGTACTAAGAAAACCAATTTATGGTCTTTCAAAAGTTCATCATTAGCCCACAAGTACACAATCTCTTTAGCCAGTACGGTCTTCCCAATCCCAGGAGCACCTTCTATCAGTATACGTTTTGGTGGTTCACTGGTGTTGGTATCGGGTGCAAATATTTTGTCAATGTTCTTAGTGACTTTAGAATGTGATGATGCTACCAATTTGTCTACAGCAGAAGCACCTTCTTTGAATCTCTCTGATATTTCAATCAACTCTTGCTGTGTCCTTCTATTGATATAATGTATCAAGGCAACACTGACAATTGAGGTTGGCTGTTCTGGTGGCCATTCTTCTTCTTGGGGCCTCCTTCTAGTAACTTTGTAGTCAGCTCGTAAATCATCTGATAGCTTGTTGACCACTTGTGGTACTAAAAAGGAAAATAATACAGACTGCATACATTATATACATAACTGTAAATGTAAGCAATGTTTTCAAAAACCAGGTGTACTTATGTGGATGCATATGGACATGCAAACACAGATAGATAGATAGGTACACACACAAACACACACACTACGAAAACAAATTTCAGTAAATCAGGGGAGTGCCCATAGCCAGCCAAACTAGGTAGCTTCTTTTCAGCAGTCTGAATACGGGTATGGCGACTCTCCTCAGTCTTTGTGAATTACCTTCCCTTTGGGTTTTACAGGCATTTAATAACTGAAAAACAACGGTGCAGGCCTTGTAGACTAGCAGGAATAGCCTGTCCCTTCCCTGGGCGTGTTCCTACTTATGTGAATTAAAATGAAGAGCAGCTTGGAGGCTTTGTCTAGAGAATTTGCAGGAAAAAACACAATAGTCAAACTATAAAACAGTTTAGAAGAGCTTTCCTTAGCAGTGCATAGCAACGTAATCAAAGAATTGTGAGAATTTCATGAATTTTACAATAACTTAATTAACTGATGTATTATTGCAAACCAAAAATCTATTAGCTAAAATAATAAATACACTGTAATAACTAGTAACACATCATATTTTAAAAATTATTAATTTTAAAAATGAAGTAGGGATCTGTGCAATAAAAAGTAGTGAAACAAGAGATAAATGATGGTATTACAGTATAGCTCAGTGGGAAAGTCCCTACTTTGGCATTGAGCAATACTTGTTATATAATTATAGCTAATGTGCAAGCCAAAGCAGGGACATTTCCACTGAGCTATGCTGCAATATCACCATTTGTCTATTGTTTCATTACTTTTTATTGCTGCATAGATCCCTAATTCATTTTTAAATTAATAATTTTTAAAATACTAGTTTGTTTAAGGGGTGAGGTCATCTTGTTAACTGTTAGTAAACAGCTAGATTGTTAAGAAGGTGTGGTCTCTGTACTCTATTGCTATTAGTCCATCTAGATCTATAATTGATGGGTGTGGTCACAAACCTATCGTGAACGGGATACTAATCGCAAACTTGCAGATATTTAGCTCGTATATCTCTTATAGCAGCGCCAGGACTGAAGTGCTTCTGAAATCCAGCTCTGAAATAATTCTGTGGTGGCTATATATGCTGCCGAAAGGAAATGTTGATATGGAAAATTAATGCCTCAGTATGATTTCATGGATGAAGAAGACAAGCAGCCTGATTGAAGATAAAAGAAAAGACAAGGTGCAGAGGGCCTACACTCATCGGAACCCCAAAAAGCACACCCCACTGGTGAGTTTGTTATTGTGGCGTAAAATGGTGGCTGTGTGCTGCTTTGTTTGGCCTCTAGACTTGCGAACGTGGTCAGGCAGTGAGGCAGACTAAATTTCGAGATTTAACGATCTTTAAAAAAAAATGTTATCCAGTCTTTTCTTGTTTTCAACGCTGTATTTCATGTTAGATTGACTAATAGTATTCTGCAAAGGTGATTTTTGTCTCGTAATATTTCTCTAGGATGATTTTTAAAGGCAGAAATATTGGTGGCATGCATCAATTTTGGGCAATCCCTACTTAAACAGTACGGTATTGACAGTTGGTTAATTCCAGATGAGTTAGCTAGCTGCATGGCGCCCCATAGAGAGTCCAGCTATAAACAAATCTCTCAGTAGAAAGATTAGCAAGAAACAAAACACCCTGTACAGTATTCAGTTAGACACAAATCTCCCTGTAGAGAGATCAGTTAGGCAAGTTAGCTTGCAAAGAGTTCAACTATATTTCAAGTCACCCTGTATAGAAACAAGCAGCCCTGTAGAAAGATCAGCTAGAAACAAATCACTCTGTAGAGTGTTCAGCTGGAAACAAGTCACCCATAGAGAGATCAGTTAGAAACATGAGAGAATTCCGCTACATTTCATAGTGTTTCACCTAGAAATAAGCCACCTTGTGGTGAGTTCAACTACAAACCATTTACCATGTAGTCAAAGAGTAGTAACATTATGAGGCTCCCTGTGGAACTTTCAGCTACATACACATTTTCCTGTAGAGTATTCAGCTGCAAACAGTTCAACCTGTGTGATGTATTTTTTATGATCAATCAACACCATAATTATTGCTTAAATGTACATGTAGCTACAGTACAGCTCACGAGCAACGTCGCGTGGTCTGTGAGACTTGCATGTGTGGCATGCACGCTGCACGCATGCTACGTACTTGTGTGTGCATTTGCAGTATACATAAACTACTTGTTAATTATTGTGTGTCTTCTTTTTCCTTCCAGATTATCTCTTGATACGTGGTGGCACTCTCCTCAAGACTCACCTTGAACAAGAGCTCAATCTACTGGACATCATTATTGTTTTGGCAGGTTATATAGAGCCAGTACTGGTTGCACTGTTTCGCCAGATATTTTTCCAGCAGTGGAGGCTACTGAGAAGTTACGTGTATTTTAAAAAAAAAATGGACAAAATCTAAGCGCCAAAAAAGTTACCTCATCTTAGGCTTGAACCCTGGCATCTGTAGGGATCCCCTAGATTTGTATACAGCGATCTGTAATTAGTTGGAAGTATCATATACTTCCACTTGTAATAACAATAACTATAATAATAGAATTAAGATAGTAATGAAATACTGTATAATAATCCCTTGCTAAAACGTACAATGTCTTTCAGAAGTTGGCAATTCAGTGGCTGCAGTGTGATGACTTGTTAACAAAATGAAAATATACGTATTTCAGGTACAGTTGAGTACGTGAAGCAGTTATGAGTCATAAAAACATTATTTCCAGTTGAATACGCAAATCGAGCTCAAAAAAATTTTTTTTGATAATACTTTAGTGCAAGCACATGTCATAAACTTTTCTTCATGAACAAATGGATATACAAGTTCTACTACAACAAACCATATTGGTGCTAACAGATGCTATTGTGAGTCATGGTATGTATTGAGTCAACATCTATGCACATCTTTCACAATAAAACAACTTTGGCACTCTTCTCTTTATACTTGTACAGTTTTCGCTGAACCACATGTTACACCCATCACAACAGATCCATTTCTCTGAGCTATCACCATACCCAGAGGAGGTTGGGGGTATATGTGGTTAATCAAATATAAATAGCTACACTTAGTTATATCAAATCGGTATCATATCGGTTTCAAAATGATTAATCCATATTGGATCGGTATCGGATCGATTCAATTTTCTTATATTGGTACACATCTACTCATTTTGCACACCTTCATAGATAGGGTGATGACAATAGCTCTGATGACTTTCCTGATTTTTTCTCAAGTTGTTGGAATTTTTTAGTGTAAGTACTTTTACCCTCGATCATAATATAGTAGGTTGAGTAATCATGTGTGATCTTTTAGGTGCTGTTATCATAACACCAATTAAAACTTTATAGGGATTCAGAAAACATATGGGTTAGCTACATTTGTAAGGTCTAAAGTCAAACAGGGAATCAGCAAACTGTCTATACTTGGCTTGTAGCAATGGTTGATGTCCCAGCATGTTCACATAACCAGCTTTAATTTTGAACCACCACTGCACCAAACAAGCTGAACAAATTAAGCTTGCCTGTGTAGAAACTCACGGCACAATGCTGAACAACTAGAAAAAATGGCTGGCACGATGCTGAACAACTGGAAAATATGACTGGTATACAAGGGAATTTACACATATGTATGCAGCTATACTGGTCTGAGTACAGTAAGCATCCTGAATCTTTAGTGCTAGCATAATACAATAACATTATTCATTTATCAGTTATGCACCAGTTGTATAGCTATAGAAGTATTGCAAGTCACTGAAAGTATACGTGTAACTAAAAATAAGAAATTTTACATTAGAATAGGGATTATAGGAATATAAAACAATGAAATAGGGGTCGGAGGTGATCTATACCTGCAGCTATACTGGTAGATATTTAATTCTTTCTTTTTAATACCTAGCCTACAAATACCAATATTGAGTATTGTTGCTAACTAACAAGTATTTCTAGAAGCAGCTACAGCTACTCTGATACATATTGTACCGGTTCACTGTTATCAGGCCTTCTTCTAGGAAGTTACTCAATGGGGGATGAAAATAAGGGTGAGCAATGGCTTTTAAGTTGCCTTAGAATGACTGACAATGACTGACTAAGATGATTACTGTAAGTGTTCCGATGTATTCTCTCAAGAGTTCTTAGCTAATGTGTATGCACACTAAACAATCATAATCCTTTAGATTAAACTGATCATTCACTTAAATGGTGTTAAGTACTGGCTCCAACATGCTGGATAGGTAGCACTTAACACCACAGTAAGAACTTCAAGACTTTTTGAAGTTACTACTTGAATGATACCAAGTGCTGGCACTATGAGTATCCAAACAAAGGTACTCATGCTTGCATGTAACATCAAAGAATGGGGAAGCTGTAACCACAGAGAGGAAAACTTACTATTGGTTGTTAGTGAGCAAGCCTGAAAGTGATATGAAGGCACAGCTAAAGCAACTTGCTTCTCATGCATGGCATGATAAAAACGCTTTTTCCTAAGTACACTTATTTGCTCTGTAAAGTCATAATGGCTAAATGTCAATTGGGTTCAACAACGGGTACTTTTAGGTAATCAGTGGTTCCTGTGGATATAAAGTACATAAAATAGCAGGGAGAGAACATCCTGATTGCCTGCCAGATTCCTGTAAACATTCGATTGCAAATTGGCTGGCTGTTGCCTAGGCTCTATTATGGATTTTTTCTCCTTACTGTAGCTTTTTAAACATACTGAATAACCAGGTGACCTACAGTACCTGTGCTGTAAAGTCATAATAATTAAATAAATAAATAGGTATAATCTGTCTTTACAAATAAAGTAGAGACTAATTGCAGGTATAGATCACCTCCCCCTGTTTTATATTTATAGCTATCATCCCTATTCTAATGTGAAATTTCTAATTGCTATTTACACTTGTTTTTCCTTTTTAAGCGAACCTTTTTGGAGGACGGAAATACGTCTCCTCAGATGTGAATATCTTCTCTTCGGGTAATACAGGCATTTAACAACCGAAAAACAATGGTGCAGGCCTCATAGACTACGAAAAAATATTCTATCAAGGTGGGTATATCATATATGTACACGAACAGAAATGAAGAGGAGCTTTGAGACTTTGTTAAAGAATTTGTGGGAAAACAAAAGTTAAACTACTTCTGTGTAATATGATATTAAAAGCTTATTTAACAAATACCTCCTTAGCAGTACATAGCAACATAATTGAAGAATTACAAAAGTTTCATAAACTATGAAATCTGGGAATTACAATAAATACCTAATTGTTTAATTCCAGATGAGATAATTACCTGTATGGCGCCTGGTTATTAGAAGCAGCACATCAACTTGCTCTGTAACAATTCCAAACAATTGTCAATGTTAATATTACCCTTTATTCTGCATTTCAACAAATGTCCCCATTACCTCAATTCATCCATCTCATTTTTGAGGTGCACCGATATACCAATACATAACGTTTCGTACCATATGCAAAGCCATCTAAGTGCATGGATAATTACTGTTTTGTTGTCACAAAGCTTACCAATCATACAACAAACACTCATAGTGGTGGGCCTGGGGATACAGCAAAAAGATGAACCAAGGAACACAGCATAAAACAACCAGCCATCTCTACAATCCATTAAAATGCGGAGTAATCCGGACTAATCTTGGCAGGGGTATGTATTAAAATATTTGTTGATGCCTTATAGTCTGAGCTGTCAATAGAGACCACACCACCATGGGTAACCAAGTATAGCCAATGATCTTAAGACTGCCTTCAGTAGTTCTTCAGTAGTTAAAATAAAGTAGAACATGGTCTGGCGTGAGATCTCGCGTGATTTATACATAGCTCAAGTTTAAAAAACTAACCTATTCAGTGGGGCTAAACGGGGCTTATTGTACCAATGCCATGTACTTGTCATATTTCATCAATCAGGAGGTTTTTCAGCACCCAAGGAGGTCCAGTATACTTTTCAATACAAAAACATTGGATTCATGTGCACGCTTCCAACCTCCTCTGCACCATACCTAATGCCACACTTTGGGAAAGTGGTACTGTATTGTGAATCTGAATCAATGTCTTCTCCAGTACCTCCTTGAGAAGACTCACCATCTTCATCACTCGAGCTTGACAACAAATGTAAACCTTTAATGACAACATCAATTCCTTTCTCTTGAGAACTGTTCCTCCTTAACCTAGTCTTCTTACCACTGGTCATAGCATGCTTTTTTTTTTCAATTGTTTCTTTTCTCTGACTGCTTTTTTACATTACCTCTCTAATTGTTTTAGTTGCTTGTTACGTTACGTTCTCTCTCTATTCTCTTTGCTTCTTTTTCTTTCTTAGCTCCAGCCTTTTCAACCTGTTTTCTCTTCAAATCTTCCAAAACGGTGTCATCAGTAATACAGATAGCTTCAGCATTTAAAGTTACCTTGTATTTTCTGTTGTTTCTTGGTTCAGGGCATGGCAAAGCAAGAATCTCAGAACATCATCGCTGGACAGTTTGAAGTTTCCTGGCTTACCAGAGTCTTTACTTTCTTCTGATTGCTTACAAGAGACTAATGAAGATGATGACTGCACAGTGTTGCTACACACTTCAGTGGGGTGGTTAACTTTTAGCCATGCTGTATAGCTTGGATCATCAAAATCATATCCCTCTTCATAACGCTTCTTATAGAGTTCAACTTGTTTTGGTGTAAACAGAGAATTTTTTTTTGTCTCACTATTGGAAGTTGAACCATCTTGACTGCTCTCTGATAGCGATTGCTTGAATGGTCTTGAGGGTGCAACTTGTCTATGTGTCACCTCACTGGGATTTATGGGGTTTTCTTGAATCCAAGCATGATGTTTAAAAGTGTTAGAGAGAATGGCCAGGTGACTGCAACAAGAGACGCTAGTTTATCACTGGTGATCACTCTTCCAGAGTGAGCAGCAAGATATTTGCTGTAACTCATTGAAAAATAGCTTTTAAATACTTGAGGACATCCACATCCAGGTGTTGGAGAATGTGAGTAGTGTGTGACAGCAGGCATGATGAGCAACACTGGCTAAGTTGGTGGAACGCTTGCCAGGGAGAACTTAAACCACTGCAAGAAAAGATCATCATTTATCCAACCATTACAACTACTGCAAAAAAAGTGTTTGTGTAAGCACCTACACGAAAATTAGGCGGAGGTGATTGTTAACGGGAAATATCACCATAGGTGGCAATACAAAGTCAGATGCAGAAACACATGTCAAAATAGTATGTGTTTTCCCCTTTCTACAGTAAGACAAAGGCAGAGGTGAACGTATAGATAACTTAGGATGTTGGCAACAGAAGCCATCAAACCATGCACGGCCTGCCCTTCGATCTTTAAATGGATGTTTTTGTTGGGTGGCATCAACAATCTTAAATGCTAGGCACGTCACTGTTTCACGACTTAAACCAAATCCCACCTGTGCCATTTTTATTAAGTAAGATGCTAAATGTTCCTCCTCTTCCTCAGTTAATACTGTGGGTGGACCTGGCTTGCATCCAGGAACTACAGTGTCATGGACACGTCTTCTTAATATTTCAAATGTGTACTATATTTAGCACGCTTGCACATGCGCACTAGGCTTTCTGTTTATAGAGCACCATAATGACATGTTGTATTTATCGTGTGATTGTATCTTGTTGATTCTTGTTTGTTTAATGAAGTCGAGATATTACATGGTGTCAGGAATCTAAAGGAACAGTTCTTTTCGTGATGGACAACTTAAAACCTCAGGGAGAGTTAGATTTTTCCACCAGCGGACCCACCACCATTGCAGAGAAGTGGCATCAATGGAAGCAAACTATGCAATTGTTTATTGAGTTGACAATGACGAAATCGTCGGAGAAAGAGAAGTGCAGTGCGTTTCTGTACGTGATAGGACAAGCAGGAAGAGACATATACAACACTATGACTCTAACAGAGAAAGAAACTGGCAAAATCGATGTTCTATTCACCAAATTTGAAGCGTATTGCAAGCCAAAACAAAACGTAACTATCGAAAGATATCATTTCAACACACGAGCACAAGGTAGAGGTGAGACAATCGACCAGTATGTCACAGAACTCCGCTTAATTGCAAAGAACTGCAAATTTGGCAACCTAGAGAATGAATTAATTAGGGACAGAATAGTCTGTGGCACATCTTCAGATGATGTTAGACAACGACTGTTGCGTGTAGAGGACCTCTCACTGGACAAAGCAATATCAATATGTCGTGCAGATGCTGAATCTAAGCAAAGCTCCCAATATTTGGCAGAGAACAGTGACAGAGTTCATGGATTGAGAAAGTCACATAGTGCTCAATCTCAAAGGTCCAGTGGTAGAGGAGGCAAGCAATCCACAACAGAGCCCATGAAACAACCCTGTGGCAGCTGTGGCCTCCGACATCCCAGAAAGCAATGTCCAGCATATGGCAAACAATGCCGCAAATGTAATAAATTCAATCACTTTTCTAAGTATTGCGGAAGCTCCCGGACAACTGATGCTATTGAGCAAAATGAGGATTCAGATTCTGGAGACAGTGAACACTCATTATTTATTGGAGCCATCACTAGTAAAACAAAGGTCACAGGAGATGAGTGTCACACATCCTTACAAGTGCAAAACCTTACAGTCCGATTCAAGGTCGACACAGGCTCACAGGTAAACATACTACCCCAAGCAATGTATGACAAGCTAAGCACAAAACCACTTATGACTAAACCTGTGACAAAACTCACCAGCTACAGTGGAGGAAACCTCAAAGTGGTAGGGTGCACTCGCCTTATGTGTGAACATCGACAGCTTGAGTTTCACATAGTTGACACAACACAAGACCCTATACTTGGGTTGTCTGCATCCCAGGAGCTTGGAATTGTCAATATAGTTCTGAATATTGACCGTGGCACACCACAGCTTACCAAGAGGTATCCAAAGTTGTTTCAAGGTCTAGGATGTCTCAAATCTCCCTATCACATTGAGATAGACCCCTCAGTGACTCCTGTTGTATGTCCACCACGAAACCAACCAGTGGCATTACGAGAACGCCTTAAGCAGACCCTAAATGAGATGGAGAGCATGGGGGTGATAAGAAAGGTTGATGTACCCACTGACTGGGTAAACTCGCTGGTTGTATTTGAGAAGCCGAAGTCTAAGAAACTGCATATCTGTCTTGATCCCAGGCCACTCAACAAGGCAATCCGACGGGAACATTTTCAACTTCCAACACTAGAAGACATTACAACCCGACTGTCTGGGGCATGCTTTTTCTCTAAACTATATAGATGCAAATCATGGGTACTGGCAAATCCCCCTCTCTAAGGAAAGTCAATTGCTGACCACTTTCAATAGCCTATTCGGTCGATATTGCTTTAAGCGAATGCCATTTGGCATCAAGTCAGCTCAGGAGGTGTTTCAAAAAAGAATGTGCCAGTTGCTTGGTGATCTACCAGGTGTTGAAACAGACATTGACGACATACTTGTATGGGGTATTAACCAGGAGGAACATGACATGAGACTAGCAGCAGTTCTAACCAGACGTGAAGAGATTAATTTAACTCTCAACAAAGACAAGTGTCTGTTTGGTCTTCCAGAAGTTTCATACATTGGACACATCTTGAACTCTGAAGGTGTAAAGCCAGACCCCGAAAAAGTCAAAGCAGTCAAAGAGATGCCACCACCCACCGACAAGAAAGGTGTGGAAAGGATACTTGACACTATCATTTATTTGGCTAAATTTATACCCAACATGTCCACAATCACTCAACCAATTAGAGAAATCCTAAAATCAGATGTCACTTTTCACTGGGAAGACCCCCGCAAGAATGCTTTTGACAAGATCAGGAAGATACTATCAGAGCAGCCAGTCCTGATGTATTATGATGTAAGCCAACCTGTTACAATTTCATGTGATGCATCTCAATCTGGCTTAGGAGCAGTCCTCTTACAAAACGCCAAGCCTGTTGCATATGCTTCTAGGGCTCTCACTGATGCAGAAACCCACTATGCACAGATAGAAAAAGAGCTCTTAGCGGTGGTGTTTACCTTTAACAAGTTTCACCAATACACATATGGAAAGGAAGTGAGAGTGGAGTCAGATCACAAGCCACTAGAAGCCATCACTAAAAAGCGACTAGCTGCAGCACCACCACGCCTGCAAAGAATGCTCCTACAGCTGCAACGGTACACATTCACACTCACCTACAAACCTGGTAAGGATATGACCCTAGCTGACGCATTATCACGTGCTTACCTTGATAATGTCTCCACCCCAGATGATTTAAGTGAAGACCTTGTATGTGCAGTAAACTCAGTGATGAACAACCTGCCAATATCAGATCCCAAGTTGGAAGCGATACGACTAGCCCGTGCCAATGACCCAACAATGGTCACCTTACAGAGTGTAATAACATCAGGATGGCCAGAGAACCGATCAGAGATTCCTCAAGAACTGAGACCCTACTGGAATTTCCGTGATGAGTTGAGCACAGTCCGAGGAATTATCCTCAAAGGTGAAAAGGTGGTGATACCGCACAGTTTGAGGAAAGAGATGTTGAACAAGATTCATACAGCACATCTAGGAGTAGTGAAAAGCAAACAGCGTGCAAAGGATGTTCTATTCTGGCCAGGAATGGGCAAAAACATTGAGAACCTGATCTCGAACTGTGAAACCTGTTTACAGTACCAAGCATCCAACTCCAAAGAAACCATGATGTCAGATGAGCCACCAGCCCGACCCTGGGAATCAGTTTCCACAGACTTATTCTCCTTGAACGGTGAGGACTACCTTTTAATTGTGGACAGCTACTCGCATTTCATTGAAATTGCAAAACTGCATAGCACATCTAGCAGATTAGTAATTCGACACACCAAATCTGTGTTTGCCCGCCATGGAATACCAAGAATTGTCAAGAGTGACAATGGTCCACAATACACATCTGATGAGTACAAGAAGTTTAGTGAAGAGTGGGGTTTCAAACATGTGACAACAAGCCCATATCATCCACAGGCAAATGGACTAGCTGAAAAATCAGTACAGATTATCAAGAGAATACGGAGGAAGGCAAAGACTGACGAAAGAGATCCTCACCTGAGCTTACTGGAATACCGCAACACCATGATCAATGGTATTAGTTCACCAGCACAGCTATGTATGAGCCGCAGGTTACGTTCAGTACTACCGTGCACACCAGAACAACTGGCTCCTAAGATGATTAATCCAGAGAAGGTCGTGGAATCTGCAAGACTTGCTCAATAAAGAAACAAAAAGTATTATGACAGAGCCTCTAAAGATCTCTGCAAACTGCAGCCTAATGATAGTATCAGAATACAAGTAGAGGATCAGTGGGTACCAGGAGTAGTAGTCAAGCTGGCAGATGCACCCAGATCGTACATTGTAAGAGGTCCCAATGGTCGAGAATACCGCCGAAATCGCAAGCACTTGAGAAAAGTCAGTCAGGCATCAGAAACATTGTCAATTGATGACGATGATGAGAATGAGGGAGCCACGGAACAAGTGGAACAAACTCAGGAAAACACTGTACAAACTGACTCAAGTGCAGGGGTAACAACTCAAGAGCCAGTCAGAACCTCTCGTGGTCGAATTGTTAAGGAGCCAACAAGATATCAGAACTTTGTGAGACTTTAATGCACACACATGCACAACATACACACAAATTGTATTTTAGGGGGAGTTGTACTATATTTAGCACGCTTGCACATGCGCACTAGGCTTTCTGTTTATAGAGCACCATAATGACATGTTGTATTTATCGTGTGATTGTATCTTGTTGATTCTTGTTTGTTTAATGAAGTCGAGATATTACAAAATGGTACATTATAAAGTTTTGAAGCCTCCCTAATAGTCATGTTACTGTTCTGTACTTTTTTAGTGGCAGCTTCCATGCTTATTTCAGTCCATCATTTTTGTTTTCCTTCAGCCATTATATCTAAAAAAATAAGCAAGTGATCATTAATTAGAATGTTGTTTGCCTGTTTGCACTTTAATTAATGCATAGTCTCCTGGGTACTCCCTTTTGCTTAAGGGTCTGGTCAAACAACAGTTGTGGTTTGGTATCTCGCACGATGAGGTATCAACAGTCTTTTGTTTGGTAGGTCTGCTGTGTTTTGTGATGCTACAGCAGATACGCTTATAGCATGACCAAGGCAAGCATGAAATCATCGATTATTTGCCACAGAAGTTGTTAATACAAAGTGTGAAGTGTTAATACGAAGTGTTAGTACAAACTTACAAAGTGCTAAACATAGTGTTAACCAGACCCTGAAGAAATTGGCCCAAGAGACAATAGAACTTTGCCAAACACTTACCACTGATATTAGTAACTGTCTAAGTAACCAGAAAGATAGCTCCAAGACAAAATACAAACTGCATTCAAATGATCGAGGTGTTAATCAGAATACTAGAATTTACTCATGCACATCTAATCACGTGATAAGGTACCGTCAGCGGATTTCTAATTTAGTTATTAACTAGTCAATGTGTCACCAAATGTGTGCACAGATAATCAAGAAGATTGACAATGGTGACTCATAATACCATCTAACCCACAATACCAGCACCTACTCTATAGCTACTGTACGCATAATTATTGAACAATGGCTGCAGTGTGTCCAGCGACCTATTAAAAGAGACCAAATATATAAATTAGGCACGTATAGCTGCGTGAAGTTAAAATAACTAACTAGGTATACCATAAATAATATACGTACAGGCATCTATGGATATACGTAGCTATAATATATACTGTACGTACAATATTAAATGATTTAATACACAAATCTGAGGAGTTGTGCGTAGCTACCTAGCTAGCTAGCTGCAAACAGATATCTTACTGCTGGCTACGTATGGATTACCTGCACTATCATAGTTAGTTCCCTGTAGCTAGGTCCAGCTGATAGAAAGAAGGGCCACAAATGTGAGAAATGTACGTCTCAGTATTCTCCAGCGTGGCTCGCGCGTATACAGAGAATTTTGCGTGCAACATGTGTGTTGCGTGTGAGGCAAGTACATGCACTCGCGACATTGCTCATGAACAGTACCATAAACAAACCATTAAAATCTTCTCCTTCAAAATAATCTTCTCCCTGTATTAAAGAAAAAAAGACAAGTTAAAAGAAATACCTAAAGCTAGCCATAGGCTGGCTTTAGATATAAAATTACAAAAAGAAGTGATATCTAGTCAAAAAAACAGCCAAGCTGTAAAAAAGGGTGCGGCCTCCAAAAAAACCATGGTGAAAAAGATGTGAAATCAAAGGTGACAGCCAAGAAATGGCTGTGATGGTACAGTAGATTAATGGCAAAAATTTTATTGACAATTCAGGTGAATTTGGTCCCGAATCCTGGTTAAACTTGGAGGAGGCAATGCAAATTCACCTGAATTGTCGTTATTAAAATGTGGCAGTTGTTCTGAGGACAATTTTTGGCAGTGAGTCTTGTCAACTTTAACCACGCGTAGATAGTTTTGAACTGAGTAAAAAAGCTGTTTAATCTGTTGAGGAAGAAACACAGACTGTAGTGAGTGTATGTAAGGCTGCACATTAAGCTACACTGAGTGAAAGGTTGCTTTTTTAGTCTGTACATCCCACTTCCGTGTACCATGAAACGTAGTAACCCATAACTTTAACAAGATCATCCTGCGATCTTAATACAAGCCTCGATACAAAAATGAACTACTCGCTGGCTTTTCAAGATACAGTATGACTGTCAAATTTTGGGTAGGCAAGCAGTAGAAAATAAGCTACAATTGTGGGGAAGCCGATTTTTAATGCTTGCTTCCACCTGGTAGTGGCAATTTTTTTAAAAACCATTACAAATCTTGGTGTGACATGGGTGGACTACTAGAATTAATGCATCAATTTAAGAAAAGTAGCTCTGCACAATGGTAGATAATCAGGTATGCAAATAGTCTCTAACAGCAAACCCAGTGCCACTGTGCCAACCAAGTGTGAAGGAATTGCTCTGAAGTGCTAAACTCAGAACTCACACTACACACATCCCAGAGAGCTCCTGTTTGTTGTCAAGGGTAGAGAACAAAATGCTTCATTGATTTCTGTTAGTGCAAAGCACTTTATGGTGGTGGTATGCTTGTTTCAGGCCCAGAAAATTCATGGTGAAGCCATACGGAAACTGTACTGAGCCACCTTAAAAACATGAAATCAATGAGGTACTGCTGATTTCTTTGTAGAAATTCACTGAATATGACAGTTGTGGTAGAGTCCTATTATAACTTCACACACACATGGCATAGCACAATTTTCTCTGTGGGTGATTAATGGTATAGCCACAGGTGGGTGAAGCCACAGCTATGCATGGGCACCTCTTTCAGCTTCTTGGCAATGTTTACGCCAGTGTCTCTCAGAAAATGAAGCAATTTCTAACACAAAGTTCTGCATCTTCTAACTTGCAAAGAGTAGTTGCCTCTGAATGCTTCTGTGGCTATACTAGTCCAAATTTCTAGGTAGACAATTATCCAAGCTAACTAAAGAAAGGACTGTGTACTTTTATGTTGATTATACCAAAAATCTGCATACTTGTTGCTGACCCATTATTAAAATTTCTGGAATATACTACTAGTATTTTAAAAATTGTAAATATAAAAATGAAGAAGGGATCTACGCAATAAAAAGTAGTGAAACAAGAGATAATAAATAATGGTATTACAGATAGCTTGGTGGGAAAGTCCCTACTTTGGTATCGAACAAAATTATAGCCAATGTGCCAAAGTAGGGACTTTCCCACCGAGCTATGCTGTAGTACCATCATTCATCTCTTGTTTCACTACTTTTTATTACATAGATCCCTACCTCATTTTTAAATTAACAATTTTAAAAATACTAGTTTTAGTTTTTTATTATAGCACAGCTAGTTACAGCTTGTGACGACTATACATGACTGTTGTATTAGAGTGACTGTTCCATTAGAGTATCTCGAGTCAACAAAGAAGTGTGCAGGTAGCTAGACCAATAAGGGATAGTGGTGTGCAATATAGGATATTTTCCTATCATGATTATTGCACACAACATATCCCGATACGATATACAACTCATCACTCAGTTAGTTTATTTACACCGATGACACTTGTAGCAGTGATGTACTAGAAGTACAATACAACATGGTACCGCATAATCAGCATACAACATTGCAAGCTCTTTTATCAAAAAGTACAGTGTACAATGACATCTTGGGTACATTTTTCTCTAAATATAATTAAAATCTATACTTTGGCTTATATCGTGATATAAAGATTCTATATCATATCACGATATAAAAAAATTATCACAATATTTCGATATATATATTACGTATCGCACATCACTATAAGGGGTGAGGTTATCTTGTTTACTATTACAAGTAAGTAAATAGCTATATTGTTAAGAGGTGTGGTCTCTGCACTCTATTGTCACCTATATCTTTATTTGATGGGTGTGGTCATGAACCTATTGCGAACGGGATCCCAATTGCAAAGTTGCAGATATCTAGCTAGTATACCTCTTTTAGTAGCGCCAGGACTGAAGCACTTCTGAAATCCAGCCCTGAAAGGGAGTTTGTAAAACGTGGAATATGAAATAATGGAATTGCAGAATAAATAAGATTGTACAAACAGTCATATGCTCTATAGTAATTATACTTTATTTTCCTTATACAGTGGAACCTCAGTTATCCGAAACCCTTGGGACCAGGGGTGGTCCATAAGTCTGAAAAGTCCATATCTCTGAAACTGTGTATAAATAAATAACCTTAAAAAAATAACACGAAGAATTTTTTTTTAATATCAGTATTTTCAACTACTCTAATAGAACAGTCACTACTCTAATAGAGCAGTCATTTCTGTAGTTCGGTTAACCGAGAATCCGGATAAGTGGGGTCCGGATAACTGAGGTTCCACTGTACAGCTCTGCATGGCACACCACGGCAATGGATAAACAGCAGCTGGGCAAGCATTAAATGGGACGAGCACACAACCAATCATCCTACCTTTGCTAATTTTATTTATCTATACTCCTTAGTTGATATAGCTACAAAATGCTAAGATCTAGTTGTATTGTTAGGTCAAACTAGCTGCCCTTCATGTGCACACGACCAAATTTATAAGAGTCACACTATCAAGTTAGTGGAGTAGGGAAGTCCAGTGGTTGTGTTTGTCTTTAAATGGAATTCAAAACTCTTCAGGACTGATCAAGAGTGTAGGTAAGTAAGTTTAGCGAAGGTAGATCGCTCTAAGGTGATTAGTTGTGTGCTCGTCCCATTTAATGCTAACCCAGCTACTGTTTATCCATTGCCATGGCATGCCATGCAGAGCTGTTACAAGGTAAATAAAGTATAATTACTATAGAGAATCTAACTATTTGTACAATCTGCAAAAGATAAATTTGCTTATTCTGTTATTCCGTATTCAGCATTTTACAAACTCCCACTCTGAAATAATTCTGTGGCATCTAAATATGTTGATACGGAAAATTAATGCCTCGATATGGTTTCAATGGGTAAAGAAGACAAGCAGCCTGATTGAAGATAAAAAATGACAGGGCACAGAGGGCCTACACTTGTTGGAACCCCAAAAGGCACATCCCACTGGTGAGTTTATTATTGTGGCGTAAAATGGTGGCCATGCACTGCATTGTTTGGCCTCTAGGCTTGCAAATGTGGCCAGGGATCCCTACTTAAACAGTACTACGGTACTCTTTGATACATACATCAGAATGATTCCAGCACGTATGTAGTTGGTTACTTGCAATATGTATGCAACAAGTGTACATATCGGTTGTTAGTATTACATGCCTTGTGATTTGCCTGATATGTACATCCCACCCTCAGGCCTATGCCCAGGAATGGGTGTACATATCAGTAAATCACTTGGGCTCAAGATACAGCTCCTACAGACAACACACACACGTGTCATGTGTCTACATGCAAATATGCTAGTAACAAACAGATGCGTATTAACTGACCTTTCACAATGCTAGATGGCTGGTTACTACTGGAAACATCTGTACTGGCACTCATTCTAGAAACTATGTAAGTATGCATGAAATAAAATGACAAACCTGTTTATATCAAATTATCAATTCGTTATATACAGTGTACAATACACATATGTACATTACAATTCAAGTGTGAGGAAAATGAAAGTGCTGAAACAAGTAATATCAGCACCCAATGCACAAATTTAATTCATATTTACTACATGTATGTTGTATATATTACAGAGTCTTACATAGGGAGAACACATTCTATCCTTACAATTTACAAAGCATTTCCCACAAACTGACACCTTCACACTACCATGGGACACAAAGGAGACAAAGGTAAGTTCATGATAGGTGAGGCCAAAGTGATGACTAGCTGTGAAAAAATCTAATCCAGAGTTTATACTCTTATATCTGTGATGGGTATAGTGTTGCATCAATAATCAGTTCAATAATCAGTATCGGGCCAATATTGGCTACTTAATCGTAAATCAAAACTGAAGTAAATCTCTACTGTGCTGTGTATGTAGGGGAGGTTAAACATAAGGCATTTTAATTAAGTTATGTGTTGATGGTCTAGCAGTGACTACAAGCCATGCCCATAGTAAAACTGACAGGTTTTAGGCCATGCCTAAAGTAAACTGAGGTTTTAGGCATTTATTTATGTAGTACCAACCACTTATCTCAACTGTGCTATGAATTCTGGTTGTTAGCTATAACTGAACTATGCTTATTTGAAGGTATAATGTAGTTAGTAAAAGAAAACGGCTGGAAACATTTCAGATGGTTCATGACATGTTTGAGCTTGACTGTACTGGATCAATATTGCTAAACCATCATGAAGGTAATGAGACTGTTTACTGGTTGATATTCTGATGGAAGAATGGAAACCTTCATGATCTCTACCATTTACTACTGTGAACGATAAATAAGAACAATCAACCTATATCTGGTTAAGAAAATAACATGCTTATGTGTGCTTCAACCGTGATGTAGTGCTGGGCAGTATTGAAAAGTAGCAAACGGTATACCTTCCATAAAAAGTATCACGGTATCACTAAATATCCCGGTATTAATATAAAAGCCATTGGTATTAAAGTAACTGCCATTTACCTCAACAAAAGCACCAAATACCCAGGTAGCTCAGCAAACTTCAGGTACAAATTATCACAATCAAACTTGTTTTACATAGTTTGGTTAGCTGACTACATCAGCACCTGTCTACAAACATTGTCACATGTCTGGGTACCTTTTAAATATGGGATGAAACAAGCCCACAGGGAGGCAATAGTTCCCAGACAGTATGGCGGTATTAAAAAAACACACACACACACACACACAAAAACAGGCGGTATCAAAATCGGTATATATGACTTAAATATCACAGATTACTAACAATACCAGCATATCGCCCAGCTCTATAGTATGTTCGCGTTGAACTGAATCCTGGGTTGTTGGTTAAGAAGCCATACAAGACCAAAGGTTTTAAACATAATGTTCATGACGCATTTATTCGTAAGCCCATGTTACGGGCGCACACTTAATTGTTGAGAATATGGCGTCCAGTGCACCATCAGCGAGTGCGGAGCGAAACCCTCTTGGAAAGAAATTAAACAGTCAAATGAAGTATCTACTTATGAAACTATGGGAGTACTTTAAGCAAGAAGCGAAGAAATGTAAAATTTCTGTCAACATCATGGAGAGAATCTCGCAGGCCACCGGTATTGTATGTAATGCCTTCTTTGCTGGGTTTTGGCATACATTACGCCACGCAGGGATTTCAAGGACATCCATTGTAAGAGTTAGAATTGAACACCACAAGAAAGGCGGTTTATCTACGCCAAGAAAAAGCACTTTGCACAAGCCCGCTCAATTGTAATCATCAGGTACAAATGTTCACAAGTCCATGATGATGCAGACAGTTTTGACTGAGATGCCATCAGACAAGATCCATTCATTGTACGGAAGGAAGGAAATTTATTGCTCTCAAAGACTTTGGTAAGTTAAATTTTGAACCCTGGAACTTTGTCACGTACTCCGTCTTAGGCCAAACTTAAGAATGATGGTGCTTTCTCTGGGGGTAGAACATAGCTTTAAAGAGTGTTGAGTGATATGGGATTTAAGTACAAGACGATTAATGACAAGAGGTTAGCATTGAAACTGTTTGTGCTTTAATGTCACTACACATATACGCAGGGTATACTATGAGCAGCCCTGCATAGTCCATCAGCATCATAAATATTAAAGACAAACGAGGTACAACAGAACTGAAGGAAGACCAGTTGTGTACTTGGATGAGACTTAGGTAATGAAGAACTTCCAGAACAATTCCTCATCCAAATCAGCAGTGATAGTAAAGATAGCGATGGCAGTATTAATGAATCTTCCACTAGCAGCAATGGGTCCAAGTCTTCTCCTGGGCTTACTTCATCTGATGTAAGATTGTTTGATATTTGCAGCATTGGTGTTACAACTTGATGTTGTTCCCCAGGAGTCATCAGGTAGCTGGGATTAAACTCTGTGAAGTACATGAAAATACAGATGAAGTGTAAGTGTGTGCACTTTAATAAAAAATATCATTGCTTTATTGTGCTAGCAGAAATTGAACATACCATCCCTTGTATATGAAATCAGTGCAGGAGTGTTTGGAAGTCACTACAGGTACTATCAGCCCAAATTCATACAAACAGTATTATTTCATTTGTTGAAACTTTTAGTTTTTTTGGGAATTTAACTTCAAAAACAAAATGCTGGCTGGAAAGACTGTGTACATGTGTGGCAAGCAAAGTGATGAGAAAAGGATTAAAATGACAAATTGACTAAATGGGAATAGAAGACGATAGGCAGCTGTGGTGAATGTGAAGTAAAATACATGTTGTTTGGCTCACTTGCAGGAACACCAATGCTGCATAACAGATTTTGAGCTGTTATAATTTGGTTTTTTTCTCTTTTGAGGCTGAAGAAGTTTTTCCCTGAATATAAGCAGGCCACTGATCTTCTAAATACAGTGCAACAGTGGCCCCACTCTTCTACTTATGCAACTCTGTTTTACACACAAAAACTGTTTTATTTTTCTTGTAAAGTGTATTACAGCCTCTTACATAACGGATGGTGAAATCATGCGTGTTGAGGGTGGGTGTGTGACGTCTGGCTTCGCCACAAACATGTGTCAACATGAACATCAAAGGGCCACGCTTTAGAGGCTTCCACATTGAAAATGTATGGCGAAACTTTACAGTGTCATAATTGGAGTGTCTTACATTCGAATGAAGCGATTTTAATTTATTTTTAGCGGATTGAGAAGCGCTATGTATCGAGCAATACAGGAGGCCCATGTGATGTAGCAATCGTAAGTTATTAATTGTTTTTGAGGATTCAGCTCAACGCGAACGTACCGTATACGCGGTTTTTTTTCGAGGGATAAAATTTTCATGAATGCCATGATTTGGAGGTTTTCACGATTTTATTTCCACGAATACTGCTTTTGAATCACGTGATTAAACTTTACTAATCACGTGAGTTTCCGCAGTAACCACTGCACGCAGAGTTGAATGGATATTAAGCAGTACTTCAAGTCTAGAGATTCAAACTTTGAAGACACCTTGCCGAAGAAGGTGCCAAAGGCTAGCATACGAGCGGTAGAGAAGGAGCTTAAGGAACGGGCCGAGGCAGTAGTGAACATACGAAGTGGTGGCTATGTCAAGAATACAGACGAAGAGAGAGCAACAATTGGTGGGTATGCCACTAGGAATGGAGTTACTGCTGCTTTGCGCCATTTCAAGCAAACGAAAGAATATCCTGGTTTAAAAGAAGCCACAGTTCACGGCTGGAAAAACTTGTATCAAGAAGAACTAAAGAGAAGATCAAAGAAGAGAGGTTCATGCAACGATCCAATAATCCAGTTGCCAGCCAAGCGCCGAGGAAGACCTCTGTTGGTTGGTAATCATCTTGAAGCAGAAATATAATTATTTCTTGAAGCTATGTGAAAAGATGGAAGTGTTGTCAACACACAAGTAGTAATAGGCACTGCGATAGGAGTGATATCCTCTTATGATGCAAACTTACTTGCAGAGCATGGTGGCCCTATCGACATAACGAAAGATTGGGCTAAACGGCTGTTGAGGAGAATGGGTCTAGTGAAGCGACATGGTACTACTAAGGCAAAGATCAACCCTTTGGATTTCGACGCTTTGAAGAAGCAGTACCTTGCTGATATTAGAACCAAGGTCTACATGGAGGACATCCCAGCAGATATTATTATAAACTGGGACCACACTGGGTTGAAATATGTGCCTGTGTCCAATTGGACTATGGAACACAAAGGTGTGAAGAGGGTAGAAATAGCTGGCAGTGACGACAAAAGGCAACTTACTGCATTGTTTTCTTGCACATTTAGTGGAAAATTTCTCTCACCCCAAGTGATTTATGCTGGGAAGTCACCAGCATGTCTTCCAAAAGGTAACATTCCAAGTGGGTGGAATTTGACCTTCACTCCAAACCATTGGTCTAACGAACAAGCGATGATGACCTATTTACACGCCATTCTTATTCTATATGTTGAGAAGACTTGGGCAAATCTGCAATTGAGCAAAAATCACCCAGCACTTGTAATCTTTGATCAGTTCAAAGCTCAAACTACTGAAAACTTTCTTAGTGCTTTGGAACAGCATCACATATCATTTGTAGAAGTACCAGCTAACTGCACTGATCGGTTGCAACCATTAGATCTGAGCATTAATAAACCAGTCAAGGATCATCTGAAGGGCAGCTTTCAGGATTGGTACGCTGCTGGGGTACGCAGGAAAATACTAACCGGAGATGGCGACAGAAATGTGATTGATTTGCGTCTTTCTTTGCTGAAGCCATTAGGACTTAAATGGCTTGAAAGTGCCTGCACTTACATTCAGACTACTGATTTTGTAAGAAATGGATTTCATGCAGCAGGCATAACTGAAGCTATATCAGATCTAGTGTAAAGATACAGTTAATTGGCTTTATAAACATAAACAATGCTGTGATGTAATGTTGATTTACCAACTTATATTGAAATTAATTAAATGTACACAATAATTAACTTTTATGGTACATCATGTTTGGTATTGCTATGGAAATGGACAAATGTTCTTTGAGTAGAAGCAGTTAAGTAGGTGCTGACGCATAAGACCTTGATTATACCTCTTCTGTGAAGGATCTTCTTGAAATGCAATAGATGTTGCAAAAGCAATAGAAAAGAGACCACAGTCAGTGCCTCCACACTGTTTCTGCACATTAGCAAATTTGATATTGCATGGACTACAACGAAACTGTCTTTGCAGCATCTTGTATGAACTTTTGTCCCACCCTGTATATAAGGAGTCATACACATGCACTAACTTGCCCTTGCTTGTTGTTGTAGCACGTACCCAATGATTTCCATTGATATGTAAAATCTGTATGTGATTAGCTGTTTACTCCTTGTGGTCTTGGTTTTGAAGCAAAGTCAATCTTAGCCCATTTATTTTAGGAAAAGCTTCCTTCAGCAATCGCTGTGCAACATTGATGTGCTTATTGGTTAGCATTTGACCTGATGCTAGAATTATTTTGTCCCCATTAGTCAATGAAATACCCTTAACCTTCACCCACATGTTACTGTCTTCAGATACTGCAATACTGTTATCAAACAATAACGGCTTTGGTGCTGCATACGAGTGCTCAGTATTGATGTAGCGGAGAACATTAATTTGATCCTTGGAAGCTCCCACTGTAGCAATCGACATCTTATTTGCAGGACCAAGAACAAGAGTAGAAACTTGACTGGAGAGTGTAGCAGAATGTTGACTGGAGATTGTAGCAGAAGGTCGACTGGAGATTGTAGCAGAAGGTTGACTGGAGAGTGTAGCAGAATGTTGACTGGAGAGCGTAACAGAAGGTTTGACTGGAGAGTGTAGCAGAATGTTGACTGGAGAGTGTAACAGAAGGCTGACTGGAGAGTGTAGCAGAAGGTTGACTGGAGAGTGTAGCAGAATGTTGACTGGAGATTGTAGCAGAAGGTTGACTGGAGAGTGCAGCAGAAGGTTGACTGGAGAGTGTAACAGAAGGTTTGACTGGAGAGTGTAGCAGAATGTTGACTGGAGAGTGTAACAGAAGGCTGACTGGAGAGTGTAGCAGAAGGTTGACTGGAGAGTGCAGCAGAATGTTGACTGGAGAGTGTAACAGAAGGTTGACTGGAGAGTGTAGCAGAATGTTGACTGGAGAGTGTAACAGAAGACTGACTGGAGAGTGTAGCAGAAGGTTGACTGGAGAGTGCAGCAGAATGTTGACTGTAGAGTGTAACAGAAGGTTGACTGGAGAGTGCAGCAGAATGTTGACTGGAGAGTGTAACAGAAGGTTGACTGGAGAGTGTAGCAGAATGTTGACTGGAGAGTGTAACAGAAGGCTGACTGGAGAGTATAGCAGAAGGTTGACTGGAGAGTGCAGCAGAATGTTGACTGTAGAGTGTAACAGAAGGTTGACTGGAGAGTGTAGCAGAATGTTGACTGGAGAGTGTAACAGAAGGCTGACTGGAGAGTGTAGCAGAAGGTTGACTGGAGAGTGTAGCAGAATGTTGACTAGAGATTGTAGCAGAAGGTTGACTGGAGAGTGCAGCAGAATGTTGACTGGAGAGTGTAACAGAAGGTTTGACTGGAGAGTGTAGCAGAATGTTGACTGGAGAGTGTAGCAGAAGGTTGACTGGAGAGTATAGCAGAAGGTTGACTGGAGAGTGTAGCAGAAGGTTGACTGGAGAGTGTAGCAGAAGGTTGACTGGAGAGTATAGCAGAAGGTTGACTGGAGAGTGTAACAGAAGGTTGACTGGAGAGTGTAGCAGAATGTTGACTGGAGAGTGTAACAGAAGGTTGACTGGAGAGTGTAGCAGAATGTTGACTGGAGAGTGTAACAGAAGGTTGACTGGAGAGTGTAACAGAAGGTTGACTGGAGAGTGTAGCAGAAGGTTGACTGGAGAGTGTAGCAGAAGGTTGACTGGAGAGTGCAGCAGAATGTTGACTGGAGAGTGTAACAGAAGGTTGACTGGAGAGTGTAGCAGAATGTTGACTGGAGAGTGTAACAGAAGGTTGACTGGAGAGTGTAGCAGGTTAGCTGATATATCTATAGGGTGACTTGTTTGTAGCTGAACTCTCTACATGATGGTTTCTTTGTAGCTGAATTCTCTACAAGGTAATTTCTTCTAGCTGATCTTTCTACAGTGCGATTTGTTTGCAGCTGAACTCTCTACATGGTGGTTTGTTTGTAGCTGAACTCTCTACAATGTGATTTGTTTCTAGTTGATCTCTCTATAGGGTAACTTGTTTGTAGTTGAACTCTCTACAGGATGGTTTCTTTGTAGCTGATCTCTCTACGGGTGACTTGTTTATAGCTGAACTCTCTACAAGGTGATTTGTTTGCAGCTGAACTCTGTACAGGGTGGTTTTTTGCAGCCGAACTCTCTACAAGGTGACTTCTTCTAGCTGATCTCTCTACAGGACGATTTTTTTGTAGCTGAATTCTCTACAGGGTGATTTGTTTGTAGCTGAACTCTCTACAGGGTGATTTGTTTGTAGCTGAACTCTCTGCAAGGTGATTTCTTCTAGCTGATCTCTCTACAATGTAACTTCTTGTAGCTGATCTCTCTACTGGGTGACTTGTGTTTAGTTGTACACTCTACAAGGTGATTTGTTTGTAGCTGAATACTCTACATGGTGATTTTTTGGAGCCAAACTCTCTTCAGGGTGATTTGTTTGTAGCTGAACTCTCTACAGGATGGTTTCTTTGTAGCTGATGTCGCTACAGGTGACTTGTTTCTAGCTGATCTACAGGATGGTTTCTTTGTAGCTGAACTCTCTACAGGGTGATTTTTTTTCTAGCTGAACTCTCTCTAGGGTGATCACTTCACAGCTGAATCCTCTACAAGGTGGCTTCTTCTATCTGATCTCTCTATAGTATGATTTGTTTGTAGCTGAACTCTCTACAAGGTGACATTTTCTAGCTGAGCTCTCTCTTATTTTTAGCTGATCTTTCTACAGAGTAACTTGTTAGTAAAGTTGAAGTCTTTACATGGTGGATTTTGGTTGTTAAGCTCTCTGCATGAAGACTTGTTTGTAGCAGAATTTCTACAGAGTGAATTGTTTGTAGCTGAACTTTCTACAGGGTGCATGACTTGTTTATAGCTGAACTCTCTTCAGTGTGACTTGTAATGTTCTGAATGACTACAGCAATATATTTGTAGCTGAATTCTCTATAGGGTGACTTGCTTCTTGCTGAACTGTCTATAAGATCAACTGTTTGCAGCTGAACTCCCTACAGAATAAATGTAATAGAATTCTATAATGGAGTAAATAAATTAGCTGAATGCTCTATTAGGGTGACTGTTCTATTAGAGTATCTCGACCTCGCATTTGCTACACGATTTGGCTTTCGAATCATAACTCAGTGGTTTGTAATCCGATTCTTCTGTACTACTGCAAGGACTTTCTATGAAGATTATTCCAGCTATACACCGATTTTCAGCTCATTGCTTTAAGCGGTTTGCCTAGCAGGCATAAAAACTAATACTTTTTTTATTCATAAAAATCGATCGCGTAATTGTGACACAGGTTGGGTTTTGTGTCATATCTCCAATTTTCAACTCATTCCATGAAACGGTTTACCCTGTAGGCGTGACAACAAATCAATCTTGTTTTACACGAATAATCGGTCATAACTCCCAAACCATTCATCGGATTTGCACCAAATTTGAGGCTAGGATTCGCCTTTGGACTCCCTTTCTGTGTGCCAAATTTCAAGGTGATCGGAGTACGCATTTGCGTTTTATAGCAATTTTTGCAAGTGCGCAAAAACATGAAGAAAAAAACTAAGAAAAAAAATTGAAACTTTGGCAGCTCGTATCTCAGAAATGGCAGGAGCGATTTCCTTCAAATTTGGTATGTAGACTCCCCTGGCTCGCGGGCAACTCTGTAGCAAATTTGGTTCCAATCAGATAAGGGATCACCGAGATACAAAAGTGTGAGAATGATGTTTTCTTTCTTCCTGTCAATATACCCACGGTGTGGCGTGCCGGCTTCTTGGGCCGCACGAGACACTATCGTGTGTCTTGATCAATTTGTTCAATGCCAAAGTAAGGATTTTCCCACCGAGTTATGCTGCAATACTATCATTCATCTCTTGTTTCACTACTTGGATCCATACTTTATTTTTAAATTAAATGTATTAGTGTGACTGCTATACACATGTGACCGTTCTATTAGAGTGACTGCTGTGTTAGAGAATCTCAGTCAGTCTCCTATGGCCACTATTCTTTATTTTCATGGTGTTATCATTAAGTACAGCTAGACTAATAAGGGGATGAGGTAATCATGTTTAAGTAAATAAATCGTTAAGTTACCCTTTTAAGGACCACCATATTGTAAACAGTTCCTACCCTAAAAACCCATGAAAATCACGACAATGATAGTCTACAAAACTACTGTACTAACTATTTAACCCTTAAATCCACACACAATTATTAACAAAAGTGCACTGAAAACACATAGGCCGATATTTTGGACATAATGCGTGACTGTAAACAAAGCATTATAACTTCCGTATAGTACGTGCTATGGCTACACAATCTGTACCAATCTATCCGTGATGTAATAAGGAATGAAACAGTACCTAGGGTTTTACCCCTTGGCAAAAACATAAGGCCAAAAACTCGCTGTGAATATAAACTGTCTTATTACATACCTTCAGAAAACGGTTGATAACCTCTTCACAGTGTGTCTTATGGAGTTCTGGTAAGGACCATTCAATGACAAATCACACCATATAAAGCTCATGTGAGTCAAACATTTTTATAAATGGCTACCAACATGATGCGTGTGAAGTAACAGGAAATACAGTCGCAGTTCTTCGTGGTATCATAACAAGTGAGCGATTGTTGTTACAATTATTTATACTTGTGTAAGCAGCCCAATGAATAAACTTTCCACTGATATAAGGTTTTCAGTTAATATCATTAGACCAGTTTGTCTGTGCTGGCTGTTTAGAAGCAGGGGCGTAGCTAGCCAGAAGGTGATGGAGAGGCAGGCATGCCCCCACGAAACACTCAAAATCATTCATGATTGCAAAAAAAAGGCTAATGACCCAATGGGGGGGGCTAGCCAACATACGGTGTTGTATTATTACAGCTTAAATAACTAGCTACGTAACTATTTCAGTACTGACTGCTTCCAATCGAGGTAGCTATATTCGTCGAGCATCATTGCACGTGCCACAACTGTACTCCAACAAATTCATCTAGTCCGGTAGAGCTAATACTTTAGTGCAAATACAAGTTACTTTACGTTAGCCACAGCCTGTGCTGCAGTCCTAGCACACTGCTGACAGGATGACGTATTCACTCACTTCACTCGGCGAAATTCAAATGCCATGTCAGTATTGCACGAAATCCCACCTGTCTTGCTAGCAGAACTTGTAAACTTGACTGATCCACCTGACTGACTGACTGACAAAGTAAAAACAGACTGCACTGCCATACGTACAAAGGTCCAGTGTGATCGATTCGATAAAATAAACTTGGTACATTTATTTAGCTAACACTTTATCACCTCGTAGGCAGCAGGTTCGTAGCGTCATCTGGTCTCCTTTGTCACTTGTGAGTTGTGACTCGTGCTGCGGAGAAGCGGGTCACTCTTTTTAGATTCAAAAATGTTCTATCACGCGAGTAATCTAGGCTAAATATAGAAGTATGTCGCTAATATTTTCGTTTGATGGATTCACGAGCGAGTTGAATGTTGTGTGTGCGCATTCACTAGCAACCCCTGCAGTGGTGATACCGCGTAGTAGTGTACATAATTTACAGTCATTTGCGTGTCAGTTTAATACTGGTAAACTTGTGACGAAGGTTTTAAAAAAATCATTTAGTGATGGGGGGGGGGGGGCAAATGCCCCCCCTTAGCTACGCCTCTGTTTAGAAGCCATTCTTTAACCATGTATTACTTAAAATATTTGTGCATTTTTTAACGTGCTTAAAAAAAATAGCCAATATATCGGCCCATGCGCTTTAAGGGTTAAGCATGTAAAACCAACCCTTTTGAAGCATGCAGCAAGGTGAGATTCCTGTGCCTGTGCATGATCGATCTATTTATTAGATGCCTCCTATTTTGTGTTTTATTTACAATGCATCACGTAATTATGTATGAGATGATGCATTGAAGGAAGAAAATTTTCTGAAACAAAGTTAATCATACAATTGGCAATTGCATGTGGAAGACACAAATCCAGCCTTTAAGAGCATCCATTGCATTATATTGCATAAACAAAATTAGACTTAAAAGTCTTTCCTGCTGCCACCTATTTGTTCCACTAATGATTTCCTCTATTGACATTTATCAACAACATATATTGGGGCCAGCGACAGCCTGCCATATGTATGTGTATGGCACACATATGCGGTACAAATTTAGTTTTGCAAATAATTCATACGTAATAGTGCATGCTGAATGTGCACATGTACATACATATACAGCCGGTGTTCTATGAAATGCAGTGGTAGACAGGGACAATGCTCAGATACAACAAATCCATAACAGTCAAGCTGTGCAAAAGGTGTAGTGGTACTACAATTGTAGTTAGCTATAAACTAAAAGTAAAAAGTATTGACCTAGCTGAAATTTTAATTATTGGAATAATTTCTTGGTGATTTACTTCACAGTTTGGCTATTCTTTCAGCAGCTTGGCTATTTTGGCATGGATCCCATCATTTACTACTTTACATGTGCCCTATTCAAGGCAGAAAGTCAAGCTGATGTTGAAAACAGAACGTAGACAATTTACTTATTTCTAAAACTATCCAGTTAATGAGATTATTAATTTAACTATATGTAAATTCACTTAATCGCTCAGCGTAAAAGTAATAGTGAACTTGTTCATTCTGGTCACCTCTGCCAGGCCTGCCTACACAAATGACACAATTAGGAAACTGTTACAATGGCCAGTTTAACCAGGCAACCTTATTATATAGTGGTCCAGTTAGACGGGTTTCCGGCATTGTATAGTTGAATATTAGAAGTATTATGCAATCACAAATGCAGTAAAATACCAGTTAAGCAAGCAGGCATAGCATGGAATGTGATCAAAGAAATTTGGTGTATGACTTTGACTCATGATGCACTGTCTTTGTGCCAATTTTGAAGAAATTTGAAGAGTGGATTAACATTTTAAGGGGGCAAGCAACCATGTCCTATGACTTCCGTGAATAAAATTATGTGTTTTATATAAAGCTGTAAAACCAACACAGATACTGTTCTCCACCCAATAAATAAAACATGTTTTAGTTGAGACATTGAACTGCTGTTTAGCGCAAATCTGAGTGAAATCCTCTGAAGTATGTACAAATTTTACAAAAAACTGTAATTTTAGCACTAAAATTGATTCTCCTCCTACAGTTAATTGTGAAACTCCCCAAATTTTTTTGTAGTGGAGTGTAATAACATTATCTTAACAAATTTTTAGAAATGACTACTATGGCTTCAAAAGAAGAGATTACTGTTTTTCATAGAAAGTTTAGAGAGTTCAATAGCTTATTTGATAAAGTACTTCAAAAAATATACTTCCATACTTTTGTTACAAACTTACTTAGGTAGCAGATGACAAAGTTTAAGAAGAATAGAATTAAAATTGTGAGACTAGATCCAAAATTTATAGAATTTTCATTCTTTAGGTCTAAAATACTAAACTGAGTCTTAAAGTCAGTACATGTACTTCTAACTGGAGATAATGATTTTTAATTACCACAAACACATCTGATACAAAAGGGGATGGAAAGCAAGCACATATCCATGAAAACCAAAATTTTGTATGTGAAGCCATAGGAATGAGTAGCATGCCCCCTTAATTTCTTTGATACTTTAGCATGGAATGACCAAAATACTAGAATTTCCTGAGTTAACATCCCAATTTTCCCTATGCTGACAGAGGTCCAGCAGGTGGTTTTGAGTAGCCCATAGTATGGAGAAATATTTTGTGGCATAAAATCAACTATAGACCACATTGCAAGGTTCAGCCAAAAAAGCCACTTATTCTACCGAACTAGGATAAGTTTGGCTAGTTTTAGCAATTTACAAAGTTATGCACGTGATCAATCGTGCTGTCTTATGTGTTTAAATAGCTTCGTGATCAGACTATCAGTAAGTGTTTATACAATCTGTTTCTAGCTGTAAAACAAACTGGAAGGATTAGTTTGGCTGGTTTTAGTCATTTACAGTGTCACACACATGCTGTCCCAGTGGGGTTGCTTTCGTCATATTCCCTAAATAAAGTCTCCACAAAACTGTACTGTATTTTGTTCAAGTGTGCTGTATTTTCCCAATTAAGCACATAACTGTAATGTATTTGCCCAATTAGCTGCATACCATAGATTCCAGTTTTTAAGCACATGCCCTTATAATTTTCGGAGGAATTATTTGAGAAATACACTATGCTTGTTAAATGCATTCACTTAATAAATGATTGTAATGGGTTTCTGCTAGGAGAGTATTACTCGTACCTACCACATTTTTCTAGCGATTTAGTTACCAGTGTTCAGTCAAATAGCTTACTTCAATCAAGGAAACAACAGTCCTGAAAAGTCAGGTGCAGCTATTGTTAATACAGGTGGTGGTATCTGCTAGACATGAGCCTGGCAAAGTATCAAGTGTACTGTGGCGCTTCTGGCTTGTTCTATTGGTATTTTACTACTATTCTACACAGTACTAACTTGCAGGAGTGATTTCAACTATATGCGCTTAACAGGAAGTGTTTAGCGCAAGTATTCCATACGTGCTTAACAAGCAATACGTACTTAATAATTGTATGCATCTAATAACCACAGTTATGGTAACTGTTCTGTATGACTTATACAGTACAGTTATGCAGCTAATCAGTACAGTATTGACAATACGGTACACGGCATCACTTTGATCCTCCCACGCAAAGTACAATATATATATATATATATATCAAGACACACGGTAGTGTGTCGTGCGGCCCAAGAAGCCAGTGCACCACACCGTGAGTATATTTACAGGAAGAAAGAAAACGCAATTTTCATACCTTTGTAGCTCCATGATCCTTTATCCGATTGGAACTAGTTTCACTACAGAGGTGCCCACCAGGTAGGCCACACCACATACCAAATGTGAAGGAAATCTCCCTAACCGTTTCTGAGATATGAGTGGCCAAAGTTTCGCACACTTTGCTAAAATTGCTATAAAACACAAACTTGTATCCTCCATTGTATCGATATTTGGCACAAGTAAAGAGCGTATAAAGGTACATTCGCGTACCAAGTTTGCTATGAATCTGATAAATATCCAAGAAATTATGAGCGTTTATTTACGTAAAAAAAGATGAAACTTTGTCACGGCTACAGGGTAAACCGAGTAGAGGAATAACTTGAAAATTCGTGTGTACATAGGCTGATCATTGTAGGAGTGCCTATTGGTGGTTAGAACAGCAACAGACTTAAGTTATAAAGCAAAACCGAGCAAGTGTAAAATTGCGGGATCAATATACTGTAATAGAACAGTCACTGGGGGGCAAAACATGTCAAAAAAAATGAACTGATCACGACCAGAGTTCGAACCAAGGACCTCCATACCTAACACCTGCATCCTTAACCACTGAACCACTGCTATCTCAGCTGATCACTTCACTTAATTTCTACCTTATAAATGAAAATTCTAGCTTAATAAGTAAAACTGATCTACCAATAGAAAATCTAGATTGCACTAGAACATTCTATGTGTGTTCTATTAGATGATTTCAGCGAAAGCAAAAACGTGTGCTCTATTAGAGCATTAGCACCACACTATTGTTGCAACACTTTGAGGCTCAATTTAGTAGCTATTTCATCAAATCAGAGCCATTTTCGTATCGATCAGTGGTATATTTGTAGTATTAACTCAGTTTTACCCCCAGGCAGTCTGCGAGCAAACTAGTATGACCGACTCACACCAATCATCATCATCATAATCATCATAATAAGTGCTATGCTAGCAAAACTTGTGATACAACAACCTGGAAATTATATCCCAGTAAAAAGGTACAGGATTTGGTTTTTGAAAATACAAAAAGAAGTGAAATCCACCAGTGCATTGTTAAAATTTATTAGCATTAACATCATTGCAGCCATTTCTTGGCCATCACCTTTGATTTCACAACTTTTTTCACCCAGGCTTTTGAGGTCCGCACTTTTTTTACAGCTTGGCTGTTTTTGAGTGGATACATATATTATGAACTCTTTCTATTATGATAATATGTGTATATTAGTGCCATTAAAATACCACGTTAGGTCAATATAATTAGCTAGGAATCAACTCAAGCCCACCTACTGGTTAACCATAAATTACCTCCTGCAGAGAAATCTGAACATCACTTAAGTAACCTCCCAAACATGTGTAACACAATAACTGTTACTATAAACAAGGATAATAGTGGCAGTTGTATAGGCTTACTGTAGAAACACTGAACAATTACAATATGTGACTATGTGTACATATTGTGAAGTATTCACTATTGTGAACAATTGATTTAGTTGTACTAAAATGGCAATATCCCCTAGTACACAATACTTACCATACACATCTTTAACTGGATCAAGACCAAGCTGTTGCCTTTTAACATTTGTAAGAGCTACCTCCAGCGTTTTCCAAGTAGGACTTGTAGTTAAATTTAACCACCTATCTAACACAATTCGGAAACAAGTGGTACTTCTGTTAGGATAATCAGTCCCAATAACATTAAGTATGTGGAGCTGTAATCCTAACTCCAGACCAATATCAACCCAATCAGCAGCATATTTCTTGGTCACATATCTGTTGAGGTCCTTCATTGTTGGAATGTCATCTTCTGTAAACCAAAACAAAACTTATTAAACTGTGAGGCATGTATGCATGATACCCATAATGTGTGTGCAAACACAGAAGTATAAAATACAGTATAATGGAGTCACACATATACTGCAAAGCTGATGATAACGCCTGGACACAAGAAATTCAGTCAAGTTGCATAGATGTCTGACCATAATGTAATTTGTCCAGACATAGTGCCAGTATTCCATCAAAGCTCACAAGGAGGGAACCTAAGGACTGAGTGCTGTTTGCCAGGAGACACGTAGTATACATTCACACAACCCAAGGTAGTGACCACAAATGTACCATGGTGTACTGTAACCCAGCATGCTACCTGTGCAATTAGTGTCACTGTAGGGCTGGGAGATTATATTGATTTTGGAATTAATTGTGATTGTCTCTGAACATCGTAACATTGATGTGCATTATAAACAACAAGTACACAAAAAATTTGGAATCTTCAACTAGAGTAGGGACCATAACACATCAATAAAAAGCACTGAAACAAGCTGGAATAGTGCATGATATTTAAATTACAGTAAAACAATAAGTGTTGTATCCCTACTGTGCATTTCCATTATGGTAACTTATCTTGGGCACAGTAGGGATATAACACTTCTTATTGTTTTACTGGAATTTGATATTGTGCACTACTCCAGCTTGTTTCAGTACTTTTTATCGACGTGTTATGGTCCCTACTCTAGTTGAATTTTTTGTGCACTTGTTTCAGTTGTTTAACTTTTTAATGTAAAATAAAATTATTATGACTGGTGAACCTACGAATACCGCATCAAAAGAAAGGAATGGCGTTGTGCTCCAGCTATCAATTATCATCTGAAAAGTGAAGTATCCATTACGCTTCATTGTCAGCTATGTTTAACCTGTTACATAACATTATGAATCAAGAACTGTTCAAAAAGCACCTCTGCAATCAAAATAGCCACTATGAAAAATACGGATGATTTTCATTACGAAGGGAATCCATCATGTGCTACCGCCAAATCGACACTTTCACTGTCAGCAAAGATGAATGGGACACAAAGGAGGACACTGGTAAGTCCATGAAGAATGCATTGTACATACTGTGGTATACCAAAAGGCACCTCTCAGGCTAGCCATTATCAAGCTACGTATGTTTGTCTGAAGTTATCAGTCAGTCAGTAGAACATTCCGTTTAAATTTTATAGCAATTTGTTGAAAGCATTTTGGGTTGATCTGAAGGCTTGTTTGGGCTTAGTTTTACCTAGCGAATACTGCTTCATTGTCATTACGGAAAAGTGAGGCTGGCTTTTGGATGATGTTTTTCATGGGCCACGCACACACCTTTGTGGTCCCTACTATACAGTACTATCGTACCATGATGCACTGACATCACAATTTACTAATACATCAAATATGTATTAGTAAATTCAAAATAGTGATCTACTGCTAATTCATCCACTACTTCACTCTGTTAATTGTAGCAACCACCTTTATTTTTGAGTGGTCAGCAAGTCATGTAATTTACATTGGAGTCAATCACAATACCTTGGTGATCACTTGATAAACAAAATGTAAGTAGCCTTCCATCAATGTACTGTACATTATTAGCAACGATCGATCTTTCCCCAATGTAGCACTGCCGTACTCCAGTTAGAATACTCCAATACAGTTGCTGTTCCTATCCAGTTTATTCATGAATACATTGCTCCAGTCCCGCACACCATTACAATTATCAATTATTTTTGGAAACAACATCCCCTGACGACTGGTCACATATTTTTACAGAACCAATTCTTTACATGAACTTTAATTGTGCATGCAAATGTGTAGGAATTGATTGTGGGTTACAGTTGGATGCATCACGTGATTTGCTAAGCTGTGTATGTGTATCTGCGTACAAAACAAGCTGAGCTGTCTAGTATTAATGTTAGTACCCTCCCCTTCCAAGCTATTTATTTTGGGGGTGGGGGTGCACGTGTCTCCCTGCTCCGCCTCCCTTGCCAAATATTGTTTGTGGGAATCCATTCATACCAATAAAAAATAGTGATGGAGAGTGTCTAACTGCCAATGTAGCCTGTACAAAATCACTGAGTAATATTGATTGACAGTGGTCTTTGAATAATAAATACCTCCCTGATGATAGAGATCTGTTGGTAGGAATTGACTGCTGTTGATTATGGTAAAGCCTTTGTTCTACCAAAGTATGGATTCCCTCTAAGTTACACAGTGATTTTGCCTGAAAGTGTCCTAGTTAGACACTCTCTGTCAGTACTTTTATTATGAACTCTTGTTCATACATGTTCGCAGCATAGATGTCTTCACTGTCGTATATCCAATGGATACAATATTTACATGAACAACAAAGTCTGCACAAATTATATTAGATATCTCTTTTCTGACATTATATCATCTATACTAGCTAATGTGCACTAGTGAGCCAATAATATGCTCAGTATAATGTAGTCCATGCACCTCTGGAAAAAACTGCATGAGATTTTTCTTATAGTGGCTGAAATAATAAATGCACAACCATTGACTGTTAAACTGATGCTTGTCAGAGTTTCATGCCTTGTGACAGGTAGCTAGCTCAGTATCATACTATCTGGTATGTTTTCATGAGCACTACATGAGGATGCTAATGTGACTGACAATGACTAAGAGTATGACAACAGCTGTTCAATATTAGGAACGTGTAATGTATAGTCTCTCTAAATATTGGCCACCAATATGGTAATTTTACCAATATCGGTATCAGTACAGAAAAGCAGGAGGACCGATATTGCTACCGATATCAAGACACACAGTAGTGTGTCGTGCGGCCCAAGAAGCTGGCGTGCCACACCGTGAGTATATTAACAGGAAGAAAGAAAACGTTATTTTCACACCTTTGTAGCTCCGTGATCCCTTATCCGATTGAAACCAAATTTGCTAGGTAGGGGAGTCCACATTCCAAATTTGAAGAAAATTGCTCCAATAATTTCTGAGATACGAACGGCCAAAGTTAGGGTTTTTTTCTTCTACTACTTTTTTTTCTTCTTTTCACACACTTCGCAAAATCAACCATAAAACACGAATGCGTTTTCCAATCGGGCTGAAATTTGGCACACTTAAAGGGCTCATTAAGGCGAATCTCTGTACCAACTTTGGTAGGAATCCGATGAACATTCACGTAGTTATGACTGACTATTTGCGTAAAATAAGGTCGAAGGTCTGTCACGCCCACAGGGTAAACCCCTTGAAGGAATGAGCTGAAAACTGCTATGTAGATGGAGTAACCATCGTAGGAGTGCCTTTTTGTGATTTGAAAAGAATCAACATAAGCACCATCGAGATATAACACAAAACCCAACCTGTGTCACAATTATGCAATCGATTTTTTATGAATAAAAAAAACTATTAGTTTTCATGTCTACCAGGCAAACCGCTTAAAGCAATGAGTTGAAAATCGGTGTGTAGCTGGAATAATTATCTAAAAAGTCCTTGCAGTAGTACAGAAGAATCGGATTACAAACCACTGAGTTATGATTCGAAAGCCAACTATGTGTAGCAAATGTGAGATCAAGATACTCTAATAGAACAGTCACCCTAATAGTGCATTCAGCTACGTTTATAACTTACTCCATAATAGAATTATATTATGTTGGAAGTTATTCTATAGGGAGTTCAGCTACAAACAGTTAATCTTATAAACAACTTAGCTACAAGCAAGTCACCCTTTAGAGAGTTCAGCTACAAATATATCGCTGTAGAAATTCAGAACATTATAAATCACACTGAAGAGAGTTCAGCTATAAACAAGTCACCCTGTAGAGAGTTCAGCTGCAACAAGTCACTCTGTAGAGCATTCAGTTACAAACAAGTCACTGTGTAGAGTTCAGCTACAAAAAAAAAACCCAGTAGAGAGTTCATATACACAAACAAGTTAGCTACCCTATACAGATCAGCTATAAACAAGTATACAATGTTCAGCTACAAGTAAATCATTCTGTAGAGAGTTCAGCTACAAACAAGTCACTCTGTAGCACAAACAAGTCACTGCGTAGAGAGTTCAGCAACCAATCAAAAAACCACCCTGTAAAGAGTTCAGCTATACAAACAAGTTATAACTCTATAGAGAGATCAGGTAGAAACAAGAGAGAGCTCAGCTACAAACTTGACAGATCACACCGTAGAGAGTTCAGCTAGAAATAAGTCATCCAGTAGAGAGATCAACTAGAAGGCATCACCTTGTAGAGAGTTCAGGTACAAACAAATCACCCTGCAGATAGTTCAGCTACAAACAAATCACCCTGTACAGAGATCAGCTAGAAGAAGTCACCTTGTAGAGAGTTCAGCTACAAAGAAACCACCATGTAAAGAGTTCAGCTACAAACAAATCACCTGTAGAGTTCGGTCAGAAACAAGTCACCCTGTAGAGAGATCAGCTACAAAGAAACCATCCTGCAGAGAGTTCAATTACAAACAGATAACCCTATGGAGAGTTGAGGCAGAAACAATTCACCCTGTAGAAAGATCAGCTAGAAGAAGTTCGTTTGTAGAGAGTTCAGCTACAAAGAAACCATAATGTAGAGAATTCAGCTGCAAACAAATCACTCTGTAGAAATTTCAGCTACGAACAGTATAGAGGTCAGCTAGAAGGATCCCCTTGTAGAGAGTTCAGCTGCAAAAAAATCACCCTGCAGATAGTTCAGCTACGAACAACTCACCCTGTAGAGAGATCAGCTATGAACAGATCATCCTGTAGAGTTCAGCTACAAACAATTCACTCTGTAGAGAGATCAGCTAGAAGAAGTCAACCTGTAAAGAGATCAGCTAGAAGAAGTTACCTCATAGAGAGTTCAGCTACAAAGAAACCACCATGTAGAGAGTTCAGCTGCTAAGAAATCATCCTGTAAAGAATTCAGCTACAAACAAATCGCCCTGTAGAAAGATCAGCTAGAAGAAGTTATTTTTGTAGAGAGTTCAGCTACAAAGAAACCATCATGTAGAGAGTTCAGCTGCAAACAAATCACCCTGCAGAGAGTTCAGCTACGAAAAGATCACCTTGTAACTAGAAGAAGTCACCTTGTAGAGAGTTCAGCTACAAAGAAACCACCATGTAGAGAGTTCCGCTGCAAACAAATCATCCTGTAGAGAATTCAGCTACAAACAAATCACCCTGTAGAGAGATCAGCTATAAACAAGTCACCCTGTAGAGATACCGTATGGCTCCAAATTTTTGTAGCAACTAATTTTATTACAAAATTTTATGTGCATTGAAATCGAGCCACCGATAGTTAAGCACGAGGCTTGTGAGGGTTTAGCTATACGATAGTGTTGGTGTAAAAGGAGTTTGTTAAATACCAGGCTACTATCACATGAAATTTACTATTATTACCATTATTATTATTATTACTCTTCGACCTTAAAATAATGCTTGGCGTACTACCTGTCCAGTCGTTTTTGGTACACTTAATAACCTCTGACACAAGTATGATGCTTTTTTTCTCAGTACTCATCCATCCATTAAGCATCCGTGCTTCTGGTTTTGTCTTCACAAGTATTCTACTTCGCGACGATGTAACTCGTGTTCCACATATTACCGTAAAAGCACGTACGTGCAATGTCACGATTTTTTTTTAATTACGAAAGGGCTTGAAATTACGAATTTATTTTTACGAAAATTTACTTATTGATGAAAACATGGCTTTTTACGAAATTTTTATACTACGAAAATTTGGAGCCATACGGTATCAGCTAGATACAAGTTATACTATAGGGATCAGCTACAAATAAATCACCCTGTAGAAATATGTGTTGGAAACAAATCATCATGTAGAGAGTTCAGCTAGAAACAAGTCACTCTGAAAAGAGTTCAGCTACAAACAACGAGAATTTCAGCTACAGTTCAGTTATGTATGAGAAGTCACCTTATAACCTACAGTATGTGATTATCATTCATTGTTAAATATACAAACATTATTAATCAGACAAAAAACTGTACATAAAATCTCTTCCTTTGTTCCACAATTCCTGCAGAAAAGAAAGAAAAAAAAAGCAAGTTAAAACTAAGCACCAAAGCCAGTTTATGCCCGGGTTTGTGGTTTGCAATACAAAAAGAAGTGATATCTAAACCAAAACAGCCAAGCTGTAAAAAAAAAAAGAGTGCGGCCCCCCAAAAGGCCAGGATGAAAAAAGATGTGAAATCCAAGGTGGCGACCAAAAAATGGCTGTGATGGTAGGTTAATGGCAAAAATTTTAATTACGACAATTCAGTGAATTTGGTGCCAAATCCTAGTGCTGTTTTGGTTTAGATTTATATAGTATCAAAAGTTTGCACATAAATAAATTATGCACTGGTTTCTATGTTATCCATTAGCGCCAGTGGCTTATTGTTCACTCTACAAAGTGCTACAAAATGAGAAGCCATACAAATGCACACAATTCTTGTATTTGTTGCTGGAAAGCTTATCACAGTCTTTATAAATGAAGCTATTATAGAGTACCTTTGTAATAAACAGAAGGGTCACAGGATAATAGTGCTGAGCGATATACTGGTATTCTAATATACCGCAGTATGCTTATTAAACCAGTACAACGATATTCAAAGTTTGACCACACCGGTACACCGGATATGGCAGGATACACCAGTATACTAAGTTAACTTGTTAATCCAGTTCATCCACTTTAAACAGGTGAAATAGCGTGGTTGCAGCATGTGTAGAAGTGTCTTATCTTTGTAAAAGGAAGCGTTTCTCAGTAACTAAGGTGGCAAAAGTTCAGTTGTTCGTGTGGAGGTTCATGGTTGTTTTAACTTATTTATCGTGTGGCTTCCAGGCGTAAGGTGGCAAGGTGGCATGCATACCAGGTGGCAAAAGCCTTATAACAGCAGCTGTCAACACAATGGCTTCATCACCATCTGACACAACATCTCAATCAGTACAGCCTAGTGAGTTACAACTGGTGTCAAAGCCTAATACCACCTCACCTGTGTGGAAATATTTTGCACTTGAGTGCAGTGAGCAAGGACATTGTAAGAGCAATGAACTGTCATTTGTCGATTGTGTAATAATAAAGTGATAGCAAAAGGAAGCAATACAAGTAATTTGAAATCTTACCTTTGTGTGCATCACCCATTACGTTACGCTGAACTACAAGACAGTTCAAAATGAAGAGTAAGAAAGACAAGGCTAGCAAACTTACTGATGAAGGGCAACCAACTATCACCAGTGCATTGGAGAAACTCAAGAATTAAGATCATTCATCAAAAAAGTGGAAACAACTAACTGACTCGGTAACATACTGACTTGCAAAAGATGTGCTTCCCATGTATACAGTTTAAAGAAAGGTTTTCAAACCTCTTAAGGACATTTGATTCACAATACCAATTAACAAGTTGAAAATATTTTCCAACACTGCCATTCCTATACTTTAGGCTTCAACTCAGAGGAAGTTGGACACGATATAAGCGCTCCTGAAATTTATTACTGTTAATTGCATATTTCTAGCATGTGACAAGAAGTAAGTAACAGAAGAAATGTTTAGCAATATCCACACCACGTTACCTTGTGCTTCTCAAGTTGAACAGCAAATTCTTATTGCAAGATGGGTGTGCGAGTTTCTAATTCTCTTTTCGATTCTCTGTGAGGCCAAGCTAGCAGCATCCGCTCTTCTTTTTCATTACCCTGGGAGGCTTTGTTAGCATGTACATTGCTTTCTTTGACAATTATTGTGTTAAACTACACATCCATAAGGCGTCCTTATAGTATTACACATTGATTCCACCCAGCAAACGCTTACACACGTGATCCCTGTAGATTTCAAGAGCAATTTATGTGCCTGGAGTAGTGGGGTTGACTGGCTGAATAGACTAAACTTGAAGTGCACTCTCGAATGGTATTTGTAAAAACTTTCGTGAACGCTTGGTTAAACTTTCAATACAAAATGTATGCACTCACATGTGCGTGTCCAACCTCCTCTGGCTTCAACTAGAAAGAAAGCGTCTGATAGTATATCAGTTACTAAGCACTATGCTGCCACCACAGATCTGTGGTCCAGTGCAACATCTGCCCCTTACATGTCATACACAGTGCATTTTATAGATCAGGAATGGAATCTTCAAAGTTGGTGTCTGCAAACCCTTTTTGTTCCACAGGATCATGATGCTTACAACCTTGCTGAAGTTATGGTGGAAACCCTTGACAATTGGGGCCTTGATCCACGTAATCAAGTGTGCTTAACAACAGACAATGGAAGTAATATAGTTTGTGCCACTTCAGAACATCTTAATTGGAATTGTTTAAGTTGTTTAGGGCATAATCTGCACTTGGCAGTGACCAACTTGATGAAAGATGACAGATGAGTAGCAAGAGCATTTGGAGTATGCAAATTAGTGGAGCTGTTTGCCCATAATTGGAAAAAGAAATGTGAATTATGTGAAGCACAGATACAGTTGAAGCTTCCAAATCACTCATTGGTGTCTGACTGTGCTACTTGGTGGGGGTCTAAAGGGAAAATGGTTGCAAGAGTTTTAGAGCAAGAAAAGGCTATTCGACAAGTGGTAGGTACAGATCACAAAACATCTCATCTCACAGCCATTTGGCAAGACATGGATGTGTTGCAGTCCGTACACTCTGCAATTAAAGATTTGCCTGAATTTACTGACACATTATCAGGAGAGGATCGGGTCACTTTGTCTGTTCTTAAAACAGTACTTCACATCCTTAAAAATCAAGTCCTCAATGAATCTTCCAGATACTACACTAACCAAAGATATCAAAAACTGTATACTGGGAAGTATTCTGAGAGTGGAACACCTGAGCTGATTAATTTGGCTAGTTTGCTTGATCCACGGTTTATCACTGATTACATAGATAAAGATTCAGAATTACCTAGTGTACTAGATAGGCTGATAGATGAAAGTGGTGATGCTGAAGACCAAGAAAACAGCATTGAAAGCAGACGCCACAGAATTTACAGGAAACAACAATACAGAAAATACAAATACTTCTGAACCTTCTACTTCTGGTAACTCCAACAAATGAAGGAAGTTATCAAGCTGGTTAAAGTCTGCTAAACAAGCAAGTTTACCTAGAGCAGGAAGTTTTCCAGAAAAGGTGAAGAGAGATATCAAAACATTTCAAAGATTACCTCGTGTAGATGAAGAAACTAATCCCCTTAAGCGGTGGCCTGTGCATGCGTCATCTTACCCAATGTTGGCAGCACTAGCTAAGAAATATTAGTGTATTCCAGCCTCTAGCTCTGCTTCTGAAAGGGAATTTAGTATCTCAGGTAACATTGTTTCAAAAAAGAGAAGTTGTCTAAAGCCTCACAAAGTTGATGAATTAGTGTTCTTGGCACACAATTCATAGTGTACTTACATTACTGTTCTAAAAGTACTATTGTTGTGATTACACCAAACATTTGTAATATAAATTTACAAGTTTGCAATGACTACTAAATTTACTATGCGCATAATACTAATTTTATGCTTATTAATGTGAACTATTAATGTTATTGAAAATGCACTATATACCACCATACCGTGGTATTATCCATATATCAGATACCGTCTGTAAATTTTAATACTGCTTAGCACTACAGGATAACCAAGGAAACTTGCTGTACCAGCATATACACCACTACAGGCAAAGTATAGCAATAAATACATGCACATGTTGTTGTAGGGTAGGTAAATGTACACTTTTGTTTGCTTAAAACTACAGGTATAATGCAAATAACGTATCAACTATCGGCTTCTTTTGGTGACATCAATATTGGGTATCGGTACATTCCAAAAACCCATATCAGTACACCTCTAGTCTCGTACACAGCCAAGAGCAGTCACGTAAATACTCTAATAATGCAGTCAAGTGTGTCTGGTAACAACAAAGTTTGTACTGAACTTGACTTCTATTAAAGACACTAATGTAAATTGCTTTATCTACAAGCTACAATAATCGTCATTATCAATAATTAACAAATTCATTATGGAATTAATAAAACAGGGTTCAAAATATGTTTGACAATCAGCCAATTTCCGGTCAATATTGCATATTGACTGGTTAATTTTATTGTTGCCCGGACATTGTGACTGAATGTGACACTACTGCTGGAGAGCAGCCTTACAAAGGTAGTAATATTTAATTAAACTATATGTTTATGGTTTGTGGCCACAAGCTTTACCTCAAACCAAAACAGTGAGGTTTAACTCTTAAACCCGCATAGGCCAGGTGATGGAACAAGGATTAAAATGATACTAAGGGTTTTCCCTAATGCTAAACAGTGAGGCCATGTAATTTACAGTGTTGGGGATAACGCATTACTTATGTAATGAGTTACATAATATTATTACTTTTAAGTAATATAATGAAATTGCTATAAAAACTAGTAATATAACTCAAGTTACTATACTTACAAATATAACATGATACCTAAGTAATGAAGTTACTGTAACGAATCTAATATTAAGTACTTTTATTACTACAGTAACGAAGTTACTATGGCCACTCCACATAAGTTCTCTGTTTCCCATCCATCGCCCACATCTGGTTACTGTCAGCTCTAAATATTGTATTCTTCCATTATTTTCCCCGTTTGTGTTATTTTTGGAACTTAACAAGGAAGGTACAAGCTTGAGCATGGCTGTATATGCAGCTTTTTATGGTTGTGCTAGGCAAATAATGGCTTGTAAAGCTGTCAATCTTATAATGGAATAATGGAAATGGACCATCTGCCCAGATGCAAATATGCCTGAGTGCAGGATGGGAAACAGAGAATTTATTTGGAGTTGCCTAATCTCGTATTAGTACACTGAGTAAAGCCTAGCTACAACGAAGTAACGAAGCTCACCCCTAATTAATGAATGAAGCTTATTGACCAGTTTCTTTCTCTTGGATACAATTATAATCAAGATTCCAACAACGCAATCATGCCATGTGATAAGGTTGTAGTTGCACACGTGACGGCTTAAGGTTGCGGACACAAAGTATAATATGTAATATTATTATATTTATTTTATTTTATGGGTAATATGTAACTGTAACTTAGAAAATGGTATGCTAGCAAATGCTTTGAAGTTTGATTAAAATAGAAGTTTCTTATTGACGAAGAGACTCCACCACAAGTCTCTTAGTACCAACACTATAAATTACATGGCCTCACTGTTTAGCATTAGGGAAAACCCTTAGTATCACTTTAATCCTTGTTCCATCACCTGGCCTATGTGGGTTTAACCCTTAAACCTGCACATAATTTTTAGTAACAATGCACTGAAAACGCATACGCCGATAAATCGGCTTTTACGCATGGCCTCAAACAAAACGCTGTAGCTGTTGAACTAATAACTCTACGGCTACGCAATTTGTGCCACTATATTTGTGATGTAACAAGGAATAATATGATACCAAGGGATTTACCCTTCGACAAATGTATGGGGCCAAAACTCGCTAAGAAACAACATGTACGCAATTAAAACATGCATGCCAATACATACCTCCAGAAAATGGATCATAACTACATCCCAGTTCATTGTATCGAGCTGAAATAAACGCTAGTAGATTCGCCACAAATTGGAGAATTAAGGCATATAAAGGTCACATGAGTCAGACATTCATAAAAATGGCTTCCAGACCATGCGTTCACGAGGTAGCGGAAACCAGACATCGATCTTCAGCTCGTCATAACAAGTGAGTGAATGTTGTTACAATGGTTATTCATCGCTGTCTAAGTAGCCCAATGAATGTACTTTCCAGTGATAGGTAGTTTTTGGACTAATGTAATTAGACAAGCTTCATACACTGCCGTTTAGAAGCCATCATAGATTCATCCACTAGTAATAATTGTGCATATTTGAGCTTTATAAAAAAACGCCGATATATCGGCACGTGCGGGTTTAAGGGTTAAGGGTTAAACCTCGCTGTTTTGGTTTGAGGTAAAGCTTGTGACCACAAACCATAAACAAATAGTTTAATTAAATATTACTACCTTTGTAAGGCTGCTCTCCAGCAGTAGTGTCACATTCAGCCACAATGTCCGGGCAACAATAAAATTAACCAGTCAATATGCAATATTGATTGGAAATTGGCTGATTGTCGAACATATTTTGAGCCCTGTTTAAGTCTTACTTGCAGCTAACCACGTTAATTAATTAGTTATCCACACAGACAAGAATTTATTGCTAACCACTGAAATATTGTCAACAAAACAATAGCACAACCAAACCAGCAAGTTCTTTACCACTCTACTGATTCCGGTGCCGGAGGGTTAACCAGAGTGCTAAAGCAGGTATTGGTGTGTCTTATTTTCCTAGAAAATGGGCTGTGTTGTTGCAACACAACAAGCCAGTGCCATTATACAGTAATTTTGCAAGCTGTCTTTCTCCACTTTCACTTCATTTACATGAGGTGCAGTGATGCCAATCCATTGATTCTCCCTTGTGGATGGTATATAGACTTTCCTTGAATATTTGCGAGGATACCCCGGCATCTAGTCAAGCGTATGGTACACCAATCGTAATACAACTTACAGTAGCAACTGTTCAAGCTACTGTCACTAATTTTTCACAGATTTCTCTTACTCAAACTGTCTTGTTGATAGCAGTGTGTATCACCAATAAAAGTGCCGTCAGGTTTCAGCGACTAAGCCTTGAGGGGAAGGTAAATTTTTGAGCTGAGCCTTCCCATGTAGCCTTGTGCGTGACAGTCACTAGCAATGGCACGAGGCATAGCTACGATGTCTTTTTCACTGCTGGCAGACCATTTTCTAAAACATTAAGACACTCCAAACTAGCATCTTCAAAGTATAAACATCCGAGAAGGAGGTGTTAGAATGACGCAATGAAAACCAAGGCGGAGCCGAGGTTTTTATTACATCATTCTAACACCGACTGAGGACGTTTATACTTTGAACAGTTCGAAGATGCTAGTTTGGAGTGTCTTACTATAACTAAAAAGTTTTAGTTGCAAGTAATAGTAATATGTTCATATACTAAAATGTAGGGTTTCACTGATACAGAAAAATACCTACCGATCCGATACCAATATACGTAGCAGTAAATTTCATACCGGTAATTTCCATACAATTTACACACCTCTCAAGTTAGCTATGTGTGACTGCTCTATTAGAAAATTTTATTGTGCAGTGACTGTTCTATTAGAGTATTTCAATTTTTTTTATGCAAACATAGTAAGTAGCAATTGCTCAATGTTTAACAAAGCAATTCCTGCACCTTTTATGCTAGAATAATGCTCAACACTATTTCTACTCTGTTATATCTTAAACAAGTACATGAAAAAATTTGGAACTTTCAACTAGAGTAGGGGCCATAGCACATTGATAAAAAGTACTGAAACAAGTTGGAGTAGTCCATGATATTAAATCACAGTAAAACAATAAGAAGTGTTATATCCCTACTGTGCTCAAGATACCATAATGGAAATGCACAGTAGGGATACTAACACTTCTTACTGTTTTACTGTGATTTAATATCATGGACTACTCCAACTTGTTTCAGTACTTTTTATCAATGTGCTATGGCCCCTACTCTAGTTGAAAGTTCCAAATTTTTCGTGTACTTGTTTGTTAACATTTTTTATAAATAATTTTATTATGACTGGTGAACTCATGCATACTACATCTGAAATGGCGCTGCATGCCCCAGCTATATCAATTATCATCTGAAAAGTGAAGTATCCATTACACTTCGTTGTCAGCTATGTTCAACCCGTTACACAGCATTTCAAATCAAGAGCTTTTCCAGAAGTACCTCTACAATCTACGCATACCAAAAGAAATGGTGCCACACCTCAATTTTATTAATTATCATCTGAAAAGTGAAGTATCCATTACGCTTCGCTGTCGGCTATGTTCAACCTGTTACACAGCAATACGAATCAAGAACTGTTTGAAAAGCACCTCTGCAATCAAAATAGCCACTATGAAAAATACGGACGATTTCCGTTTTGAAGGGAAGCCATCACGTGCTCGAAACCAAATCGACACCTTTCCCTGTCAGCAAAGATGAATGGGACACAAAGGAGGACACTGGTAAGTCCATGAAGAATGCATTGTACGTACTGCGGTATGCCAAAAGGCACCTGTCAGGCCGAAGTGACGTCGAACAGTTAAAAATCAAGCCCGTAGCCTTAGCCGATATCAAGTTACACTTGTCTGAAGGCATCAGTCAGTTACTTAGTCAGTCAGTAGAAAATTCCGTTGAATAAAAATAAAATAAAATTCCGTAGCAACTTGTTGAAAGCATTTCTGAAAGCTTGTTTGGGCTTAGTTTTACCTCACCAATACTGCCTCATCGTCGTCATGGAAAATTGAGGCTGGTTTTTGGGTGATGTTATTTTGTGGGCCACGCCTACTCCTTTGTGGTCTTTACTATACAGTTACTATCATACTGTATGATTTTGCTAGCATAGCATCTACGATGATAGTTATGATGACAATTGGCGCGAGTGGCTATTAATTGGTATCGGAATACCTAAATAACCAATACCAATTGATACCAAAACTCTCAATATCGGTTCCGATTCAATACCGATCTGATTATTGGTGGAACACTACTAAAATGTAACAACATAGAAATAACTATTGTGTATGGATTTATAGACACTTTCTGTGATTACAGGTGTAAATAGATGCCAGAATGTTCTAAAACTCATTTGTATGACTTTACCGATACGTATAATAGCTTGAATTATTTTTGTACTGCCTGTATGGTCTTGTTATTGCTGTTGAACTGTTCTTGTATTGTTGGCATTGTTGGACCATTGCTGCTATTCATTAAATGGTATATATTGAACTGGGGAAGTTTACACTAAAAGTTACTGATATTTTATCATTATAACTGGGTACAACTATAGTAAAGCAAGCTTAACAAATCAGTAAACTAAGAACCTTTAAGCAGTGCATATGACTCACAAGAGTAAACTCGCAATCAAAATTAAAGACGTGGCAGAAATTTGAAACACGGATACACAACTTGCTGTTGTTCAACAATTAAGTAAGCCGCTGTAGTTACAGTAACAATTCATTTAACCTTCTTCAAGTAGCCCAGTGAACAGTCCTTTTGAACAATGTGTTGTTATAGGTAAGAATTAAGTTACCCCATTTAATGTTGCTATGTGTGCCCTAAACACGCATTCGCAAAAGTTCTTTGCGGGTTTAAGGGTTAAACACCAGCCTACTTGTACTTGTCAGCTATGAATGTGCAAAATGTATTTAAAACCATGTTATCCAGTGTCACTTTTGACTTGTGGGATACATGAATTTTCATTTAATAGCTTAAAGACTGCTGTACTTGACTAGGAGCAGTGTGTTACATTATTTTATGACATGGTTACATTACTTTTGGTATGACCACATTTTGATTACTGAAAGCTTAAAAGTGGGTACCAGTACATTTTTATGTTTTGGTAGTACAAAAATCTGTGTTGTTCTGGTAGCTTGACAGACAATGACAGTACGTGCACTCAAAAAAATTACTAAGAGCCCTGCAGGCATGTATGCAGTATGGAGCCCTGTATAAAGTACACAAACTAAAGTACATACATGTTGAGCTGGATCCTGGGTTGCTGAATAAGAAGCCATACAAGATGAACATGATGTTAATGACATAAGCTCATGTTACGGGTATGCAGTTGAGTATATGGCATCCAGTGCAGCATCAGCAAAACCCTCTTGGAAAGATGTTAAACAGCCAAACCAAGTATCTACTTATGAAATTATGGGACTACTTTGAGCAAGAGTTTATAATGGTGACCATGATGAAATCTCGAATTAAGATGTCACGCGCGAAGTTGGTTTTCCAGATTAGTTGGCTGTGTCTTTCTGAGTTCCTCAGCACGTTGTGCCATACTTTTCTCGAGTACACTGTTCTTTCACTCTGTAGCTTCAGTCTCTCAATCTATATGCGCGTGCCCACTGTACTTATAATTAGGTCACCAATCAACACAAATCATCGAGTCATTTGAACAATACCATAGGACTTCACAGGTTCATTTTTCACAGGGTATAGTATAGTTCGAAATTCTCCATACACCGTTATAAACTCTTGCTTTGAGCAAGAAGCAAAGAAATCTAAAGTTTCCGTAAACATCAAGGAGAGAATCTCAAAGACCACCGGTAATATCATCTTTGCTGGCCTTTGGCATTCATTACGTTACGCAGGGATTTCAAAGACATCCATTGTAAGAGTTAGAACAGAGTACTGCAAGAAAGGCGGCTTTTCTACACCAAGAAAAAGGCACAAAAAACACTTTGCACAAGCCTGCTCAATTGTATTTGTCAGGTACAAATGTTCACAAGTATGTGTTGATGCGACAATTTTGACCGAGATGCCATCAGACGGAAGATCCATTCATTGTATGAAACGAAGGAAAATCTATCACTCTCAAAGATTTTGGTAAGTTAATTTTGAACGCTGGAACCTGTCACGTCCTCCGTCTTAGTCCAAACTTAAGCATGCATGAAATGATGGTATTTTCTCTGGCGGGAGAACATCGCTTAAAAGGGTGTTAAGTGGTATAGGATTTAAGTACAAGATGATTAATGACAAGAGGATAGCATTGCAACAGTTTGTGCTTTAATGTCACCACATACATAACTTTTGATTATATAATTAAGCCAATACTGCTGTGATTCCAATTTTTTGTGGTCCATGAGGTAGTTAGATTGCCGGTTGCACACTGGTGGCCTGGAGTCAGGTGAGGGACATGTAAAACGGAACAACAGGAGGTATAACGGCATTGTTATGGACATTGTTACAGTATGTGTTTGTTTATGAAAGGTATACTTTGACTGAAGTTAAGGAACTGGTTTATCAAGGATTTGAGGCTGTTACATCCGAGAGGTGGCAATCCTTGATAAAGCATGTTCAAGAAAAGGTCAAAGATCATTACTGGGAACAAAATGGAATTCATGAAGAACTTCTAGAGTGAATCCTCATCCACATCAGCAGTGACAACGATAGTGAAGATGATGATGGTGGCAATGACTCTTCCACTAGCAGCAGCAGCAGCAGCAGCAGCAGCACTAGCAGCAGCAGCAGCAGCAGCAGCAGCAGCAGCAGCAGCAGCAGCAGCAGCAGCAGCAGCAGCAGCAGCAGCAGCAGCAGCAGCAGCAGCAGCAGCAGCAGCAGCAGCAGCAGCAGCAGCAGCAGCAGCAGCAGCAGCAGCAGCAGCAGCAGCAGCAGCAGCAGCAGCAGCAGCAGCAGCAGCAGCAGCAGCAGCAGCAGCAGCAGCAGCAGCAGCAGCAGCAGCAGCAGCAGCAGCAGCAGCAGCAGCAGCAGCAGCAGCAGCAGCAGCAGCAGCAGCAGCAGCAGCAGCAGCAGCAGCAGCGGGTCCAAGTCTTTTTCTGAGCCTACTTCATTTGATGTAAGATTGTTTGATATTTGCAGCATTGGTGTTACAACTTGATGTTGTTCCCCAGGAGTCATTGGGTGGCTGGGATTAAACTTTGTGAAGTATATGAAAATACAAATGAAGTGTAAGTGTGTGCACTTTAATAAAAAAATATTATTGCCTATTATGCTAGCAGAAGTTGAACATACCATCCATTGTATGTTTGATCAGTGCAGATGTGTTTGGAAGTCACTAAAGATACAATTAGCCCAAATTCATACAAACAGTATTATCGAAATGTGACTTCAAAAACAAAATACTAGCTGGAAAAGTTGTGTACATGTGTGGCAAAGTGATGAGAAAAGGATTAAAGTGACAAATTGACTAAATGGGAATAGGAGAGGATGGGCAGCTGTGTGGTAAATGTGAAGTAAAAAACATGCTGTTTGGCTCACTTTCAGGTAGTGCTATGTGATACCAACCAAAGTTTGCATATCCTGATACTTTTACTTAAGCATCACGATATACTTTAGGTATTGGGTATTAACTGAAAAACGGTGAAGCTTGCAATAATGTAGTAAGTTACAAGTTGTTGTGTAAAAAACATAACATGTGGGAGAGAGAAACCATCAATATTGATGAATAACAAAGTTTAACATTTTCAGGATGCCACAAAACACCTGTAAAAACATAACTATGCATGGTTGTATGAAAGCGTAGCCTAGTCTAGCTCCACTGACTTTATATAGAATACCAATACACTGCCATAGGAAGTCCACATCTTCGAGAAAATTTTATTTAGCACAAGACATTCTGTACAGGCTGAGCACTAGCATCCTAGGTGTAGTCACTAGTATAGCGGTTACTGAATAAGTTGAAATGAACACGAATGTCCCATAGCAAGTGGATTACAAGTTCAAAAACTAATCTGTGATGGCTCCACAACTCTTCCTTCTTTCGTTTGTACTGCCAAACTTGACTGCTTGCACCATCAAGCGGAATTAGATTCACACTTATTAACGTGTCTGACTGCTGGGATGCCATTTTGACACAAGATTATTTCGTCCTGTGCACTTAATTTAATATACCTGATACAGGCGATACCTAAACTTTCCTTTGCAATACCAAATCAGGTATCGATACTATCGCAGTATCAATAGTATTGCGCAGCAGTACACTAATGCTTCATAACAGATTTTGAACTGGATTTTTCCTCTTTAAGGCTGAAGAGGTTTTTTCTCTGAAGATAACTGGGCCACTCATTTTCTAAATACAATGCAATAGTGAGCTCTTCCACTCATGCAACTCTGTTTTACACACACACACAACACACACACAACACACACACAAAAAGCTGTTTTAAAAGTGTATTACAGCCTCTTACATAACGGATAGTGAAGCGGGAGTGTGACATCTGGCTTCACCACAAACATGTGTCAACATAAACATCACAGGACTGAGCTTTAGAGACTTCCCTACTGAAAATGAATGGGGGTACAGCTGTCATAACTGGAGTGTATTACATTCAAATGAAGCACTTTTAACGTATTATTTAGCGGGCTGAGAGGGACTACCTAACGAGCAATAAAAGAAGCCCGTGCGATGTAGCAATCGCAAGTTTTTTTTTTTTTTTTTTTTTGAGGATACAGCTCAACACGTACGTACTATAGATAAAATTGAAAGGGGAATAGGGATCGCTGAAAAAAGCCATGAAACAAGAAGGGATCACTGGGATGGTAATGTAAACCACAAATCCCTATTTTGACTCATTTTAAAATGATGGAGCATGTAATTAAAATTTATGACAGGTTGTCAAAATAGGGATTTGTGGTTTATATTGCCACCCCAGCGATCCCTTCTTGTTTCATGACTTTTTCAGTGATCCCTATTCCCAATTTAAAATTTTCAATTTTTTAGCCATCTAGTAGAAATCAGTACATAAACGAATGCTAGAATTGAGTATTCGAATGTTTGAATGGAAAACTGCGGATTATTCGAATGTTTCTAATATTTAAAACCCACAATCAAAAATTTTAATTTGTTGAATCTAAGCAAAGTACATGTTAATAACTTGATACCTGGCGCGTGTCATGTCCTGTACTATTTTTAGCTACATGTGACCTAATTATATACATTGGGTACCCATGTAAAGGATTCGAATGCTATGAATTTGTATTCGAATGTTCCCAAATGAACGAACATTAGAATTTCAGAACATTCGTTTATGCACTAGTAGAAATATTGAAAGTGTAATGATGCAAGGGAGGTCGGCTGCACTAGAAGCTTTACTAGTGGACAATTAATCTTTACTTCAGCCATGGCTAAACTATCAATTGGTAAGATGCAGGGTGTATATATGTGGCTAAAGTTTGAATTTATTTGACTATATTAATGCTGAGCGATAGTAGAAAATTCACTATCACGATATTGAAGTATTATTCACGATACGATAATATCACGATAATTACACTTTGAATGATCCTCAGTCAAGTTCCAAGTATTCAATGCATGCTACGCATAATAGATTATGATTTTCTTGTAAGTGCATCAATTAGGTAACTAATTGTAATTAATTGCGTGGGGGGAGGGGGGGGGGGGGGGGGGGGGGGACACACACACGACATTTCTACAATTTTGGTTACAGCCTTGCAACCAAACTTTTTCACGATAAAGCAAGCCAAGTAGTTATAAAACAGCTAAGCCAGCTTCTCAAGCAGCATTTTTAGTGGAATTCTAGACTCTTCGTGAAGCGATCGACTAATTGTGTGGGCGGACGATAAATACACACAGCTTGTAATAGCCTTGCAACCAAACATTTCGCAAATAAGCAAGCCTAAAGAGTTACAAAATAGTTAAATAAACTTGGTAACAATGTTTCTAGTAATCTTACAGCAATATTGCGATAGTAAGCTGTATTCATCATATTGCGATAATGATTTTTTGATCGCGAGTATCGAACTATTGATATTATCACTCAGCACTAGACTATATACAGTAACACTGAATGGTAGTTTAAGCATACAGTAATGCTTGCATAGTGTGATATATGTAGAGTGTACTGTGTAATTTGGTGGAAATTCAGAAATTAAAAGATTGTAATTTAACGGATACTTGCAAAATTACAACGGTGCAAAACACACATTCACTCACTGTTTTTGATTTGTTTAATCACCTCTGCACCTTCTACCTCCACCCTCATTACACTGTCTGCAACAGACAACATTGCTAACATTACCATAACACTACATACGTAACCTGCAACCTACGTATGTGCTTATTTATACATAGAATGTGCACATGTGCATATAGCATACATATAGTGTAAAGTGTAGTATAGTGCGAGTGAGTGTATGGGTGTTTAGCAGAAGTTCAGTTTTGCGTGCTTTGTTTGGGTCAGTACTTTAAGTACTACATATGTCAATGTTTCCGTGTGGTGAAACCCAGGCAACAGTAATACAGTTTACACTGTGTATTAAGAACACCTTGGGACTGACCAGAAGCCTAATGATTGTCTAGGTATCCTGATTTTCCAGGTTAATTTACATGCTAAGGGATAATTTGGGACCGAGGTGTCACATTTTCAAGTGTCCTGATTAACAAGTTCCACTATATTACTGGTTAAAGTTGACCATGCAAGGAGTTTGGGTTTTGTGTGTAGAGTCCAGGATGTCATCTGATGACATCACTCTATGTATATCAGGTTTCTTAGGATTTACATACCTCACAGGGTTCAAACAAGTTTTGTGTACTTAGAACCAGAAATTAAATGTGTGGAACCTGGATGTGAGAACTTTACTAGATGTTGATGGTCTAATAGAAATTACAAGATGTACTGATGATGTTACTGATGATGTAGCTGTAGTAGATGAAAGAACAATTGATCAAGTTGTAAATGAAATAGGTAGTACAAAATTGATGTGGTTGCTTTACACGAAAAAATGTGGTTTTGTGAAAGTGTTTATAAGTTAGCAGGAAGTTTTTGTCCTCTGGCAGGACTGTCCATACTCAGGGTGAATGTAGAGAAGGGCGCTGCACAATGTGTGACTTGATACAAGTAATTCAAGAACAAAGGAGGCTTAGCAGTACACTGATCAGTATACTGATAGGGATTGGGCAATATTACACTTCAGAAGAATGGTACAGTATTACCTAAGTATCACTAAATACCTTTTATATTCACACTTTCAGATTTGCACTTATACCCACATTGTGCTAGTAGTAAAAGTTATCTTTTCAAAGGAACAAATGAAATGACAACTATACCACAAAGTAAGGTTTGAAGTATCCCAAAAATTTTTTTTTCAAAACTCATTGTGAACACTTTAACACATATAGGTTTGTGCTTGCCCGCAGCATAAACGGGGCTTGATTTAACCACTAAAAATTTAATTACTACATTAAATTCGGTATTTTCAGAAAACCACATTGGTATCTGAAAAATACCTTTATTACCTCCCAACTCTATAATAAGTATACACATGCAGAACGTGATGCTATTCTAGTTGCCATTTTTGGCTTGCTTAACTGTTCACCAGAGCAAGCAAGTGTACTTGCTTTGCCCAATTCCAGTCACAGCAACCATTAGAAATCATTGCTACTGTATACAGATGCCTTAAAAAATATTGCTGGTTTAAAGTAGTTTTATTGTACTGGGGAACTAAAAGTAATTCCAATTAAAGAAATTTATTAAGTACTGAAACTAATATTGCAATTGGTCAGTATCTATCATACTATTAGGGATCATGGATGCTTGGGTTTTTCTGGCCAAAAATTTTCACCCAAAAACCAGCTTCACAATACCATCCGACACCTTGGCAGTTGGTATATAACCAAGCCCAAAAGTGCCTTCCGTACGACCATAAAAGCTTCCAAAGGATTGCATTAAAAATTTTTATTCAATGAAATTTTCTATTGGCTAACTACCTGCCTGATATCTTCAGACAAGCATAACTCAATAATAGTTAAGGCTACAGGCTTAAGTTTTCCACTGTTCAATAACAAGTCACCCTGTACAGAGTTCAGCTAGAAGAAGTCACCTTGTAGAGAGCTCAGCTACAAAGAAACCATCATGTAGAGAGTTCAGCTAGAAGAAGTCACCTTGTAGAAAGCTCAGCTACAAAGAAACCATCATGTAGAGAGTTCAGCTGCAAACAAATCACCTGTAGAGAGTTCAACTACAAACAATGAGAGTTTCAACTACAGTTCAGTTATGTAAAAAGTCACCTTATTAACTATAGTATGTGATATACAATGTTAAATACACAAATGTTTAATCAGACAAAAGCTATACACACAATTACTTCCTTTGTTCCACAATTCCTGCAGTAAAGAAAAAAACAAGTTAAAAGGAAGTACCAAAGCCAGTTTGTGGCCATATTTGTGGCTTGCAATACAAAAAGAAGTGACATCTAAACCAAAACAGCCAAGCTCTGTACAAAGAGTGCGGCCCCCAAAAGGCCAGGGTGAAAAAAGATGTGACATCAAAGATGGTGGCCAAGAAATGGCTGTGATGGTAGGTTAATGGTAAAAATTTTAATTACGACAATTCAGGAGAATTTGGTGCCGAATCCAAATTCTCCTGAATTGTTGCAATTAAATTTTTTGCCGTTAACCTACCATCACAGCCATTTCTTGGCCGCCACCTTAGATTTCACATCTTTTTTCACCCTGGCCTTTTTGGGGGCCGCACTCTCTTTTTTATAGCTTGGCTGTTTTGGTTTAGATATTCTTTTCTCATCAAAACCAAATTCACAAGACCTGCTGTCCTTTGAAAACAAATTTCCACAAAGTTGCCTTTAGCAATCAAATATTCTGGCATAAACACATAACTGCTCATGTTTTAGCTCATTGTAATGGTTAACAGTATCATTACTGTGTCAATAGCCAGTAAACAGATCTGCCATTGTTGGGTTTTGATGTCATCTGCTGCAATTTTAGCATAGGCATGATCGAGCCAGTGACTAATTAAAATTTTGCTCCACTTGAGACTCCCCCAAGTTTTCTCTCCAATGTATAGAGATGGGGATTGTATTCCGGAGGTTCCGGATGCAAGGAACAGTGCTAACTAGTGGTATTACCTTCGTCACTCCTTGCCCACAGCACATTCAAAGCTGAGCTTTAAATAGAATTCTTACTTCTAATTAACACCTTCTTTACTTGCTCAATCAGCACGTGATACTTCAACTCACGTGATGGATGAGAACTCTGTGTTAAGCCTTTTGGAGAGCATTTCTTCTAGCGAATCACTGAGGAAGAAGTTCCTGGATGCACTTCGAAACCCAGTTCAGCAGGACAAGGATAGAGAAGGACAACAGCGTGGCGACCAGGCACGCGATCAATCAGGAAACACTGCAGCCAGTCCCCCAGTGGTTGAAGACCACCCTCTTGATTATGGAGAAGACCAATTGATAGCCAGGGTGCGCCAATCTGGTATTAATGCCTTGCTGGGAGCCGGTGTGCCCCAGTTGAGAGGGGTTAGCAGGCTGGATGCCGGTATGCGCCAGTCGTCAGCTAGCTCTCTGGGAGATGAGGACTCCCAGGCTATTAGTAATGATGGAAACAGCTCGGGGGAATCCACACTATTTGATCCTAACAACTTGAAGACGGATGACGATTTCACCTTTGAAACCCATGAGGTAATTAAACAGTATCTAGAAAAACACTTTCGCGCGTCTCTCGATAAAGACGTGCAAAAGGAGATGCATAAGGAACACCCGGTACCTCGTACTCCCGCAATGAAGGTGCCAAAAGTTGATCGCTTTGTCCTCGATCACCTAAACCAACACTTCTCGAGGTCACGTGATGCCGAACTTGGCACGATACAAGCAGCGTTGTTGCGATGTGCTGGGCCCCTCTCGTGTCTGTGGTCGGAATTAATTGATAACGATCTGTTGAAGGATGAGGATTCCATGATAAACATTCACGATGCGCTAAGCGTTGTCCAGTGCACTTTAGTGCTGTTGGGGAATGCCAACGAACTTGTCTCCCAGACAAGGAGATGCAACATCCTCCGGTCAGTTGACCAAGGTCTGGAGAAGTATGGTAAGGAACCCCCCACTAATAGTGAAGAATTCTTGTTTGGGAAAGAGTTTTGCCCCAAGCTGAAAGCGACAGTGGAGTCTGATAAGACGTTGGCACAAGTGGTTCAAATATCCCACCGCTATCAGCCATATGACCAGAAGAGCCGCCAGTCCACATTGGGTCGCAGTAAGAAACAGTTTTTTCGACCAGGCCCTGCTGGCAATTCGGGGTCCCGGCAGGGCAATGTTCCCCCATCCAACAAGCAGCCTTACAAGCCATACCATCAGCACCCCCATCCTCAGAAGCAGTCCACTTTCCAAGCCCACAAACACTCGGGGAGATTGGAAAAGTCCTGAACAACTTACCCCTACCACATACCTCTTTTCAAGCACTCAACTTGAATCTGCACCTTCTGCCTCGACATACACTAACACCAGTAGCAGGAAGGGCTGCCTTGTTCCTAGAGAACTGGGCGTGCCTGACCAAAGATCCTTGTGTGCTATCCACCATCAGAGGGTATCAGATACCCCTAGAGTGTTTGCCAGAGCAGCACAGGTACACCATCACAGTCAGCAGGGAACAACAATCAGTTCTGCAGTAGGAAGTGTCCAAACTGAGGGAGAAAGGGGCAGTTCACCCAGTGCAGCAGTCAGAAGCTCACATAATCAGTCCGATCTTTGTCGTCCCCAAAAGCGGCGAAGGTTGGAGACTGATTATAGACCTGAGATACCTGAACTCCCATATAGTACCGCCTCACTTCAAGATGGAGGGCCTGTACATGCTGCCAAGCATCATCAGTCAGGGGTGGTTCATGGTGAAATTGGACCTAAACGATGCGTACTTAACCATCCCTGTGGCCCAAGAATCTTAGAACCTTCTAGCCTTCCAAGCAGGTCCACCACACAACTTGATGCAGTTCCAGTGCCTCCCATTCGGGCTTTGTACCGCACCATTCACCTTTTCAAAAGTTACAAAGCCTGCAACCCAGTTCCTGCGTCAGTTAGGCATACACCTAATTATTTATCTAGACGATTTGTTACTGGCAGCTCCTACCAAAGATCAACTATTGGTGGACCTTTCAACAGCCATATGGTTGCTTACCACTCTGGGGTTCCTAATAAATATCCCAAAGTCCATCACAGCCCCCACCTGTCATCTGGAGTTTCTGGGGTTCATAGTGGACACAGACAACATGGTAATTTCTCTCCCAGCACACAAGTTGCACTGTATCCAGAAGGAAGCATCTCATCTTCTTTCTCTGGACAGAATTCCAATGAGGACTCTGGCTTGCTTCATTGGGACACTGGTAGCAACCAAACCAGCTGTATGGACAGACCCTCTCCATTATCGTGCCTTACAGGATAAGAAGATTCGGTCACTTCACCAACACCCTCACTACCAGGGTTCTGTGAGCCTGTCGAAGGAGGCACAGGTAGACCTTCAGTGGTGGTGCTCGGAGCTGCCTTCCCACTGCTCAGCCCCAATATGGAAACCAGAGGCCTCAACAGTGATCGAGTCAGATGCCTCCAAGTTGGGCTGGGGGGCAGTCTGCCAAGGGGTACCAACTGGTGGCAGGTGGACATTAGAGGAGACCCAAGTTCCACATCAATTATTTGGAGCTCAAAGCAATGTTTCTGGCCTTGCAGTCCTATCTGAAGGACAAAACCGATATAGCAGTACTGGTCAGGTCAGACAATCGCACTGCAATAGCTTATTTGAACAAGCTTGGCAGTCCGTTGAGATCCCAACTGTGTCAGTTGGCCCTGGAGATTTGGAAGTGGTGCCTCCTACATCGGATTACATCACATGCACAGTATCTGGCAGGGAAGGACAATGTCTTGGCAGACTGGGAGTCTCGCCACCACGACAGCAGCGATTGGCAACTCCTACCATCAGTCTTCGATGCTGTCCACCTCCTCCTTGGTCCTTTTACAATAGACCTATTTGCGAGCAGAACGAATGCTCAGCTGCCAGATTACTGCAGCTGGAGACCAGACCCACAGGCAAGAGTGGTAGATGCCTTTTCAACATCTTGGTTGCAAGACCAGCCTTATCTCTTCCCCCCCTTCAACCTGATTGGCAGAGCACTGTCGAAGATTTGCCTGGAAGAGGTAGACTATGCTTGTCTAATAGCCCCAACTTGGCCAGCTCAAGTGTGGTACTCCCAGGTATTGAGAATGTTAGTGAGGAATTCCATTCTACTCCCCATGGAACAGGATTTGCTCCTGAGTTCAGATCTGAAGCCCCATCCTCTAATCCAGGAGAATTGGATGTCTTTAGCTGCATGGCCTGTCTCAGGCAAGCTTTCTCAACACAAGGATTTTCTGAAAGAGTTACAGAACTGCTCCTGCACTCCTGGAGATCTAACACCCATGCAGCATACAATTCAGCCTGGTCTAAGTGGTGTGGCTGGTGTGCTGGAAGGCACATTAATCCACTTTCAGCATCTTTAGGAAATGTGCTAGAGTTCCTTGCAGACCAATTTGATTTAGGATTACAATACCGTTCACTTAATACATTACGCTCTGCAATCTCAACTTCCCACCCACAATTAGATAACGTTAATGTGGGAAGCCATCCTTTAGTGTCTAGGTTACTAAAGGGCATGTTCAATGCCAGGCCACCAGCTCCTCGCCTTAGTGTGTCATAGGATATAGCTGTAGTTGTCGAATACTTTAGAAACTGCCCTTCAGAAGGTCTCTCAACTCTGGAGCTGGGCAGGAAGGTGGCAACGTTAATGGCACTAGCTAATGCAAGCAGGTGTTCAGACCTAGCAACCCTGGACAGGGATCATTTGAGATGGACACCCACTGGGGCTCAATTTACAGTAGTTCGGCTGACTAAGACTCGTACTCGAGGTCCCCCTAGGACAGTACACTATTCTTCTCTGCCAGAGGATGCTGACGTATGTCCAGTTACTTCCCTTCAATTATAACTCTCCAGAACATCAGAACAAGCAGCTTCAATAACTTCACCTAAGCCAGTATTCTTGACTTCAAAGAGGCCATTTAGAAGAGCTCGTCCAGGAACTTTGGGTCACTGGATTAAACACAGCTTGGGAAAGGCAGGCATTGATACTGAGCAGTTTACAGCCCATTCCACCAAAAGTGCCAGTTCTTCACGAGCTTGGGCTAAAGGAGTCCCTGTTGCTGAGATTCTCAAGGTGGCAAATTGGTCTTCAAGAAGTACCTTTGAGAGATTCTATTACAGAAGTGAAGGGTCTTCTGAATTTACTAGAGCTGTTCTATCAGGAGCCTCTAGCAGGTATGATTTGTGTTTTAAACGTACCACTAGTTAGCACTGTTCCTTGTATCCGGAACCTCTGGAATACAATTCACAGATTCCCCGAGGACAAGTTCCGCAAGGGGAGGATGGATTGTATGAGGAGGTGGAGGATACAAGGAACAGTGCAATCCCACCCACATGATATATGTGCCTTATACCCTCCTTTCTACAGCTCCATGGAAATGGCAGAGGAAGAGGGAGATCTGGAGGTGCGAGTGATTTTGACTATTCATTGAACTAACTCTGATTAAGTAGTGTGATTAGTATTCTAGAATATTATACTTGTATTGTACATTATTCTTTGGGGTTACTTACCCCATATACAGGTGTGTAGATTGATTTTAATTATATACTTGCACCAGCAAATCAAATTGTGCTGGTGAAACAGTAATTTGTGTATGCTGCTTCTTTTCACTGCGTAAGAAGGTGTTAATTAGAAGTAAGAATTCTATTTAAAGCTCAGCTTTGAATGTGCTGTGGGCAAGGAGTGACGAAGGTAATACCACTAGTTAGCACTGTTCCTTGTGTCCTCCACCTCCTCATACAATCCATCCTCCCCTTGCGGACCTTGTCCTCGGGGAATCTGTGAATTATTTCATCTGTTAGCAAGCATCATACACATGTATTTTTCGTAATTTTGTGACATGAATTTCCATTTATTTGAAATCCACCAGACTTTGAAATACAAAATTAAAAACCTTCAAAATTCTCAGATTTGCCTCTTCTGCAAAATTTTCTGCTTCAAAAATAACCTGCTATACAGTACTAGTTAAATACCATACATAAGTACAATAAACACAAACAAAGAGGATACTATGTATGCAAATACAGCTATTTGAGGTTACATGCTAAAAGATACTTTGGGGCCATTAATAAGTGTCCTGATTATGCAGGTGATCTCCTCTCCCAACCAAGTTTTGACATACTGTAACTCCTTTCAATAATGTACAACTTCAGGTTCTGCTCCTCTTATACTTCAAATGTAGCCCATTGACATACAAGAAATAAATGAAGGTAGTATTTATGGATAAAATTATAGAATGAAGATGGCTTGGGAGAACTATGTGTATATGTGCAAACGACATTAAAGATTACCTTCTTCTTCAGTTGGTGCATTGGTGCTTTTGCCTACATCAAGCTTATGTCTTTTACTAGGGAGTTGGTTCACACTGTCCTTGAGTACTTTACGTTTACTCATTACAACAGAGTTGAAGACCTGCAGTAACATACACAAACACATGGGAAGATTAACTATAGAACTTAGTAATGCAATACCAATACAGTGAGATCTTTGCTTATCCAAACCTCAGTTATCCAAACATTTTGATCATCATGTGACTGTTCTATTAGAGTATTTTGTCATCAGTGTGCATTCTATTAGAGTACGTGACTGTTCTATTAGAGTAGTTGAACGAAGCTCTGTATAATGGGCTTCAATTATCCAAACAGTTTCACTTATCTGAACACTTTTGGCTAACTATAAGAACAAAGCTGCTCGAATAACTGAGGATCCACTGTACTAGTATTGGCATTGGCCCTATTATTTCTATAAACGCCCGATACTTTGTATGATGTAAGACAATTGCTTTTCAAGATGGCAGCGTGCATAATGAGTTTGGTAAGAGCTAGTATCAGATCGGTAGTGAAAAAGTGATAGCACAAGCACGTGAATTAGCCAGACCCCAATTTGGTACTCTTTACTTAAAGATTATAATAGTGCTCCTCAAAAAAAAAAAATATATATATATATATATACTATATAAGAAAACACTTCTGATAATTCATCAAATGTGTGAATACTGATTAATAAACCAATAACGCTGTGAGTTTGGTATGCAGGAGGTGAGAAACACTAACTACACATCCATATCAGACATTCTATGCCAGCCAATAAATGTGTGCTCAGCCATTACTAACATGCCAAACAAGGCAAAAATAATAATTGCTTGGCAATGAATGGTGTGTCTTTTTTCAAATTGCAAGGCAATCATCTTACTCCAGTTATGCATGCTGTCCACGAATTCCTATAAAACTGATATGGGATGTGTGTTTCACCAGACCCTTACTTTTAGTAAAGTAGTGGACAATGCCAGACTAGATGCATAGCTGTGTCACTATAGATAACAATGTTGAGGAACTTCATTGAAATGGTATAAGGCCATGTCAACTAAACTAGTTGTTTCATGGGCTCAACTACTACAAATATCTTCTCAAAACACACTATGACTGTTAATGAGTTGTGCTATATCATTGCGAGTATTTCAGTTCAAATTGCCTTGTAGCACAATGTAAATTGAGCAACACCACGAAACTATATTTGTGACCGGGCCTGCGAAAACAGGGCATGTGGGCACAAACTACACCCCATCACTCTACTAGTCATATCTCATTACTGGAAAAGTATATTTCCATTCTGTAACTTGCATCATTATGCCAATGAAATGCTTACTAAGAGCTGAAAATTGCAACACCATAGCATAATGGTACAAAACGTTATGAGTGATGAAAGTGTGAAAAAGTAGACAAAAATCATGTGCCCACATGCCCTATTATCGCAGGCCCGGTCACATTTTGTATGTTTTGCCAAGTCTCTGAATACATACTGTAAAAACTAATGAAATTGAATCAAAGTAGAGGCAATTCAATCTTTACCTAGCTGCTATAGTAACAACGAGAATGAGAAGAAAAGAGCATACAATGACGTGTCCGAAATGTTGAACATGGTACTTTCACACCACTTGTTTTTTCTGTTGCTGGTGGCATGGGGCCAACTGCCACAATTTTCTAGAAACGTTTAGCTTCTCTGCTGTCAGATAAGTCAAACCAGTCATACAGTCAAACAATCCGTTGGCTCCATTGCAGTTTAAGTTTTTTACTCCTACGATCCTTAATCATGTGCTTGAGGGGTGCACATTCTTCATCTGGCAAACCACAGCTGGCTGCTGGTGATATTTCCCTAGCAGTTAGTGAGGCCAGGTTTTAAGTAACTGACTGACTGTATGTGTGTGCTTTCATCTTTATATTGCCATCATTGAAAAAAAAAAACTCACCCTGACTGCAGTAAAATGATACACAGAATTCTTAATGTAGGTGTACCAGACCCTTTTTTCCTGATGCCCACACAAAAGAGAAGAAAAAAAAAAACGGTCTGGCAACCATCATGGCATTTATCAGTTAGAGAACTGAGGTTTTCACCTGCGTTCGAATCTGCGTGACGCTGTGCGTGAGAGCGTACCGATTAGCGTGACAGCAAAAGGCTGAGTGTGCACTCACGCTAACCGCGTAGCCAGACCACTTTTTTTTCCTTTTGTGTATGGGTGGGGAAAAAAAGGGTCTGGTGAACATAGCATAGCACTGTTGTTCTGGCAGTCAACAGTTTCTGGGGATTCTCTTGCACGGCTTCTGACCACTAATTGGTGTGGATGATGTCGATCCCACACAAGCACTCGCGTCATTTGCACACATTACAAAGATATAGGGGGGTTGTACCTATCGCTGTCGCTAAAGACGATTTGCAAACACAGCAAGACATTATCTAAGTCCATCAACTTCGATCAGTCCATCACCACGAGGCAACCCTTTTAGTCCAGTTCCTTATGGTTTTGATTGTGATTTACTGGACCAAAGCACCAAATTTGGTACAGTGACTTCTTAGGGTATACTGAGTGATTTCAGAAGGGGTGCCACCATGAACTTGCCCTGCACCCCTTCGTACAACAGTTATGTTGGACAATCCGCAAAATTAAAACCTATTATATTTACCCTATTGAATAAGTTGTCTTTCCCTTAACACATTCCCAATTTTAATAATTCCTTTTTGTAAGTGATTAGTCCATAACATCTCATAATCAGTTTCATTGAAATATTATGTCTCTGTATAAAGATACATAGCTTAAACAAAGCTATACGTTTGGTGAAAATTAAAATCACTAAAATTTGAACATGGTTAATTATGAAGAATTTCAAACATTAGCTTGTTACTTTTCCATTGAAAGCCGAGTACATATTTCCACTACAATGGCTATGTTCTGCACATAGAGCACCACCTGTTTACCAGATACTTCACCTCCTGGGTTCCAGAATTACACTATCTTTTACACATTTCTATTTCCTAGAAAAATGCACTTTAGGTAGGATTCTAAGATCTTTTTGTGCACTTTTGGAAAAAGCATGAAACTTACCACATAGTCTGTTTGTTTAAGGTTACGGGTTAGGTGCTTAATAGAGTTATTATTTTTCGAGGCGTGATGGTGGACGTGTATAATTGGCGCATGTGTCAAGAAACCATTAGAATATAAAATTATAAAGGAAGTAGATGATTCAAAGCGTTGTATAACCACTCGATAGTAGTGGAGGAACCATACAGAGTGAGTGTTAATTGACTAATGAATTACAATGCATCTATTCTTTTGTTCCATTCTTCCATGTTGGTAATCCATGCCGGTTCGCGGATGGGCTTCATGGGCAAATTTAATTCAGGCAGAATGCTGTTAAAGAAAAATCCTTTTAGTTTCGGCAGGAAGGAATTGCAGAAAGTTTCGTCATACTGAACCCGTTCAACATGAACATCTCGGCAAGTCCTCACAACGAAGTCGCACCATTTCATTCCAGTACAGTGCATTGCCACCTGGAGTTGGTAGTAATACTTATCAGAACGTTTTATTGCTAAAATACCACTCGGAGTGCAGGAAAGAAAAGTTAATTTCTTACTCTGTACAGCATCCATCATGGTAAGGTCACGGCAACTGTGGGGATTCTTGAATTCCACCAGTCCCTTGGCAGGTGTAACTTGGGGATCATTGACGAAACCATCTGGTGTTGCAGCCAGCCAAGGATGGGCAACTGATATGACCAATCCACAGTCAGTGTCAACCGATATCTCAGGTGACCCATGCTGTTGCTTCCATTGCATGTAATGAGAGGCAGTTGCTCTTTCCTGACTTAGGCCCCAACAAGTGGCTTCATTACCAGAGAATTTGGTATAAAGCATGTTGTGTACGGTGGATGTAACTTGAGTGCTAGCACGTCGTTTGGCGATGGTACCAGCCATTGATGATGTTATCCGTACTCTTCTTTCTGCTTTCCAGATGCCAAATGCCATCTCATCATATTGATGTTGCATGGTAAGTAGTTGTAGTTGTTTTGCTCGTTGTATTGTAGTAACTACTTTGGTGTTGTAGAAGCTGATTATCAGGTCCTGAAGATGTTGTGGAGGAACATCCTGTATGACATCAGCAGCATTAGGTCCGCCATCATAGCGTGAGTAAGATCTCCTTGAGCTGAGGCTGTTGTCAGAAGATTACTGGCGAGACTTCTTGCATTGTTGTTTTGCTGGTAAGGCAGATTTACGTTTTCGATCATTTTCTACTTCTTTAGCGATTGAGGTAGCATGGGTGACAAAGATATTATTTGGTTGATGGAAAGTGGCCTTCTCCCAGCACTTCGGACCCCACGTTGGACCTTCATTCAACCTTAAGCCAGCTCCCGCACAACGGCCTTCCCAGGATCCTCGCTGACTTCGATTAATTTGTTTCCCTCCATCAAACTTGGTGCGCATGTGCATCCAAGACTCAGCAAGGTCGGTGGTAAAGTTTCCTATAGAATGAATATTACTGTATTTGATTGTTATATGTAGCATGAAAAACATACCGATGAGTTGTGGAGCTTTAGCAACAAGACGGCTGAGTATTCTCTGGATGTCACAAATGATAGCTTCTTCTTGGGGAGTAGGGGATGCAGTAGATGCAACAGGAATGGCCCTCACCTCTTGCAGGTTGGTGTCATCGGTAGCATCCTGCCACTCTTTGTGTAATTCTACTATTGTCTCTTCCAGGTCATCGTGCTGGGTATTGGAAGTGGTGTTGGTATCTACAGATTCATTACTGCTGCTGTCACGAAGGTAGCTGGGTTTGTCACTGACATAGCAATCAGGTGGAATGGATTGCATGGCTGATGTAGCTGACTGTTGTGCTGTTCTACAGAAGTCGGTGCTGCACTTCGCATGGTAACCAAAACAATGATATGGTCCATTCAGCAAATCGCGTTCCAACTTCAGGATGGCTTGCTGGCGATCACTCTCTTTGCTGTGCATGATGATGGCACTCCTGGCAGATTTAGTCAGTCGTTTTCTCATGCTCTCAGTAAGTTTGCTTTTCCCTTTGTATGATGGATTTTCACGTACCATGTGCTTTAGTGAAGATCGAAAACACTTGAGGGAGTGGTTGGCACATTCAATCTTGGTGATGGAGTATCCCCATTCTAGTGCCTCTACAAGACTGGAGTATACTGAGCTGTCACCGTCACCAATAAATGAAGTATATCTGATGCTATGCTTCGCCTCACTGATTTTAAAGCCTTCAACAATGATGTCACTTTCCATGGCAGAAGATGAGCCTTCCCAGTTACGGAAACACTTGTGTGGAGGTGGTTGTTCAGGATGTTTACTACAAATGTAGCAATACTTGTTACACACTCCCATGTGCAAGATCTTCCCAGTGGTTTTACCAATAATGATGGCTACTCCTGACTTGGCATTGTAGGAGTGTCTGTGGGAACGTTTTGACCGCCCGCCATCAACTACCACGGTGACTGCTGGTATTTGGTTTGGACCATGGTAAGAGTTGTTAGCAATAGCTATCTGTCTTTCTTCCCTTCCAGCTTCTAACATCAACTCCTCGAACAAGTCTCTCCACCATTCACCAATCTGCTGTTCTGCTGACACGAAAGATTGCTTGGTCATTGTTGGTACTCCAAGGATAGCCATGGTTTCTGCTAGTGGTTTGTGTCCTCCACCCGTTGTCATCTGACCCCAAACAGCTACCAAGTTAACATCCCAGTACACTCCACCACTAGTACCTTTCACCTTACTCGATGTTAAAAGGTTGAATTCTTATTGGCAACCAGTACAGCGATTGGTAAGTACAGATTATAATCCAGCACGGTCAGTTTCTTGTAAAAAAATAAACAATTCTTTATCCTGTAGCGTATTGTCAACATAACCCTGACAAGTAGGTACATGGGATGTCATGTCAAGTAAATGTTTCTCCAGACAGCTGAGATTAACAATTCTGTTCCCCAAACTCACAATGTCAGGATGCTCTGCAGGTTGTGTTGAAACTGGTAATCTTCTCCTGCAATATTTCCCATGACTTGCATTGGGATTTCTTTTGTTTTTAGTGTTTCCCATATTGTACCAACTATGATAATAGTATTTATTATGCACACATGTATTTACTTACATTATATACTTTCTTACCTTAGCTCGTACTGAAGGTAGTCAAGGCGATAGCAGTGAATATAAGAAGCGCATGCGTAAGGCTGAAATTAACTTCCTGCAATAAGGTCTAACCCGCAATTAACAGTACTGGTTTTTATTCATCAAAAATAGCAATAGTCAATCAATTGGTACTAATTTCCAAGGTCTGTGCCAATAGGAGGTTAAATTATCTAGGTCCTGTCGTGGAGAATTTGTGGGAAAACTTAAGAGCGGCTGGTGAGTAACGTGTTTATGGAGAGTACAGGGCTATTGTTTTTGCTGCCTAAATACCGCGAGTCCACTGCCACGTTATCACAATTAGATAACATCCAAATTCGCTCGTGAGGACCTAGATACAGTGGAACCTGTGTTACAGTCACCTGGATTAAGCGGTCACCTCTGCATAACAGCCATGGTCACGAGGTCCCAAATATTTTCCCATACAAATGTATGCATTGTGGTCTGCATCAAGCGGTCACCTGTCTAACGCGTATAACGGCCAACCAACAATTTGCATATGAATCACTGCATACATAACTTTCTCCTTCGCATAGCGGTCGCTACCTTTTATGGTGGCTTGTTAAGCCAATTTCCTGGTACCGCACCGTTTCAATTAATGCACAATTATCACACTTCCTGTCTTTCAATGAATACTATATAATCAATCAGGCTTTATTGCTTAAGCGTATTCCTTTAACCAACATTCATACACTCACCTTACCCTTTCTGTACTAAATATTCAGACTGTATTGCGGTTGGCGCGAGCCTCTTAATAATAATTACTCATTTATAACAGTCATAGCCACTAAAATGCTGCTGACCACCTTATGCAGGTTTTCTCTATAACAGCCACCTGTATATAAGGGCCAGATATATCTGGTCCCAAGGTGACCGTTATAGACAGGTTCCACTGTATTACTAAATAACAGCTTACTGATTCCTTAAATGGTGAGTTGGCTTCCCATGAAACCTGGTTTTTGATGAATAGCAACTCAACAGTTTCGCTGTTTAGTGTCTGCATTTCTGTACAAGCGCATCTCTTGTTGAGTGTATTGCCGCTTTTGGTATTTCTTGTATGTTGATATGCCATGTTATTTTAGTGTGTTCTTCCGTGCAAAACGGTTAAAACAGAACTATAAGCAAAGCGCCTACAAAATTATTTACTGGGTAACCCGTAACCTTAAAAGTTAGTTTTTAAAATAAAGATCCACACCTCCTCTAATTCAACCTTTGGTGACCTTACACCCAATTAAATGCCTAAAATTGGTCAGATTTCATCCATGCACAATTCAGTATACACAGGGACTGATCCAGAGGGGGTGGATGGGGCGGCTAGCCACCCACCATGCATGGCCTTGCAGCCACTCAGACATGCATTATTTAATAATGCTGAATATTACTGATCATGAACAATTTCGTTATATCAATATAAACTAATATAAATCACTGCATTGTATCAGATTCCAATGCTAGCTGGCTATAACCTTACAGTAGATGGCAGCGGTATACATGAATTTATCTATGATCATGGGCAGCATTAAACTATTAACTATCACCAGGCAGAGGACTTCTTGAAGGAAAATATGGGGTCTGCTTTAGGGTTGAGTCAATTTTACTTTTATGTCTGCAGCAAATCACCCTAAAGCTGAGAATAATGCGACTGCCTCAAAATTAGTTAAACTGCTAAGTTGGTTAAGTAGTGAGAAACATACTGGGAATATTATAGCTATAACCTTTAAGGTGATGTTTCTTCCTGTAGGGTATGTCATTAGTATAGGAGATGATAGTTCACATTTAGTTATTCAATGGAGCAAAACTATACTATCATCTCCTACATATCACATATGACAGAGAGGAATGCGCAGTATGTGCACAGGTGTTACAGGTGTATTACAGTTTGTTTTAACCACTGGTGTTAACTCATGATCAGCCTGTACTGGGATTACAAAATACAATAGGCCAGGCAAACTTGATTACTAGTCTCTCATCCACAAAAATTCAGATTTCCATGCGGGCGGGAGCATTTTTCATTATTCATTAGTAAAGAAAATACTCCAAATCAAACTGTCTGTTATAAAGGTTAACTAAAACCTTTTAAGAACTATTACTTACGTATTAGCTACCACCGTTTCTGAGGTGCAAGTGACATTTGCTGCGCTGTAAAATGATAACCAGCCTTCCTCACATCAAATATGTGTGCACATGATTGATAACAGCAATAATGAAATCAGAGGCGGTGAGGTAAAAAGGGATGTGGGTGGGGATGAAAAACAATTAATCAAGTTTGCCTGGCCTTATTATGTTCACAAGGGCATGCTACTAGCTATGTGCTTCACTGTACAAGCTAGATGTCCCTGATGTAACTACCAAGACATTCAAGACTCTCATCTTAAAATCTGGGCCAGCCACCCACCTTGGTTTATTTCTATATCAGTGTCTGATACACTAGCTTAGTTTCAACTTAATACTCTTGCTCTAAAGAGAACGTTAACATTTAAAGAAAGTCCATAGCTTGCACTAAGTTATAAGAGCAAAAGTAGCCCTATTTCCGCTCATAATATAGTACTTATACATACCACAGATTGCATTTCTGAAATTATTATTAGATTATTGTGAGGATGTCAAATTATCAATGTAATATCACACATACAAAGTTTTCTTGGTGCAGCAGATTACAGATTGTCATTCTGTATTAGAGCTAGACATGTAGAATTCAAGAGATTTCATTGTGGTAGTTTTGATAATATACATAAGGGAAAAGATCTTTAGTTGCACTAAATAATTGCATTTCTATAGGGTGGTGTGACATATTTTCCAGTGATATGTGTATAAGATTGTCTGAACCTATGTTTGTGAGTACATGTAAACATTTACAAATCAGAAATTATACAATTGCAAGCTAAGCAATTGCCTTGGCTTTATTGATTCAATAAAAAATAGAATCCAGTTTAATCAAAATGTGTACAAAAACAGTAAAATTTTGCCACAATTCACACAAATTGAACCTCGTACATAAACCTGCTATCAGAAAAGGTATGTATCCCATAATAATAATACTGTTTTTCATCTGATACAGTGATATGCGATAATAAGTTTGCAACTAAATCGATTAATCACGATAATTGCATCACGATACGATAATTATCACGATAGTAAATCCAAATGATAAGATGCATAATGTAGCACTAATTTACATATTTTCTATGAACACTGGTAAAGGCACATCCTGTATACCCAAATGCATATGTGTCCTGCTAAAACACAGCAAAGTTCAATCTCAGAAAACAATTAGAATACATAATTGAATAAACAAATGAATGCTTTAATTGTTTGAGTAAATCCGGCGAGGTAAGAATGTCTAATATTGGTGCTCACGATAATCACAAGCTATTATCATATCACGATAATGAATCACTGCGATATGATTATCACACTATCGATATTATTGCACATCACTAATCTGATAAGTATAATTCCTATTTAAGGTGCTAAGTTGCTAAGTACACTCTATTAGAAATGTAAACATATTCTGTACATATTTCAAGCTTGTGCATGGAAGGGAAAAATTGTGGTTCATGATTGAAGTCACTGTAACTTTAAAACACAGTATAAGCTATGTACAGACTTTCTGTAAAAATAGCTTAATATTCTTTCGGGCAATAGCTTCAATTTGAAACCAATTTTGTGGATTTTGGATCATTTAAATGTGATTTAGTGACAGAAATGACAGTGTTAGAATGCTAAATTCCTGTACAGGTCACCAAAGGTCAAATCTGAGGTGGCCCCGTATCGAAAAAAAATCTTTGTCATATGCAAACCTTTTTGTATGTCCATGATTTTGACCAATTAAAAGATGCGTTTGTAAGGCTTAGAACCCTTATACACAGCTAACCATTACTCAGATTCTAAGAGGTGACAAAATCAGCTAATGGTAACTCCATTGTAATGCTAATGATTTTTAAAAACGTACACAGATTCTCTGCTTAAGTATCCTTCCAGAGCTGTGTAATCTCCAACTGGTATTGTCTCATATTGTTAATGATCATTAATTTTTGTTCTTATAGTCTCTAGCTGTTACACTACACATAGTTGCAGAATTAAAAGCATTTTAATATTCATATTCAACACTCTTCATCAAGTAGTAACTTACACAGTATACGCTGTAGAGTTTGTAAATCATTCGAAATCTGTGCTTTAAACATAACAGACTGGCTAATAAATAAACCTGTATGTACACATTCAGCTTATCAATAGCTAACTATGATCAGCAACTGCACATAATTAATAGACAGCATAAACAGATAAGCTGGCAAAGATTAAAGCCAAAGATTATTCTGATCATTGCTCTCTGAAACCTTAATTAATTCTATAAGGCTGACCTTGCTTGCCCCTCAAGGAGATAAAATATCAGATGCAGAGCTTATGAT